>NC_133341.1:27165396-27498730 GCF_030506205.2 Paramisgurnus dabryanus | reverse complement strand
CGGACTCACAGCCTTTAAGTCAGTGGTCTCAAACTCCCGGCCTGCGGGCCATTTGCGGCCCGCCCTCCCCCTCTCTGCGGCCCGCGGCACCTTTCAACAATATAACATAATCTGGCCCGCAGAAAGATTTTTATTCACTTTGTTTCATATTGATTTCATTTTTAATTTAAACGTTTAAGGGTTTGTTCACATGTCGCGTCTTAACAATGCGCGCTAAAACAAGTCAAGGAGTTTCTTACTTTCTAAAGTGCTCGAGAGCGGAAGTTGCGTTCCGTGGCGTGGGTCGCGTCACCCGTTGCTATGCAGCCATGAGCCGCACGCGCTCCGTGATTCCGAGGATAACGGAATGCGTGATCGGACTTTAATTCCTCATCTGAACCTCGCGTCAATCATATCATTGTCACCATGCGATCAGTTAATCTGGTCGGGACTTTGTAGTGTTTGTCCAGAGAAGATTTGTTACTTCCGGGTGAATATCAGCTGTTACTCAGAGAAGAGCTGCGGTGGGGCTCACATCAACAAGTCACAGCTTCTAATGGAGACACCGCATAATATGAGGCAGAGCCGTAGATGTAATGCAACACAAACTACAGATAAGAAAAATTGCCATCAAAGTGCCCAGGTTAAAAGAGGAAAGATGAGGAGAAACATACAGAGGATATAAAAGTATGTATAGACCGTTTCAGCGGTAACAACATAAACAAGCCGCTGTCGCGGTCCGCACGTAACTTCCGGTAAACTCCGCTAATAATAAATAACAACAAATTCTTTAAACATAGTTTATTTATATAACAAGCAAACAAAACAACACATAGATTACCTAGGAAACCAAAACATTTTTTATTTTCGACGAGGCATTTGTTCAAGAGATCAGTTTAGCAACTAGTCAGACCATTAAAAAAACGAAACCGGAAGTAAGGTTCGGATCCAGACGTGTATCACGTGCGTCCGATGAAACCATCTATACTGCTATATATTAATGAAGTATAATATATTATTATGTAGCTTGCTATGCAATTACACCTAGCAGTATTATAATTTTTTTCTGTTTAACTAGCTTATGTAACATTGACTATCCATTTAGAAGTTTTAGGATCACTTTCACTTATTCATATTTTTCAACATATAATAGCAAATTCATTAAAACTGTGGAATAACAAAGATGGAACATAATAAAGTCAATACTATGACTGTAAACAATCCAAAATAAATCAAAACACAAACACTTACTGATGGTAATTTTTTATAATAGTTTATAAATGTATACAGAAATGTTATTTGTTAGTTTAGTGCAAGGTTTTAATAGGCCTTAGTTATTAAAGAGAAGGTTAAGAAATGATTTACTTATATAAAATAATGTATATTTATATATATATATAAACCACTGCTTTTATTATACATTAAATAATATAATTTTAACAGTCAATTTACAGAAATATTGTACTTTTTAACCTTAAAATAGCTCTGCGGCCCTCCGATTAAATGTCAATCTCAGAAATGGCCCCAAGCCAATTTGAGTTTGAGACCCCTGCTTTAAGTTAACTCTTATTAGCAACCGAATCTTTCAAACATGGTAAGGAGCGTCACGTTTCAGAGGTATTCAGGCCAATCACAATGTTGCTGGCCAGTCAGGGACACCGAGCTTTTCAAATCCATGCCTTTCAGGGAGAGAGTGAAATCTGGAGCTACAAAAATGTATGGTATGTGAAATATAATGTGTTTTTTAACCATAAACCGATTTGATTGAAATCAGATTGTATTATCCCGGTTCCACACCGCAAACGTGAGCAGCGCGTGAGGAGAGTGTTTGCTACGCGTGGCCATTGTGCTTTCACACCGGCTGCGTTTGCAGCACATACTGTGCAGTTTAAATAACAGTAAAAATCTCAAGTTCACATTACTTTATTTAAGATGCATTTATGAGCAACACCTCTTCAATAAGCCTTTTTGACGGTCAGTGTAATTTATATAACTTTAATTTGTTTAATCCACTTTTTTTCGTGTTGTTCTAGTACATGTTATGACAGATATAGACAAAACACACAACTATAGACATAAAAAGCCCATGGCACATTATTAAATCTTTTTCTCTGAAGATTATTAAGATAGATGAGGATTCAATGTGCTGGTCAGAGTGAATGACAGCACAGTCTTCTGGCTACAGTGTGTTTTTAAATATTTCATTGCTTTCTTTTAAATTGCTCAAAGTCATGACTGTTTAAAACACACTTGGCGTCACTTTCATGATTTTATGGTAAAATTGACACTTTTTCGCTTCAATCCACGACTATTTAAACTATAAACAAAGCACTGTCACTTTAATTGAGCGTGAGTAGCGCAGCAAAAATAGAGCTGACGGCGAAACGATCGCAGCACTGCTGTTTCAGCGACGCTCCTGCCACGCGAGCACACGGTGCTAACGCGTGCTCTGTGCATGCTTTAACTTTTTAACACGGGCGCCGAAGCTGCTCACGCTTGCGGTGTGAAACTGCCGTTATACCAAATACACAAAATAACGTTGTTTTTTAGCAATGAAATAGGTAGCCTGGTATAACCAGACTCTCGTACATTCATTTCATTTGTACAGAGAGTCTGGCCACGCTCCATAGCAAAGCATTACTTCCGTTAAGGAGGGTCCATTGTTGAAGTTTAAAACTATTGGATATGCCCAGAGTCACTCAGGATCTGCCAAAGCCAATCGCTAACATGTGGTCGTGACGTATATCATGCACCGAAACCGTCTGGAAACAACAAGTCAGAATAATCAAACAAACAAAAGTTAGCAAACCTGGTTCTTGCTCCGGCTTTAACTTGTGTATATTCGGCAGTTTTGCAACAACGGACCGAATAGCTTTTCTCACGTCTTTCTCCGCTGCCATTACTGAACTACAACTCAAACTGACGCACGACCTCAACGTCATTGTTCTTAGCCACCCCCATCTGTTCGCTGATTGGTCCTGCAGATTTTTGCAGGAGAAAACGAAACTCTATAGAGAAATCCCAGACGTACTGCTGAAGCGAAATGAAAAATAAGCGGAAGCACGTAGGAGGGCGGAGCCAGGCTATGAAATAGGTGCACTTTAAGCTCAAATTTAGCTAAAACACCTTTTTTAAGGTAGTTTCAGCTACTGCACATGCGCACAGGTTGGCTGGTGGCTTACGCTAGAGGTTTTCACGGGTCCACTTATATCCGAAAACCCAAGGTCCGACCTCAGACCAAGCGGGTTCGGGTCTATAAGTTTCACATGTGACAAGGGTCTGGTATAATAATAGCGGCATCAGGTCTAAGGTAATTTAAAATGCATGTGTTTTTGCCGAACAGACCAGATAAGACCCAAGCTTGCGGGAGCTGGCGGTAGGTAATTTTCGTTAAACCAGACTTGTCCATCAATTTTGAATGCACATTTTAGCGGTTACCTTCGTGTCGTTGTCAGTTACTTCAGTAAATGAAAATAAATTGCCAAATTGGTTGCGAGGCAACCGGGTTTTCTTTCTTTCAGGCTATAGACTGCACACGTCGGTGCTATTTACATTTGGGTCCAGTTGGGCAAAATTGACACTTGTTCGGGTCAAATTTTCTCAGTTTTTTCTCAGGTCTGGTCTGTCCTTAAAAATATTAATGCACGTGATTCGGGTAATTTCATTTCAGGTACATTTCTTTGGACCAGAGAAGACCTCTACCTTATGCTACTCTGTATACAGCCCCCCCCCCAGAGAATCATCCGTTTTTATTGATTGATTATTGATTGGTTCTTTTAACTGAAAGGCGGGACTTCTGGCACCAGAGCGGCCATACTGAACCTTGCATTGTCCCCATTCAAAGTAACATGAGTGCTCAGTCCTGTTATATCCAATATTATTGTCTAAATCTAACTGTTCTTAACTAAAATAATTGACCCATAAATGTAATATTTAACACTTTGGGAACAAATTATTTAAATAAGCCAAGAAAATGTTGTTGTACACCCAAACTTTGTTTTCTAGGTAAAGATATTCATTTGGCCATCATTTTGACATCTGTCTTCACATACCGTAACACAAATTGCACCTATAATGTTTAAAGTATCTCATGCAGTCATTTTCTGTCTATTACCTTCCCACCATTTTATTTCTTCTGCATTATCATTTTACTCCATCCTGTTGGGTTTTTATTTTGAAATGTTTATTTTAGATAGATGCTGTTTTGAATTTCTTTTTCACACATTTTTTTTTTCTGTAGAAGAGTCATGTGTACAAGAAGGCCCTGCAGGCTCTGATTTACCCTATTTCTTGCACAACACCCCATAACTTTGAAGTGTGGACGGCCACCACGCCCACTTACTGCTACGAGTGTGAGGGCTTGTTGTGGGGTATTGCACGCCAGGGCATGCGCTGCTCAGAGTGTGGGGTCAAATGCCACGAAAAATGCCAGGAGCTCTTCAATGCTGACTGTTTACAAAGTGAGTCACACACCAAATACAGGAAAAGTATTAAGAAACATATCTTGGTCTTGTAAGGTTTTTGCTACAATTGATTATTCAAACCTAGAGCCCTATCAAAAGCACAGCAACTTAACATTTGTCTTCGTTGTTGATGATGATTCAATAATATTGTTATAATGCAAAGAAATTGTATTTTTTGGAAGAACAGTCTCAAGAAATGTATACCAACCTTTTTGGGTCTCTATTTTGTTAAATTCAAGATCACAAGCTTTACCTTTTCTCTACGATTTCCAGGAGCTGCAGAAAAAAGCTCCAAAACTGGAGCAGAGGACAGAACCCAGCATATAATCTCAGCTATGAAGGACCGCATGAAAATCCGTGAGAGAAACAAACCTGAGATATTCGAATTCATAAGGCTCGTGTTCAATATGACCAAACTGAGTCATGCTCAGCAGATGAAGTGCATTAAGCAGGCTGTACTCGATGGAACGTCTAAATGGTCTGCTAAGATCTTCATTACAGGTACAGATCATGGAAGTCATGAAAGCTGTTATTGATCTCTCCTCTAATTGTCTTCCGATTCAATTCTGTAATGTCTAGACGGTATTCAATAATATTGTTTATTATGATAATTTATTCGCACAATATTATTACCGTGGGCAATTCAAGAGAATAATACAAAACAATACTGAGAATGATATTTCATATCATAGCTTGAAATCATAATAGTTTGCTTTCCATCAATAAGTCAAGATTCAGAATGCTCTAATACAAACCTTGCATATGGGCTGTTTAATGGTGTGTGCACACCAAAAGCAAACAAATTATGTGCATCGCATACTTGCTAAATTACTCACGGGATAACTTGTTTTTTGTGTCACTTGCACAAATGAAAACAGTGCTTTTCTTCATTTTCTGATACACCCAAATGTGTCAAACCAGACGTGTCAAGAAGCCCTTTGCTGATTGGCTTGCGTGACATGTGAAATTTACACCCAAGTAGAATGCTCATTTAATTTATTTACCTTTTTATTTAAGTAAGTGATGCAGTAGGCTACACGTGTCAAAGCAGTGGTGCCTTCGAAGTGCCTTACAAACACATGGGTCCAGCAGCACGCAATTTTAATTTTAATAGCACAGTAATTGTTTTACCTCGATTATAATGTTTTTGTAATTGTTTGAATCAAAAATTTAAATTTAAATAAAACACAGCCCTTTGTAGTATACTAAATTACATATGAAGAGTTTGGTTCCAAAACGCGTTAAACACCATTAAAAAAAGTTACCACCAAAATCAGTATTGGATCTGGTCAGTATTAAAAAGTAAATTCTTAATTTTACGCAAAATCCAATATTCACCATGTTATTCTGTAATTTTTTCTCACTTTTTTCCCAAAAAGCAATGAACGCCACTCCTTTTTCTCTGCAGAATGCAATAAATTCCGCTCAACAAATCACAGCGCACCATTCAAATAATTTACGCGTGAGGCACTCCGGAGATTGAAAAATGCCGGCTGTTACCGGCTTGTTCTCCCGACAGCATCAAGCTTCTGTCATGCTAAGACATTGGCCCTCATTTATCATTCTTGCGTAGAAACCATAGACTGTAAAAAAAGATGGACGACGCGACGTCGCCTCCCACCATTGTAATGAATTGAAGCCAAAAATGTCCAACCACGATCGCCGCCATGTTACGTAAAAACGTCAGTTTGGAGCCAAGGCATGCGCAGAAGGAATCGTCCGTGGAGCCAGAGGCGGAGCCGCGGTATCAAACTTCCGCCCAAACGCTCGCTCGACCAATTCAACCACGCCAATCATAACGACACGCCCCGTTTTTATAGCATCAAATTACAAGCTAAAATGAAACTTACCACAATAATGAAACCTTGAA
The DNA here is from genome assembly GCF_030506205.2 of Paramisgurnus dabryanus. Taxonomy (NCBI): domain Eukaryota; kingdom Metazoa; phylum Chordata; class Actinopteri; order Cypriniformes; family Cobitidae; genus Paramisgurnus; species Paramisgurnus dabryanus. The sequence continues at coordinate 27,492,418 of NC_133341.1, read as the reverse complement.
CATATATCAGCGTGATGATAACTACTTGAAAGGACCAAAACCATCTTTCGGAAACTTTTATTGGAAGTGTAAATAATTTTTTTTTTTAGAGCAGAGTCCCATTCGTTTGAATGGAGAGGGCGGGGTTTATGACTTGTACTGCAGCCAGTCACCAGGGGGCGATCAAAGAGCCAGAGGCTTCACTTCTCAAGGCTTATGAGGCACACCCGGTAGAAACGGGCGTATATGTTGGCGTAAGATTGTGCTTACACTCCTCTCACCGCCTGATTTATGAAGCTGTGCGTACCTCTGAAATTCAGGTGTAAGCAATATCTGCCCTTCATAAATGCTGCGGCTGAAAACGATCGTCATTAGAATAACACGCCCATATAAATTCAAGTCTCCACCTCCCCCACGCCCTCATTTTACGACATTGACACATGGAAGACGGCAAAGAAGAGAAACCAGGGAAGTGGAAAGAAACAAAATGGTTTTATTTGGGAGTTTAAAGAGCGGGATTAAAGACACATTAATAATTGCATGACGTTTTGTAATATTTGTATTATTATTTTTATTATTAATGACGCTTAATTGATATTTAGAAGAATAATTATTTATAATTATTATTATTATTATTATTTACTGTTGCCTACATCTAAATTATATGTCTGCTTAATGGTTCGGTTAAGTTTTATTTAAATCATATTTTAAAATGATGTAGTAACTTTTGTAGTGTGTTTTTCTGTATTTACATACAGTTGTTTGTTAGCTAAGATCCAGTTTGATACGGAGCTCCGAATATAATTCAAATTAACAATTTGTTTCCACGACATCCACATGTTTTACTAGGCTAATTCATAATTTGAAGTAATAATAATTGTAATAGTAATTACGAAATATTATAATAATTAATTCCAAGGAACAAACTGTTGAATATTGGGAACAAATTTTATATTTATGGCCATACTTTAGACTAAATAAGAAAAAGAAGTGTCCATAATGTAGCATAAAAGATAATTCGTGGTCATGATTTTGTCCGCATGTCATCATGATCGGATTTATGGCTCCATTCAACATAAGCATTTTACCTTACCTATTCATGTGTAGCTATTTATTTATCATCGAATGGTATGTAACTAGCTTACCTTTTGATGCATTATTACCATGTTTTCGTAGCACATCCTTGTGCTTTCTTGCAATGTGCCGCTTCAGATTCCAGGATGAATATTTGCTAACTTTTACAGTCTCTCCGCACTTCCTTTCAATGTTTTCTTTCTGTCCAATCTTAACTTTGATTTTTACTTTACATTTATGTATAATAATGAATTGAATTCCATAACTTATTGCTAGACATTTTACAGATTCTCGAACTAGCAAATTATCAAAGGGCGTTCTGGGTTCAACGAGCGATGCTTTAGAGAGGCGCTTTGGTAATATTACCGCTCCGCTCATGCTTTGCCCTGAAACGTCAGGTAAGCGCCCAGGCTCTCAACTGAAGGAATACATATGCCTACAAATCAAATGCGTGGGTAAAGTCTCACAAATTAAACATTGAAGTACATGTTGCATAAAAATAAACACTGAAGTTTATAATTACTATGTTTTAGTTTTTTTTACAGTGGGTCATAATATATCATATATTTTAGTTTGTCAGTGCGTTGTGTGGTGTTAGGAAGTGTTTGCGCATTTCTGCACTAATTCAAAATGTGCGTACACCACCTCCTGAGCTGGCGTAGGATTTGAGCGTGCCGTACGCCAACGTCCATATTGATAAATCTCAAAGTCACCGTGGTTTTGGGTGTACGCCAGGTGTACGCTGGAAATTTAGTGTACGCACGTTTGATAAATGAGGGCCATTGACCCCAGGGGATCTTATGAAAAACATTCCATTATTTTACTCGAAGTCACTGAAAATTGAGCAAGGAACAAAACATTTTACAGCTGATCGCTATCAGAAAAGTTCAGCGATGACGTCCCAAGTATAACAGCAGCATACACAATGTTTTGATTATTGCCAATAATGTTGATTTTTTTAATCAGTGTATACCACTAGTCAACTAAATGAATATAACATTGCAAAGATAAATGCACATTTATAGATTGATTCAACAGATTTATAGCATTTTGAAAAAAAATCCGTTTTTATAATAAATCTTTGAAAATTAAATGTAATGTTATTATAACCTAAAGATGCAATGTGAAAGTTTGTAACAATATATAGTGTTTTTCATCTGGTCACTTTCTTGATATAGAATTTTTTTTTACCGAAATTAGTGAGTTTATTGCGTTTTGGAACCAAACTTCATATATTGTATGTAATATATACATTTGTTTCTGGTATGCACACATCATAACACACCTTAACTTATTTGCATATTCTGCTGTCTATAAATCATTTTGAATCTTTTGAAAATAAGTCATAATTTTTTGTATTTTATATTTCATTTATTTACTTAACTAAAAATAATATTTCACTAGTTCTTTATAACTTCCCTTTAATTTATTATTTATTAATTTTTTTAATAACCTTTGTATTTATACCATCTTTAAATGTAATCCGAAACCATGATAATAATAATGTTAACCAGGATGAAAGTCCTAGCAATTATCGTGACATGTTAAATTACATTTCATCACATGTGACCCTACCTGTAAAAACCCTGCTAAAGTGATTTATTTTGTGAGTTACGTAAAATCGTCCTACATAATATAAAGACCATTCTGTGAAAATATAACCGTGATATTTTTAATATCGACTGAGAAAGGTAATGTCAAAGATTGAAATCAATGATTGAAATCAAACTTTGATGCTCCTAATCGCATCATTAGATTACCAGACTTGGATTTCACAGACGGGTCACATTTCATGAGTGAAAGCTTGGTGCTGGTAAAATTGGGGTTAATCTGGAGGAAAATGTTTCTTGGTTGTAACAAGGACTCTGACTGTGTGTGTGTGTGTGTTTAACAGTGGTGAGCGCACAGGGCCTGCAGGCTAAAGACAGAACTGGTTCCAGTGATCCGTATGTGACGGTTCAGGTTGGAAAGACTAAAAAGAGAACCAAAACCATCTACGGTAACCTTAACCCTGTGTGGGAGGAGACATTCAACTTGTGAGTCTGATATAATATTATTTCTGTCTGTTCTTTTTGAATCCTCTCCACTGCTCTTTTCTTATTATTTTTCCTTTCAATATATCCAGACCAGGACTATTCATTTTTAATATTCTATTTCAGAACAAAATGATTGCTCAGTGATTTTATAGCTCAAGAGACATAATAAAGATCTCGCTTGTAGTCATTAAAATAATCACTTTAATTTCTTTCATGTTTCTTTTTAAGGTCCTTAGGAGGATGAAAAATTAGAAATAATTCAGACCGGTGTCAGCAGTAAGAATATATATAGCATTATGTAATACAGAGCTATAAAATAAATGGGAAAAGTGTATTCTAGATAAGTTGGTCTTGGAGGAAATTGATGAAAAATGTTTTAAGACATCATATTGAAACTTTTAAAGACTTTGGTGTGTTGGCAGATCTGGGCACAATTTTTAACATTGAAATGTGTGTTCACTGAGGGTTTGTGATTCTAATGTTTTGTGTTTGAAAAACACATTTTTATTCGGTAACACTTTACAGAAAGGTTGTGTTAGTAAACATTAACATTAACTAATATGAACAAACATTGAACTAAATTGTTTTTTAGCATGTATTATTTTTTTGTCAATGTCAATATAGTTATTTATGTTAGTTAATGGTGTTAAAAGTTACAATACTTGCTTTCATAATGTATTAGTAAATGCTGAAATTATATATTATAAATTATTATACATGAACTAATATTAATAAATGCTGTAGAAGTATTGTTCATTGTAAGTTCATGTTAGCTATGCATTAACTAATTGTTAACAAGTACAACCTTATTGTAAAGTGTTTCCTTGTATTCGGCCATAACTTTTTTTTAACACATTTTAAAACATTAATTTAATTAAAAACGTTTATTTAAATAAATTATTACATTTATTATTATTAATATTATTAATCACATGGACAGTTGTATCTCAAAATAAAAAAGTTACAGTGTTTCACCTGTAGATCAACTAAAGAGTTCAGATGCAAAACCCTCTAAGTGCACCTGACATTATTTCTTGTAAATGAGCATTTTATTTATCATTCTCTTACGTTTTTAGGATATGCTCAGGTAATTATGTTTTAGTAATTTCACTGTAATGGTAAAAAGGTTATTAGTTAGTAATTGAAATGCCATATTTTCACAAATGTCACTTTAATCAAATCTGTTAATGAAATGACTGTCTTTTTCTGCAAAAACCTCTAAGTACATAAGTCTCCAGTCACTCTTCAATATCCTTTCTGAATAAAGGATAACAAATTCTGTCAATTTCATAATATATTCTGTATATATTCAGCTTGAGGTATGCATGCCATCTTTTATCTAATTATTTATTTTTATGAAATCGCTGTGGCGTTTAATGGATTCTGCCAACAAACTGGTATTTCTGAATGGCCTGAATTAAGCGGATTTGAAGCTAAAATATTTGATGAATGTATAATACTTGCCGAGAGCCATCTGTCAATATCATTATCTAATTTTTTGAGGTGGCGTTTAGCGGCTTTTGCATCTGAGCTTTTCAATTGTAGGCTGTGGATGTCAAGCAGTGTTGCAACCTTGCATATTTATATTCAGAATATGCAAAAATATTTTTTAGCTCACCCAAGATGTTAAAGTCAGAACTGTTTTTAAACCTTTATATGTTTTCAAGTTGACTCTCTCCTCCTCAGCGAGTGTCACAATTCATCTGATCGTATTAAACTGCGTGTATGGGATGAAGACGATGATATAAAGTCAAGGGTGAAGCAACGTCTAAAAAGGGAATCCGATGACTTTTTGGGTCAGAGCATCATCGAGGTCCGAACTCTGAGCGGAGAAATGGACGTCTGGTACAATCTCGGTAAGTTCCTAAACTTTTTCATTTGTGTGTATGTCAGTGCAGATCATAAAACAATATGACTAAAATATAATTTGTAATCAGAAATAATAATTATAGTTTGTGATTTTATATCTTTTCACATTTTTAACGTAATGTAAGTCTCAAAGCTTTGACCTATAATTCGGTCAGATAAATATGAAGTAATGTGCATGCTTTTACTGTTTATTTGATCTGCAATTTTATCAAAATGTGACTTTCAGCAGAACTTCATGATGAATTAAATATATGTCCAGCATTGATGCTGGATATTTTGCATTTGATCAATTGGTTTAACTGCATCGATGTGAATAAATAATAATATTACCAAAGTGAAAAGCAATTCTTCATATTGGATTTTTTTAGAAAAGCTCAATATATTCATGTCCAGTTAATGGCTTCCTCAGCCAGTGGCTTCCAGACTAATTGTTTCATTGAGTTTAAGGACTTTAAACATGACATTTATTATATTTATTTAAAATCAAGTTTCCCTATTTACTGTATGGTTAGATGTTCATTCCTCATGCAAATTAAAACCTGTACTCATAACTGCACATTGGCCATTTGTTATTCCTCTCTTAGAAAAGCGCACAGACAAGTCGGCAGTATCAGGGGCTATTAGACTGCAGATTAGTGTGGAAATTAAAGGAGAAGAGAAAGTGGCCCCGTATCACATTCAGTACACCTTTTTGCATGAGGTAAACTCCATAAACACTCCTTGTTTAAATGACAAATGACTATTTAAATTACAGTATGTATCATTTGCATCAGATTACAACTATACAAAACGCAACAAACTTGCCTCAGTCACGTTCTCTTTCTGTGACAAATGTCATACAACTCACCTTTTTCTCGCTTTATTTTTTTTTCAGAATATCTTTCACTATGTGACTGACATTGAAGGTCAGGGTGCAGTTAAGCTCCCTGTGGCACGTGGAGATGATGGCTGGAAGGTCTACTTTGATGAGGTTGCTCAAGATATTGTAGATGAGTTTGCCATGCGCTACGGAATCGAATCCATTTATCAGGCCATGACGTAAGCCCTGGAGCTTTGTGTGTGTGTGTTTGTGTGTGTATTTGGGAATTTGTAAATGTCTCTGGATTCTGGTAGCTGCAGGTCTTTAGATATTGACAGGAGCCATTTGTAAGCTGCTATATCATGATCAGATCACATATTATATTAAAGCAATTACACTCTTCAATCTCTCATTTAGTACTGAATATTAGAGGTAAATATATCAATCATTAATGTAAAATGATTTTAGTCTTATGGATAAGGTTTGTGGGTTATGCATAAGGTTTATGCATAAGATTTAAAGGGGACATGTCACAATAATTTTATAAGATGTAAAATAAATCGTTGGTGTCCCCAGAATATTCATCTGCCGTTTTGATTGTGTCCTTTAACTCTTTCACCGCCAGCGTTTTTTTAAAAAGTTGCCAGCCAACGTCAGCGTTTTTCATGATTTTCACCAAAGTTTAATGCCTTCCAGAAAATGTTCTTCTTTAAATATATAAACATACAATATACCAAATGAAAGAACAGACCCTCTGCTTTCAAACAAAAAAAATGTTTCATCCTACCTTCAGTGGTTCGTTTGAAATCAGCTTTTGAATATGGGTAGGTTTCTGCAGAAACACCACATTTTGAGCAAAAAGCAGAGATAATTCCATTTTTGTGACGGACTTTTCATAGAGATCCCATTCAGAGCGATCTTTAAAACAGACACGGACATGCAGCCGCTTGCCATAGGGCAATACTTCCGGGTTTAAAAAGTTGCGGAAGGGCGCCACCTGGTGGATAATAGCGGTATTGTGGAAAGACGGAAAATCTCGTCATTTGCGGGGAAGCGTTTTCTCTTAATTGACGAGATATCTCGTCAATGGCGGTGAAAGAGTTAAAATGCAAATGAGCTGATGAAATTCAAACACTGATCACGATGGTGGTTTGATGCAATTCGAACTCAATTTTGCTGTCAATTATTTTTTCTCTCTCTCTTTCTCACTGCAATAAATGGAAGTGCTGTGGTTGGATAGTGCAGATTAAGGGGTGGTATTATTATAATATGAGCTCCTTATGACATCACAAGGAGAGCCAAATTTCAATGACCTATTTTTTCACGTGCTTGCAGAGTTTACCAAAACTAAGTTACTGGGTTGTTCTTTTTCACATTTTATGGGTTGATAGAAGCACTGAGAACCCAATCATAGCACTTAAACATGGAAAGGTCGGATTTTCATCCCATGGCCCCTTAAAGGAGGTTATGAAACCAAATTAAAATGGACAGAATGGATATTAAATTCTGTTCAAATATATTTTATATAGCACTTTATTACAGTGTTGCATTGTTCAAAGCAGCTTAAAGTAAATAAATATTATATCTAAAAAAAGAATCTTAAAGAATCACCCAGCGTTTGCTGTTTTGATATTGTATCAGCTTTAACCAATAACTGTGCCCATGTGGCTTATTTGGTACAGTGTGACGGTTTTAAAATCCACCCTTAGAAATATTCTCAATCTTTTCCTCCACCTGTCTCCCTCTCTTCATCTGCAGGCATTTTGCATGTCTATCCTCTAAGTACATGATGCCAGACGTCCCTGCGGTGATGAGCACCCTCCTGGCCAACATTAATGCTTTTTACGCTCACCCCACTTCAGCCACCAGCGTCTCTGCATGTGACCGCTTCACTGCCTCCAATTTTGGGGTAATGTTAGCACAATTTTTCACCCCTACAATATTTAACACCATTCTTAACTACCTTATTATTGACTGTTGGGGAATCTACTTTGAAACTGCGGCTTTGTACTGTAGTTGCTGCTAAAGTAATTAAATGATAAATGCGTATAAATTGCATGCTAATTTAATAAAATATGCGACCCTGGACCAAAAAACCAGTCATAAGTAGCACAGGTATATTTGTACCAATAGTCAAAAATACATTGTATGGGTCAAAATTTTATTGTTTTGACCCCAAATATTCAGGATATTAAGTACAGGTCATGTTCCATGAGGATATTCTGTAATTTTCCTAGCATAAATATTTTAAAAATGTATTTTATCATTAGCAATATGTGTTGCTAAGGACTTTATTTTGACATCTTTAAAGGCGATTTTCTCAATATTTAGATTTGTGCACCCTCAGATTTTCAAGTGCTATCTGAATTTATAGTAGTATTGCCAAATATAGGACTATCCTAACAGACCATACACCATAAGTTTTGACCCTTAAGACTTTTGTGGTCCAGGGTCACACATGTACAATAATGTAATAACCAGTGGCAATTAAATATTTTGACACATAAATGATGTTAAATGCCACACAGGCAACATGAATAAATATTTCAAACTAGTTCACTGAAATTAATATCTGGAATATTACATTGGATAACAGAGTAATGTTGACCTTGTTGTAATCAAAGTCACATGAAACCTCTGATCACAAACCCACAACTTTCATAATACACAGCGGAAAATGTTGTTTTTGCAGCATTTGTTTCTGTTAAAGCTAAAACACCTGAATTTGGCCACAGCCATAATCTTTTCTTCCCTTACTTGTGTTTAACCTACCCGTGCACTGGTTATATGTGACATGGAAAGATACAACATATTGAATAAGTGAGATTGTCAGCATTCCTGACTATTTGATTCCAATGTATTCTATTGAATGAATATTTAGGGGTCAAGCCCAGAATGGGCGAAGACCCCTATTGTATACGTTAGATTTCTTATTATTCTTCGGGCTTCTTCTTCTTCTTCTTCTGCCATTGCGTCTATGGCAGCCCATAGCAGCGCACATAGGAAAGTTATGAAATTTGGCACGCTTATAAAGGACTGTCCCAAAAGTCTCCACAGCAAATTTGGAGTCTCTATATCAAACCCGCTAGCGCCACCAACAGTCCAAATTTGCACTTACGTTTTTGCTTATAACTTCTGATCCGTGAGGCCTACAAACAAAATCTGTTTCCTCTAATTCATTGGCTCAAGATGATTCGAATGGATCATACGACGTCATTTTCCGTCATGAAAATTTTTCCACCATTTTGAATTATTTGTAAAACCTACTTTTGCGAACTTGTCCTAGAGCTTTTGCCCGATTGTCAAGAAAATCGATATGTAGCATCTATAGACCCTCAATACAAAAAGGTATTGAATTCATGTCGATTCGTCAATCCGTTTCCGTAAACCGTGCCAACAAAATTTACGTAGAGCGCTAAAAAACGGATTTGAGGCTGTATCTTCGCCAAACTTAAGCCTATTGACACAAGAGTTTCGTCACAACGCCACCTAGTGGTAAGACGAATGTTTTACACGCTTTTAACTTTGGCTGCGATTGACGTATTTTCACAGGACTTGTTTCCTTGGAGTCCTGAGTAGTCCCTGAGTCCAACAATACCAAACATGCCAGAATTCGCCTTACGGTTAACCCTGTGCAGCAAAACAGCACAAAAAAAGCAAATATCTCAGCGAGCGTTATTCCAATCGACTCGCATTGCATTACCTTCTGAACAAATAGTTATATTGGCGTTATATTCAAATTTTCATCAGAAATGGCCGAAAATTTCAAAAAATGAAAATTGACCTCAAAATGTTGTGTTTTCTACACATAAATGTTTATAACTCTGCAACAAAATGTGATTTTTACACCAGATTTGATACGCTGATGTAAGAGCACATTCTGAGGCCACACAAAAAAAAATAGTATGCTTGCACCACTAGATGGCCTTATAATTGAACAAAACCTTTGATATCAAGCCAGCCCTATGGTCATACAACTGTTTCTTCACTAAACTAAAGTGTAAAGTCATAAAACTAGCTAGATGTAACACAATCATGACCTGATGTTGCATGCACAATTTTGTCATTGCGCCATCTACTGGTTTTGGTTTGACCCCGGTATTGCTGATTGCAGCTATATTTTCTATTGAAATATGTTTTCTCATCACCATTAGCAAGATATTATCAAATGCTTTGCTTTGGTGTTTGTGTGTCTGTATGTGCTTGTGTGTACTGTAATAAGGCTTAGCGTGCGTGACCTTGGCTCAGGTTATAAAATGGATTTAAATACTGACGTTTTTGCCCTGAGTTGAACTTTATGTCTGTACACTATTAAAAAAAAAAAAAGTGAAAGAATGTCCAAAATGTGTCACTGGGGCGGCACCTTTTTCAAAAAGTACACTTTGGTACACAAAGGTACACATTGGTTCCAAAAAAGTACATATTAAGACCCTTTTAAAAGTTACTGTCCCAGTGGCAATTTTTTTACCTTTTTTCTGAGAGTGTAGAAAGATTTTTTTGTTTTATTTATATGCATAAACTTTTGAATTTGAATAAATCATGAAAAAGGAGTGCTAATTGTTATTTTTTGTTTTTTTTCTTGTCTGTGTTGTTGTCTCCTTCATGCACTACAACAGAAAGATCGCTTTGTTAGACTGCTGGATCAGATCCATAACTCTCTTCGCATTGACCTGTCAACATACAGAGTAAGTATTTGGGATGTTTACAAATGCACCAATCTGATTTGTATCTACAGTACATTGTTTTGTACATATTTCCTGAATTTTCTGTTTGTATCTTAAAAAAATAGTGAAAAATAAATATGGAATGACATTAAAACTTTGCTTACACAGCAAAGCTGGTGATGGTGGCCTAAGACTTTTGCACAGTACTGTATATGTGAAAATGATGGTCATTTTAGCAATGACGGTAAATTCTCCACAAAGGAAATTATTATCATGTAGTACCGTAGATTATATTTACGTCCTCATGGCTTTCCATAGTGTTCTGTACCCTGTCATATCTTCCATTAAAACCCCTTTTTTAAAGTAAGGAATAATGTACAGCCAGCCGGTTGTTATCGCAGAATAAATCTTGATTGGGTGATTAGGATCCTGACATGAGGTAGAGAGGTCTTGTATCACCTTGAAGAGATTTACTTGCGATAATTAATAACCTGTACCTTTTTTTGCAATTTTATATTTCATTTTTAATAAGCATTGGACTGCACTGGTGTAGGTGACCCGGAGTACCCATATAAAGCTGTCTTGTTCATTTCAGATGGTTGTTATATAGAAACAAAATAACTTTATTCTGGTAATATCCCAGAATGAAGCAGCATTTAATATTTGTCATTTAATAAGCATTTTATCAATGGTTTTAACTCTTAAATTATAAAAAGCTTGCTCTGGAAAACCGTTTCAGAAACTTTAACATCTGAGTTGGGGCAAACATGCTAACTTATATCTCTGTAGATAAAATTATTGGTTTTTATATGTTCAAGATGATGCTGTGGACCTTATAAATAAGCAAATTAAAGTTTTTTTTTGTGTGTGTGAAAAAAATCACATTGTGAAATTGTAAACCGTGATTAAACCATGCATAATCTTGCCAATGTAAAAATTACCAGCCAGCTTGCCAATAACTCTAAAGGTCCATATAAGATTTGTCCTTCTCCGCAGCCAGTGGTTTTTCTAAGGTCTTGGTGTTCCTCACGCTCAAGCTTACTGCTTATCTCTCTTATATCCAGAATAATTTCCCAGCTAGCAGTAAACCTCGCCTGGCGGATCTCAAATCCACGGTGGATTTATTGACTAGCATTACATTCTTCAGATTGAAGGTAGGATTGATTACTTTACATTGCATCCATCAATATATTGTTTTTGAAAACATCATTTTAAAGTTACGGAGATGTAGGTCGTATCTGTAATCCAGATATTGGATGACATGTACTATACAGATTAATAGTCCCTTTCACACATACAGTCTTTACTGGTAATTTACTGGTAAATTGCAGTTAACATGTCATGTGTGAACAGAACCTTTCCGGTAAATCAGTGCTCCCAATTTACCAGTAAGACAGGTTGTAAGATTAACGGTAATTTGCCGGTAAGCGCTGTGTGTGAACGAAAAATATAGCATTACCGGCATTTAGATGACGTCAGACCGCGCTGACAGATCGGGCGGGCCAATCAGAAAGTTTTTTATACAGGTGACGCAGACTGTTTACGGACGTTTCCACACACATGTTGCTTAAAAGTCGAGCACACCTGAAGTTAACATCCACATTTCTTCACCAAAGTTGTTTAAAACAGCTTACCATCTAATTGCCAAATTGCCAACGTCCTTAGCACACCATCTGTGCAGCCTAATGTGCAAACGCGCAGGTTCCGTTTGACGCCGCCTAACGCAATGTTGTTTGGTCACGAGCAACTTCGCGACCGTTTGCCACAGATGTGAAAACAACAAAATACGGACCGTGGATATTAAGTCATAACCCGCCGTTTACAAATACGACACGGACGGAGCTCGCCGGCCGCGCGCCACAGGTAACTTCCGCTTTCTCTCCGAATTTACCGGTATTTTGATACTGATGTGTGAATGATGTCTTACTGGTAAAAAGACGGAATGTCACTGCATGTGTGAACAGCACATTTTTGTATTTACTGGTAAATTCATTCTGGTAAATTCATGGTAATTTACCAGAACTACTGTGTGAAAGAGGCTAATGATTCATACGGTGTCAAGTGGACACCCTGTGATTTTGTCTACATGTCCTGAAGCTTGAGATCATACAGGAAAAGAGGATGATAAAAGGTTTGAGATAAAGATTGATTTCTTTGTGCTGAAGGAGAGAAGCTTTTGTTCTGGATTTCATAATGGAGATTAGTCACAATTGATTTGACAGCTCATTCCTTATCGACTGGAGTTACATCATTTGTATATTCTTCACCCAGAAAGAGAGCATGAGAGAGTTTGCTAATTCAGAATTTTATTGTGAAAGAACATACTGTATTGAAATGCTCATTTTTTTCTCTGGCACCCCCTGTGTTCAGGTGTTGGAATTGCAGTCTCCTCCGCGTGCGGCTCACATGGTCAGGGATTGCGTAAAAGCGTGCCTTAATTCAACGTATGAGTACATCTTTAACAACTGCCAAGAACTGTACAACAGACAGTTTCAACCAGCTGTGGAACCTGTAAGTAAATACAGACTTTAAAATTTGATGTGCATTTGCAAAAAATTAGCATTTAGGGCCCCCTTATGTTAGATTAAATCGTCAAAATATGAGGCGTATGGTACACGATGGACACAGTAAACTTTTAAGATATTAACTGGACAAAATAATGTGGCACAAAGACAAACTGCAGTGTAATAGGACACAGGAAAGCTCACAGGTAATAAAGCATACACAGACTATGGTTTTATCTGTTATTACAATTTTATTTTATTGTATCAACCACCATGTCTTACGCATAACCACAAAAGACATCATATACAATCGAGGATAAAAACACAATAAAGTCCTAGACTTATTTCCATTGTGATCCTCAAATTTATTTGTTGATACTCTTTTGTGGTAATATTTTGTAGTCATTATCCTGGGTTTTGACTTTATAAATTAGCAAATATTAATTAAATTAGGGCTGTCACAGTTATGAATTTCGGTTAATTGTCTAATAAATTGTGCACGTTATGACAATTAATTGTCTGTTTTACTCCTTTGACATTTAATGCTCATACTTTTTTTACCTGGCAGTAAATATTAATGCACATAACACATTTAAAAGTAATTATTTAATGAATATATCTTTCAAAAAAGGAAAATTCTTCATAAGAAATAAACACAATAAAGTGTCTGAAAATAACTGAAAATAAAAATGCAATCAAAATAAACTGACTATACCAGAACAGGCCTTTAATAGTAGTCAATCCTACTAAGGTCATATTAGAACTGGACCACATGTCTGTAGTGGCTGCAAAAAAATAAATTCTTTAATAAAAGCAACCTTCACTTCCCAAAATTTTTAATTGCTGTTTTGGAAGTGTGTGTTACCTGTCAGTTCGTGCTGTTTATCAAAGTTTTGCAGCATTTCTTTCAATGCTGTTTTTTTCCACTGTATTGAATGGCTTTGCAATGTATCGCGTTACATTTAATTCATTTCAATTCAATTTTATTTATATAGCGCTTTTCACAATTGGTAATTGTTTCAAAGAAGCTTTACATTAATAGAAACAGTTAAAAGCACAGAAAATCGACAGATAGCACAACATAATACACGATAGCATAAGCAGCTAAATTTGCTGCGGCTATGAATCAACATTATAAGCGAGAGTATTACTATTGTAACGTATATAAGAGGGTGCTAAGTTAAGCCTAAGAAAGCTGCCTACCCGGGTTGAAAACCCCCCTAGGAGAAACCCCCCCCAGACTTTTTAGCCGAGGGAAAAACCCTTGGGATATATATATATATATATACATATATACGTAATGCAAGTGTCACACAGTGATGTGGTTTAAATCAGCTTGGTTCCAGACAGGCTTACTATTGCGGCATAAGTAAGTTACCCACGGCTGAGGATTTAGAAAATTGGGGGTCCATTGCGAAGGTATCTATGGTAACTATGGGCCACCATCCGATCTTTAAAAGAAAATGAAACATGTCGACCCGTTTGACTAAGGCCAGAAGCCCCACTGTCGTTGTTAATGCAGGTTCAGTGGCAAACGGGTCTATATGGCATACTATTCACAAGACCACAAGAAAACGCCAAAATGCTGATAAGGTATTTATTTATTTATTAGGTTGGTCTGTGTTATTACCGTGAGTGCTTTGTTTCGTAAAAAAAATTCTCAGTTAAGGAACACCATCTAATACTGTCTCGTTTATACAGGCGCTGCAGCTCCCCCTTGTGTTTAATAGAGAGATGTGCGATCATTGTGGTGATCTGAAATCATCACGATGGGGTCAAAGAATCGCGACGAGACAATTATTTAATCATTGTGACTATGGGTGTAACTAACAATTATTTTCATAATCGATTAATCAGTCGATTATTTTTCCGATTAATCAACTAATCGGATAAAATATAAATATTTACTTAATTAGATGTTTTCACGTATTTTAGCTAAATAAGGCACTGAATTAGGGTATTCACGTGTAGAAGTGTACTTTTTAAAAGTGCAAAAGCCACACACTACTACAGAGTTTTACTAATATAATATTTTTTATTTAGATATTTTAAGCCTTAAATAAAAAAGTTTGTGCAGCTTTTATAAAGCAAAACATTTTTAAATGTCAAAATATTAACAGATTAATTAACTAATTTTACAAGTTGTTACAGTAATAAAAACCTGGATTTCCCCCAGATGCTTTTTTTATGAAAACCCAAAAACAATTAAACATATACAAATTCACTTAATAAAGGATATTACACCTTTATTAACAAGCGTTCGTTTTTTGTTCTGCTTCCGTGGTTTTAACCAAGCTGGTCGGCTGGTCAGAAGATTGCCTGAATAAATGTGCAGCTCACGTTGTATGTAGTAAAAGTGAGCTTGCGCTGTATTAAGAAACAGCACCTGACTTTGAGCGCACATCTTGCATTGTATGAATTCAAACTGACTGACTTTGAGCTGGCAGCTTGCGCTATATGAAGAAACACCCGACGAGTGTTCATGTTGCCTGACGATCGTGCAGGAGCATGTGACGTCACAGACCAACTAATCGATAATGAAATTCTTTGACAAGGAATGTCATAATTGATTTTATCGATAAGTTGTTGCAGCTCTAATTGTGACAGCCCTAAATTAAATATTTGAATAAAGAGCAAAGATGTCAATTGGTCAAAAAGTTGGACATCACTTTTGGCCGCTACTGTACTGTATGTTTGTACTTTACATACACATACATTGATGTTTTTACTGATGTTTGGATGACAGTATAATCAATTTGAGAGATTTCTAAAAGATTATGTCTTCAGATCAGATTATGTCTTTATTAATTTCTGGTCTTTTGTGGGTAAATGAGTGATGGGTAGTTGAAAGGGCCCAGCGTGAGTCATCTGCTTCTATTGAGTGAAATAAGAATTATTTTATCTCATTTATCTGTTACCATAGAGACACCGCACAAGTTAGTTAAATATTTTACCAATGCCCATCTGTTCTTTTTCAATAAATATTTAAGTTTTAAAGGAGCTAAGGCGAGACCGCACTGTTCTTGGTTGCTAAGTTTCTGTTTTATATGTAGCCTAATTTCACCTGAACTCAAATGATCCACTATGCTGTTTCCCATAAGTTCCCTTTGCTGTTTCACTGCAGCAGAAACCTAAAGAAAAAAAGGAGGAAGAGGATGATGAAGATGATGAGGATAAAGCAGAAGAAAAAGAGGAAGACAATGCCACTGCAGAGGAACCAGGACCAAGCGTCCAGAACTTGGACTTCTGGCCCAAACTCATCACCTTAATAGTGTCCATCATCGAAGAGGATAGAAACTCTTACAGTCCTATAATAAATCAGTCAGTCGACACTCACAAACACACAATGTTATGTATAAGCACATAGAGCTGGCAAGTTTAAACTTCTTTGTATCTCACACAGGTTTCCTCAGGAACTGAACGTGGGGAAGGTCAGTGCTGAGGTGATGTGGACACTCTTTTCTCAGGATATGAAGTATGCACTGGAAGGTATGGATGTTTGTGCGTTTTAAGTAGGGGAGAACGGGGCACATTCTAATGCTTTTTGGTTTTGGCTCAATCATTAAAAAATATTTGAGTTTGATTAATTATATTTTTATACAAGCAACATACACATCTCTGCTACGAATAAACATTTGAAGTTTGTTTCTAGAACTTACCGTTCTTGGACAATTACACCAAACATGACAGAAGTGCAAATGTTACAACTTACCCCATAGGTGGGGTTAATTGTAACAGGCAGGGGGTTAGTTGTAACCCTTGCTAAAAATGAAGTTTGCAGGCAAATATTTTAATACTATATTGTCTATATACTTGAAGTGGATATTGTTTATATATCTGTCTATAATAGGCAGGTATCCACACTGTATTCATTCATCCAGCCCTTTTCTAACAATAGTTCAATTATAAATGCATACAAATAAATTTGACACACGATTTTTGATAAGACAGGCACATTTATTTTGTTGGCAGCCAGCAATCATTTGTGTGTAGCCTATTTAAAACAACGGCAAGAATTACGCTAACGTTAGCTGTTTTCATATCATAAGTGCTGAGGGGTTAGTTGTAACAAAGCGTTAGATTAACCCCGCTGGGTCCAAATATTTTCAAGCCCACCAAAAAAGTTGCTAAGAGCTGCAGACGTATATCAAAAGGATGCTATGTTTTAGTCAACAAGACACTGATTAATATGACATAGCATTGGATTTGGTATCTCACACACCCAACTTAGAAACCGAAAAAAAACATATGATGAAAAAATTTACTTACATGACACCAAAACACTCGTTCATCAATAACTCTCTGGAAAAACATTATACATTTTCAATAATTTGCGGGATAGCATATTTTGGCAGCGTGAACAAAATACAGTAAAACCAAAAGGCTTAACCTTTTGTAACCATGTAAACAGTCCATGTTACAACTAACCCCACGTTAGTTTTTGCCCCGCGCACCCCTTTGTGTGTTTCACAATTTATTTTTATTTATTCTTCTTAACATCATCTTCATCACACTTGCTTTATTAATTGGCCTTCAGTTCTTGATCACATCGCTCGTAAACGTCGGAAGAATGGTAAGGGTTAAATGTTATAATTAAAATATTTAGTACAGTACATTATTTGACCCCTTGTGTTCCTGTAGATCAATGTGTAGAGCGTTGTACAATACCTTTATTGACCCCTATGGTTCCTGTTGCTTAATAGATTACTTTAGCAATGCAAAGGTCATGGGTTCAATCCCAGGGAACACACAAATTGATAAAAACTGTAAGTCAGTTTGCATAAAATGAAAATATAAATATAATTTAAATGTACACAGATGTGAATAGTCAAAAGTCAAATGTACTGTGACATTGTTTCATCACGATTTCATTTTTGCAACCTTAATACAGTTAGTACGTCTGGGTGCACTAAGTGAAGCGCAGTGCATTTTCAAGTTTTATTTTAAAAGTCTTGAATCTCGTTCTTTATTATGTGACCCCTGTAAAGATTCAAAGCATTCATTTTAGTCTTAAGTGTCTGCTTTATCATGGCCTCATCAGAGTTACAGAATAGATCTCCCTGATTTCACTTTAGATCTGCAAAGCAAATTGAATCGAGACCCTTAAATGACAAAATTACGTCTTCCCTTTTGATCTCAGCATCATTTTCTTTTAAATCCACCCTATTCATTGCACACCTGCATTTTTTCTCAAGTGCTCTTCGTCTCTCATATCTTCTTTTTCGTCTGCGTCCTTCTCCTGTGTTCTTAGCACCAGCCACATTCAATATCCGCAGACTTAATTTTTACACTGGTAAGACATATGGTTAAGTAGTGTATACTGTATGTGTGTGAGAAACGTATTAATAATTTTTAGCATCCCCTTACTTTAGTAAGTACAGCTGGACCCTTTCGAAAAAAGCAGTATGTTCAGTAGTTTGTAGAGGAATAAATGTTGCATCTGAATGTTTCCTTGGATGAGAAGCTGATAAAGGTCTCACGACTCTGGCGAGGCTAAAGCGAAGTTAAACATGCCGATTCACGCCTGTTGTTTTCCCAGAGCACGAGAAGCTCAGGCTGTGCAAAAGTGCCGACTACATGAATCTGCATTTCAAAGTGAAATGGCTCTATAACGAATACGTCCACGACCTGGCCGCCTTCTCCAACACCGTCCCAGAGTACCCATCGTGAGTCACGCTGCTTATTTAACTCTTTCAAACAATTCTTGGGTAAAGTTTTGTCTTGTTCTTCATCTCGCCATCATCACCTACAGTGATCATTGGAATATCTGATATTTCCTTTGTTGTTTAAACTATCTTCATGTATTCTCCTGCTTTTTTGTCCTCCTGTTTTTTCTGTGTAGGTGGTTTGTGCCATTTGTTTTGCAGTGGCTGGATGAGAATGAGGAAGTGTCAATGGAGTTCATGCATGGAGCTCTTGAGAGGGATAAAAGAGAGGGGGTATGCTCCAAAACCTTTATGTGTGCTTTAATCTCTCATATTTGACCTACCTGCTGTCACCTAATAGATTGAAAGACATTTGTCAAATGAATGGTTGGTTGCTGTATATTGATTTGTTAGAGTAACATCATGGGCTTATAATGTTACTACTAAAATGTTTAAAATTGTGGGAACTTGTTGTTGAATCGAACAGCAGGTAAATTTAAAATAATAAAGGCACAATAATACAGTAGGTCCCTGCCTCCTACTTTGAAATGTTCTTACTTACATACTATATTGTGGCTAAAAATCACAATGAATAGTACAGTATGTCCGAAACGTCCGTATCTTTAGTATGGAATAAACAGCATGCGAAAAATACCCACATTGTTTTCTATGTTCACCGAGATTTCTCAGTATGGACACTTTTCTGTTCCATGTGGCCATCGGGGCTGAGGAATCTTCAAAATAAAAAAGTAAAAAATACTGGAAAACTGTGAGCCAGGCAGCATTTTTCAAGTTTAACTGTACGTTTACACCTCCGCTGGCAAGAGCGTCAAAAAACGCTTTGGTTGCCATGCCGACGACCCTCAGGGGCCATTTTTAGGGGGGCTTTAGCTATGTTAGCTACATAAACTGAACTGATGAATTTGTGATCGCTTCAGCCACCTTTAAATTTCCTTTTAAAACGGCAGCAGGGCAGACTTCAGCTCTTTCCCCTTTGTGACTTTCAGCACGTTCAGACGATCTATGCAATACAGTGAAATACTCCAATAAAGTGGCGGAGCTAGAGGGGTGTCTGGGGTGTCCAAAATTTAATACGCTTACTTTTTAAAAAATGTATTTCCTGTTAATTGACGTGTTTATTTCGACGTGCTGCAGCACAGCACATTTTTAAAAGAGGGTGCATAGTATTTGTCTTTTTGTGGACTGATTAAAGTCTATGCTTATAGATTGGGTTTTCTTTTTCTCTTACAGGCCTACCTGTTGAAGTCTCTGTCATTAAAGTTAACTAAATAAGAAAACAAGAAGAGAAAATCTGTCTAACTATAACTTTGTGACATAGATAAATCCAAATTTTTCTTTAAAAGGCTCAATTACTTTTTTGCCAAAAGTGTCTTTAAGGCAGTGTTCTTCAACCCTGGTCCTCAAGGACCCCCTTCCAGAATGTTTTAGATGTCTCCTTAATTCAGGTAATTCGGGTGTTTTAAATAAGGAGACATCTAAAACTTTCTGGAAGGGGGTCCTTGAGGACCAGGGTTGAAGAACACGTCAGACCGCGCTGACAGCTTCAGGCCAATCATAACGTTTTATACAGATGACGCATTTACCCCTGCACTGTTTACGGAGGTTTCCACACCCACGATGCTTAAAAGTCGAGCACACCTGAAGTTAACTTCCACATTTCTTCACCAAAGTTGTTTAAAACAGCTTACCATCTAATTGCCGACGTCCTTACACCCTCTGTGAAGCATAATGTGCAAACGCAGGTTCCGTTTGACGGGTAACTCAGTGTTGTTTGGTCACGAGCAACTTCGCGACCCTCAGCGTTTGCATTGCCACGGATGTAAAAACAACAAAATACGGACCGTGGATATTAAGTCGTAACCCGCCATTGTTTACAAATACAACAATGAGCTCGCCCGGCCACAGGTAACTTCAGCTTTCTCTCTGAGTTTACCGGTATTTTGATACTGATGTGTGAATGATGTCTTACTGGTAAAAAGACGTATTTACTGGTAAATTCATTCTGGTAAATTCATGGTAATTTACCAGAATTCCTGTGTGAAAGAGGCTATGGAGTATTACAAAGTAACATGAGACCTTTTGTTTCATTAACCAGACAGTAAATCAGTTGTGAGCAATAGAAAAGTTTAAAATTCAGCCTTACATTATGTTTACATGCACTAGCCTATAGGAATATTTATCTAATGTAATCTAATCATGAGATCCATCCAGATTTCTTTCATTGACTATGGACCCCGTAAAGTAGCCTTGGTCACCCCCTGCAATCCCATTTATTTAGCTCTGCCACTATTTTTATATAGACCTATATGGAGCGAGATATGCGTCTTTATTACATGCGATAAATTAAATGATCTGAGAGAAATAAAACTATTTGAAAGAAAAAGTTATCACACTGATAGCAAAGAAGCATTTCATTAGAAAAAAAAGAATATTTGAGAGAAAAAGTTTTCATACCAATAGCAAAAAATTATAATATTTGAGACAAAAAAAAGTTTTGAGAGAAAGTATTTTCTCATGATAGAACATAAAAAATATACATTTGAACTTTTTAAAATTATTTCTGAGAAATAAAATCTCTCAAGAATATGTTTTTTGCTATTAGTGTGAAAACATTTTCTCTAAAAAAAAAGTGTTTCTATCGAAACTCTTTTCTTTGCTCTCGATGCAATTTCTTGCTCTCGTGTCAGGATTTTGCTTTCTCTGTGAAAATTGTGTCATGGGCGGGGCCACGTTCCTATTGGCCAGTCGGGTAAGCATCGTCTTGTCTTGGGAATCAAACTGAATCATTACACCGTTGTTCGGTTCACCTAGATAGATGCCGTCTCTGCTTTTAGTTGAGCACGAACACTCTAATGTTTGAGTAAGATGATGACACACAACTCGATGGATAGCTGGCTGAGCAAGTTCACAGCACTGAAGATTAAACATTAAAAAATGAAATGGTACTCTTATTCATGAATGAATGTGTATTATATTATTAGCTTGCTAATCGCTAATTAGCCATCATGCTAGGTAAACTTGCAAATGCCAAATGAATGTTTTGATTCACTCCTTATTTAGTGAGTAGTGATCTAGTTTCTACCTTTGCACTTGCTAGCCTCAAAGCACCTGAAGAGTAACTGCTTGTTCATCATATACAACCTCCTGTATAACTTTCAACCAACGTTAGTGTGCATGGAAGGTGGCAATGCCACCCGTCCCGTGAAACACGGAATCGTCCCGTATTAACAGGCAAAATGACGCGTATCAAATCAATACGGGACGCGATTTGTCCCGTATTTTACATACACTCTTAAAACGAATGTGTTAAATTGAGACATCTTTCTTATAAGGACAACACATCTAGTGTTTTATTTACATGAACTCAAAATCAATACGAAATAACACATGTGTTGAATAGTTTAACACAAAACAATGTGTTAAAATTAACACACCCAGTGTTGTTACAAACATAACACATTATTGATGTGTTAAATTGTGACAAGTGACAAGAATTACACTTATAAAAAAAGTATGTCTGACATGCTCCAATAGTCATCTCTTGTCCTTTCATTCATTTCAGAAAGCCTCTATAGTCTATTTTCCTTATAGTTTCAGGTAAGCTTAAGCTTCTTATTGCAAAGCAGTTGGGGAGTTTTTGAATAAATCAAGTCCAAGTGAATGACATCAGAGGAGCGCAAGAAAAATTCGAGACAGCTATGAACTTGACAGAGAACCTTCCTGCGCCTCGTCCATTAATTGTATATAGCAGGAAAAGTTAAGTCTTCTCAGCGTGAGAAATAAAAGGTGTGGTGTGTAACCATGTGAACTGACTGAAATGCGTGTGTGACTCGAGTATTTTTTCCCTAATACTATTTTGAGTATCAAAGCATATGTTTAATCTATAATTACTAAGTTATGGATCTGTTAATTTAATAAGTTAATAAAAATATGGTTCACATCTCACAAGTTCCTCCAAAGCTTATTTTTTGTGGTGGTGGTTGAGGAGATTCTCCCTTTTATATGTAAAGCGCTTTGAGTGTTGCAGAAAAGCGCTAAATAAGTGTAACAAATTATTATTATTATTATTATTACTTTGTTGCCCTATTTATTGTCATAGCTGTGTATTCAATATGACCATAGTTGTGATATTGAGAGACTGAGTGCATCTGTTCACACTGATTTCAATAGCAGGCAGCTATCTTATTATAATGGTATCAATGTTAATATTTTTATGAAAACAAAAAAACACATTTAAGTTATGATATACCACCACTGGCACGTACGACATCGGGACTGTGGTCACCGTAGCCCCGACGTGTGTGGCCCCCCGCGCTGCGGCAGCTAGGCGTGTACTTCCTCCATGCACACTAACGTTGGTTGAAAGTTATACAGGAGGATGTATATGATGAACAAGCAGTTACTCTTCAGGTGCTTTGAGGCTAGCAAGTGCAAAGGTAGAAACTAGATCACTACTCACTAAATAAGGAGTGAATCAAAACATTCACCTATAGCATGATGGCTAATTAGCGATTAGCAAGCTAATAATATAATACACATTCATTCATGAATAAGAGTACCATTTCATTTTTTAATGTTTAATCTTCAGTGCTGTGAACTTGGTCAGCCAGCTATCCATCGAGTTGTGTGTCATCATCTTACTCAAACATTAGAGTGTCCGTGCTCAACTAAAAGCAGAGACGGCATCTATCTAGGTGAACCGAACAACGGTGTAATGATTCAGTTTGATTCCCAAGACAAGACGATGCTTACCCGACTGGCCAATAGGAACGTGGCCCCGCCCATGACACAATTTTCACAGAGAAAGCAAAATCCTGACACGAGAGCAAGAAATTGCATCGAGAGCAAAGAAAAGAGTTTTGATAGAAACACTTTTTTTTTAGAGAAAATGTTTTCACACTAATAGCAAAAAACATATTCTTGAGAGATTTTATTTCTCAGAAATAATTTTAAAAATTTCAAATGTATATTTTTTATGTTCTATCATGAGAAAATACTTTCTCTCAAAACTTTTTTTTTGTCTCAAATATTATTATTTTTTGCTATTGGTATGAAAACTTTTTCTCTCAAATATTCTTTTTTTTCTAATGAAATGCTTCTTTGCTATCAGTGTGATAACTTTTTCTTTCAAATAGTTTTATTTCTCTCAGATCATTTAATTTATCGCATGTAATAAAGACGCATATCTCGCTCCATAGACCTACCAGTGTTGTGGAAAGTTATTTACTTTTCATGGAAAGTAATGCTTACATTACTTTTTAGTTACATTTGCGTTACTTTTTCTTGGCTGATGATTGATCTCTTTCAGGACTTGCAGGTGTTTTTTATGACTGAAAAGTATAGAAATTGCATATTTCATCATAAAAATGTTGAGCTCTGGCCTGCCACCTCAGTTTTTGACTCAAACTGTTCCCACACAGGGGTGTACGCATAGAGTATAATGTGACTACGTTCAGTTTAATTCAGTACATAATTTTTTTATCTAATTAATTAAACTAAACTTGCATTACTGTTTTTAAAAAGTAACTCAAATATTAATGTGTACATTTAAAAAGTAATGCGTTACTTTACTCGTTACTTCCGAAAAGTAATATTATTACATAATGCACCTTACTTGTAATGCGTTACCCCTAACACTGGACCTAATATATATAAATATATATATACATATATATACATATATATATATATATATATATATATATATATATATATATATATATATATATATATATATATATATATATATATATATATATTAAAGCAATAAACCCCGAGAAGCAGTGGGTTACCAGTGCATTTTATAACAGCTAAGGGGCGTTGTTAGGCACGAAGCGGAGTGCCTAAACCCCCTTAGCTGTTATAAAATGCACTGGTAACCCAACGCTTCGAGGGGTTTATTGCGTTTATAAAACGGTTACTTCATATGCATAACGTTAGCGGGATTTTATAAAATAAAACACAAATAAGTTGTAATTATATTAGTACAAATATTACTCTTCCGCCAAACAAAGTAGTTCCTCAGAATCAAGTGTGACTGAAACAGAGCGCAGTTCCCAACCAACCCAGACACAGCAAAGACACAATGAAAATATGATTTAAGACTGTGGTGTTTATTTTATAAATCACCATTCATCTAATTTATACATTAACATTTATATTGTGCAACTGTTGAAGTGATGATCAAATATGCTTGGAAGCATGCTGAACTCTTTCCCCGTCAGCGGGTTTTTTTTTTTTAAGTTGCCACCCAGTTTTAGTTTAATGCCTTCCAGAAAAGTATCTTCTTTATATAAACATAAAATATCAAATGAAAGAACAGACCATCCGCTTTAAAACAAAAACAAACAAAAAAACATTTCATCCTACCTTCATTTGATCTCTTATCACCTTTCAAATTTTTTTATTTAAAGCGTAGATAATTCCATTTTTGTGAAGAACTTTAGTAAGAGATCAGATTCAGACGGAGCCATGAGCAGTACTACACAGTGTTTTCAGTGAATGCGTCAGTGTTTAAGTTGGGTAAGATCGCCACCCAGTGGATAATAGCGGACGTATGAACTTGACTTATAAACTCCTTAGACAACGTTTTCTCTTTATCGACGAGATGACTCAACAATATTTATTGACATTCATCTGGATATCGCCATTAATTGTGCAATTGTAGACAAATTAAAAATATGATTAAAGACTGTGGTGTTTATTTTCATAAATCAGTACGCAGCAACAGTGGCGCAGTGATACTTATGTAATGTGGTCTGAACCGTGAGGTTACCAGTGTATTTTATCACGGCTTAGAACGCGTTTCAACCAATCATATATATATATATATATATATATATATATATATATTCTATTATACTCTCACTGGGGAGGCTGAGCCCCCCTTAAATGAAAATCCTAGAATCGCCTCTGATGATGCTATAGAAAAAATGTAGTGGACGCTCTGACGCTCGAATACATTCTCTGGAATCCTTTCTAGCCGAGGTTTCAGCCTTCCAATTGGTTGCCACTGAACAAGTCTTTTATACAATTCCTTAAAATGTTAATTTATAACAAGAAAAATACTGAAATTAATAATTTTATAGAACTATACTATTTATTTTGCACAGAAATAACTGCTTGCTTACTTTCACTTTGATCATCTCTGTATTCACTTTATTTACAGAAACACCTGATGATTCATATAAAATTAGTTTCAGGAATCTTATTTTTATCATTTGAAAGTACACATTGACCGTAATATTAAATCACAAGAGAGACAATTGTGTCAGGCATAAATAAAGGCTCGGTGCAGATATTTTTCTGGTCATCACAGAAATTTCAGAAACAGCTTACCAGTTTTGTACCTCAACTTTTAACAAGATAACCACCCTGTTTAAAATACATTTTAAATATGTATACCTGTCAAAAAAATCTATTTGTATCGTTTAGTTTGATAAACTCCTAAATATGATATTAAATATGACGCGCAGAGCATCTAGCACATTTGGCTAAATTGAATTTGCCAGCAAGCAACATCGAAACAACAGAAAGCTATCCAATTATAATAAATAAAAACTAAATAATCAGGTAACAAGGTGCAGAACAAAATGTGTACAAAATGCCAATGCAGAGGAACCAAACGCAAGCCGCAAATGGTTAAATAACTTTTTCACATAATATTTGCATAGCATTATCATAAAAGGATATATATTATTGGGAGAAAGCTGTTATATGTGAAATTAGATGAGGTGACCCTTATATACCCAATATTAAATGATCCTTATTTCATAACATATCTGCAACAACTGTGAAATTGGTAGTCGAATCAGGCTTCTCCTATCAAAGCATTAAAGCTTCGACTCTTTGGGGTCATCCCTACAATGTCCAGCATTGGGTCAAAAAGGGGCAAGCCCAGCTGTTGCGTTAAACTAACCCAGAAAATGTATATATTTGACCCAACAATGGCTTTAAACAACACAGCATTATGGGTGCATAGATCAAATTACAACCCAAGAGGCTGGGCTTGTCCCTTTCTGACAATCCTGGGTTGAAAATAACCCAGCATTTTGTAGAGTGTAGGGGAATGTATGGACTTCAAAAACAAGACAGAACATACGGTACTGCTTGCAATTTTTTTTTTTCTCGTTTCTTGCTATTGATAGCCTCAAAACAAACTCTTAATATCTTTCAGAGATTTGAAGCTAACGAGCGCTGACAAATGCAGTGATTAGTTTTTCCTCTAGCACTTTTATTATCAACTCAGCCCTATAAATGTAATTTCTGACTGATTATAAACCTGTACACTGAGCAAGTAAACAACTGTCAACCACCAATCAGAAAGTCCTCGTGCTTTTCCAACAATGACGCCCTACAACCAGATCAGTCTGCCCTAGTAGCCACCTTGTGATGCACTGAAGGCACTGTATGTCATTTTCACCATCAGAGGTTACTAAAAAACAACAACAGCCACATCTCGATGATGCTGTTAAAGGGATAGTTCGGCCAAAAATGATATTAAACCCATGATTTACTCACCCCCAAGCTGTCCGAGTTGCATATGTCCATCGTTTTTCAGACAAACACATTTTCGGATATTTTAGAAATTGTTTTAGATCTTTCAGTTGATTAAATGTAATGTTACGGAGTCCGTCCTTAGTCCACGACCTTCAAGTCCAAAAAAAGTGCGTCCATCCTTCGCAAATTAAATCCAAACGGCTCCAGGATGATAAACAAAGGTCTTCTGAGGGTAATCCGTGCGGTGTTGTTGTAGAAATATCCATATTTAAAACTTTATTAACGTAAATAAATACCTTCCGGTAGCGCCGCCATCTTAGTCGCGTCCGCATTCAGGATGAGAGCTTACGCAGCCTACGGAGGCTACTCTGCTGCTGCTCTGTGCCCCCGCCCTCCGAATTTGTCATACGTCACTAAGAAAAGTGTGTACATTACGCTAATACTCTCTCCTGGATACAGAGGAGTCTAAGATGGCGGCGCTACCGGAAGGTATTTATTTTTGTTAATAAAGTTTTAAATATTGATATTTCTACAACAACACCGCGCGGATTACCCTCAGAAGACCTTTGTTTATCATCCTGGAGCCGTTTGGATTTAATTTGTGAAGGATGGACGCACTTTTTTTGGACTTGAAGGTCGTGGACTATGGGTGGACCCCTAACATTACATTTAATCAACAAGATCTAAAACAATTTCTAAAATATCCGGAAATGTGTTTGTCTGAAAAACGATGGACATATGCAACTCGGACAGCTTGGGGGTGAGTAAATCATGGGTTTAATATCATTTTTGGCCGAACTATCCCTTTTAAAGAGCGTGGAACGATTAGGAGTTGTAGTCTTTACCTTCACTGTCAACAGCCATCGATGTATTGAAATAAAATTTTACAATCGTTACATTATAACAGTGGTTCTCAAACTGGGGGCCGAGGGAGCCCAGTTTTAGGACATTTTTAAAAATACATTAATTTATGATAAATTAATGTGTAATTAAACCTTAGAAAAATAAGGCTACTAATCAACAGCATTACATTGTATATTTTAAAACATTTTGTTTAATTAAAATCGTATGTTTTGGCATGTTTTATGTTATACATTTTCTTTGGGGGCCACACAGGGCACAAGTGGGGGCCACCGTACACAAGGGGGGCCGCACTCTGAAAAGGTTTGAGAACCACTGCATTATAACATTACCCCACAATGTGGCTTGATAGAAGCCACAACAGAACAATGTACGGTAGATGTTACTACCGCATTCTGCATATTTTCGCATACAAACTGCTACGTGTGCATGCAGCACTGCGCAGGTTGATTAGCGTATGACATCAAACTATCATAAGGATTGCTTTTTTAATCGGTTACAATACGTAAAAGGTCCAGTGTGTTTTTTTAGCGGCACCTAGCGATGAGATTGTGAATTGCAAACCAACTTCAATTTCGAAACGCTAAGAGAAGATACGCTAGCTGCCAGAATACAAACATGTCGTCGACTGAGACAATGTAGGGACGAAAGGCACTCTGGAGAACAGTTTGTCCATTTAGGGCTACTGTAGAAACATGGGGGTGACTTCCATGTAAGGGGTCCCACACTGTATGTAGATAAAAAGGTTAATTCCAATCTGATCATATAGTATATTGCATTTCTGTCAAGACTTCCTTCTGAGAGGCTGTTTACGCTTGGCATTAACATGCGTTTTCGTCGATCGGATCACAAGTGGACGACGTTAATGCCAGGTGTAAACGGTGTTCAAAACTTTCGACCACTTTCAACCACATCCAGAGGTAGTCAAAACCACTTTCGATCGGATCGCTTTGGAGTTGCGGAACGCAAATGTGGTTGAATGTGTTCGAACAGCCACACGCGACCGCCTTCTCTCCGCCCATTTATCTAATCTGAGGTATTAAACACAAGTTTTATGTCTTTTTTTGACTTCTGGCGCGAACGTACGGTGAACAGTGCTATTTTTAGCCTTTCATTGATAAAACTAAAGCGTCTGATCTCCGTAGTTTCGTTTTGAAAGCGTGTGAAAGTTGCGCGATCCTATTTCATCAATTGCGCTGAAAATTCAGAGAAAGCTCTTACATATAAACGTACAAAACACTGTGCAGCATGTTTACTTGCTAAACAAGCAGTGGACTCCGACATAATATTAGTTTGCGTCCATATAAACTCATAATTACTCCCGCTCACGTTTGAATGACAGCAGAGAGACTCGCCCACCGTCTCACGGACCGTCCCCTCACAGTATTCAGGACAGAAGGGGTCGAAAGTAGACAAAAGAGACAGGTTTAAATACCAGGTGTAAACGTAATGTGTCTCTCTCGTCCACTTGTGATCCGATCGATGAAAACACATCTTAATACCAAGTGTAAACAGCCCCTTAAAGTCCCACATTGTACCTTTAATTGCTAAAACTGCAAATTCTCTGGATTTAAATATTGTTAAAAACAATTGGGATAATGTAGATGCTAGTAGTTTTTGAATATTTTTATGCAAAAATCTTACATATTGTACCTTCAACAGCCAGTACAAAATTACAGTGATCTAGTGTAAAGCCCTTAAGAAATCACTTGATCTCAGACTGATCTTATTTCTTGTCTTCAACAGTTCCAGCAGACATCTGAGCACGCTCTGTTCTCCTGTTCGGTCGTGGACATCTTCACTCAGCTTAACCAGAGCTTTGAGATTATCAAGAAACTAGACTGCCCTGATCCTGTGGTTGTCGGCCAATACAATCGACGCTTTGCCAAGGTGCAGACTCAATGGTGTACCATTCAAAATAAAGTTTATTGGTTTATTGAAAGACAGAACAGCAAATATAGGCATAAAGATCATAAAGTGAAGAGATAGATTGTTGATATGCAATCTTTGTTGAAGCCCACACAGGTTTGATAGAAGCTGAGATGTGTTTGCATTTTATTAAAGGGCACATATTATGCAAAATCCTCTTTTGCAAGGTGTTTAGTATAAATGTTTGGTGTGTATGTTCACACACTGCCCACACAAAATGAAAATAATCCTCCCACTTCTTCTTTTTTAATCCTCATTAAACCAAAGCAGTCTCATTGGACATGCTATTTAGATTTACTTGTTAATGTGATGTCACACTAACAAAGCCCCACCCACGGCCACTGACTGACTTGTTAATTGTACCCAAAAGCTTTTCTAAATGTGTTTGTTAACACGTTGCAGCACTAATGCATGATACTATTGTCCCGGACACTCCACTTTTTTTTTAAATATGCTGATTTTCCAGCTCCCCTAGAGTTAAACATTTGACTTTTACTGTTTTGGAATCCATTCAGCTGATCTCCAGGGCTGGCGCTACCACTTTTAGCATAGCTTAGCATGGCTGCAGCAGGCGTAGTGATATTACCCACTGCCCAAAAATAGTCCCCTTGGTTAATTTCAATAGCAGGGGACTATTTTCGGGCAGTGCGTAATATCACTACGCCTGCTGCAGCCATGTAACAGCAGCAAAGTCCTTGATTATTACGCCAGAATGAAAGTATAGTTCCTGACCATATCTGCCTAGAAAATCGCTACTTTTAATTTTCTGTCTGTCTTAGTCAGACATTGGGACTTGTGACTTGGTGACTTGGACTCGAGTCGACTTGAGTCGCTATTTTTGTGACTTGTGACTTGACTTGACAAAAAATAAAATATTTGAGACTTGACTCGGACTTGGAAGTTAAAGACTCGGGACTTGACTTGACTTGAGACACGATGACTTGAATGACTTGAGTGTTAATCACATCATGTTTTCAGTTTGAATATAAAATATATTAACTATTTTAAAAAATAAAGTTGACCCAGTTGGAGCGCAGGCTGAGAATGGTGATGTCATGACTGAATCACGACACTATCATTCGCCATGCCCTCTCGTACCTTACGCACACCACGCCCACTTAGATCAGATATCAACATGTCACCCGAAGGGGTAGCGAGGGTCATCGCTTTCGGCTTCAACAAGATGGCAAAAGACGAACAGTCTGTTGCAAGACATGCAACATTAAAATCACGGGCAGCCAGACGACAACCTCCAATTTCGTTCGTCATTTGAAGAGCCATTCTGCCCAGTAAGTGCTTGTCAGTTTGTTAATATCTGGTTAGTTAGTTTGTAGTTAGCTAATGTAATAACAGCTAAGAAAGCCATTAACCCTCATCATACCGAGTTAGGGACAAATGTAGTCAAAATAAGTTTAATTTATTTTTTTTAAATACTTCCCTTGATCTGAGCGGTACGAGACTTGGCTACTTTTTCTAAGTTTGCCACCTGCACACACACACACACACACACACACACACACACACACACACACACACACAGAAAAATGACTGGATTCTACAATATTAGGGCCGCTTTACATATCGCGTCTTTTGCATGCTCAAGTTCGTTATTTTAAATGTAGGCGCGCGAACGGAAGAGATTACAATTTTTGTTTAATTCCATGATGTATTTTACTGAACATGAGTATTTCTTTATATCTTTATATTCTATATATCTTTATTAAGATCAGATTCTGCAGGTAAAATTACAATAATAAGGTGACTTGACTTGGACTTGACTTGACCTACTACAGGACTTGACTTGACTTGACATAGCCTGTGACTCGACTTGACTTGACTTGCCCAAGAAAAAAAAAACTTGGGACTTACTTGAGACTTGAAGATTCAGACTTGAGACTTACTTGAGACTTGCACATGTGTGACTTGGTCCCATCTCTGGTCTTAGTACACGATGTATCAACAGATGAGTCAAGTTTTAAATAGGAAAAATATTGAAACTCTTTGGATATTTTTTTAGGGTGATCCTAATGGTCAATGGATTATGCTAAGCTATGCTAAAAGTGGTAGCGCCAGACACAGAGATCAGCTAAATGGATTCCAAAGTGGCATTTTTTGCTCCCCCTCAAATAGCGGCATTTTGGACATGCTTTAACAAATGATCTGTGGGGTATTTTGAGCTAAAACTTCCAGGCACACATGAGACTTCTTGTAATTTAATGGGCAAATATTATGCCCATTTTACATTAAAAACTTTTTTTATTTTATCTGTAAGCCATATATTGAATTTCCCATGGTGATGATCTTTGTCTGTTTCTATTGTTTGTTTTGCGATAATTTGCACATTGAGGTCTATTTAGGGGGACGGCTCAGGAGCTTAATGCATCTGCCCATGAAATATTCATTAATTTCCAGCAACATCAAGTTAATTTATCTGCCATTCCGGATCACCAGCTCAGTACGCCGTGTACCAGTAGACTTTCCAAATGGTAAAGTTCAGGTGTAAAACTTTTTTTTTTCTTTCCCATATCAGACCATCACCAAAGTGCTCATGCAGTATTGTGCTACTCTCACCAAGAGCTTCCCATCTTACTGTGAGAAAGAGAAGACTGTAAGTGCTCACTAAAACAAATGTTTTGCTGCGTTAAAACTAATCTAAGATGAGTCACATAAGGTTTAATTTCGCTCTCTCTCTCTCTCCTGTATCTACTCCAGCCGTGTATGTTGATGAATAACGTTCAGCAGATCCGTGTGATGTTGGAGAAGATGTTCGAATCTATGGGAGCCAAACAGGTCAGTGGATCGTGATATACTGTATCATTACACGGTTGTAGGAATGCTTGATTCTGATTGGCCAGTCGCGACATTTGCAGGTTTGTTATAACAAATTCTCAAAACTAAAACACACGGTACCTGGATGCTGCAAATCATATTACACAAAAATATTACACAAAAACTAAATATAAATATTTCTTTTATTAACACACATGACATAATTTTTACAATGATTAAACCAAATAGTTTGTTTGAAATTTTGTGCCTTTTTCCTCATTCATGAACATAAACATGCTTGCCAAGTTTGGACACGCTGATATGTTGTCCAATGATAGTGTACCCAAATTATTTTGTAACAATTTTGATGTTTGTGGGTCAATTTCATTTCACAGGAATATTAACTCATTCACCGCCATTGACGAGTTATCTCGTCAATTATGAGTTAATATTTAACTAATAAATATGCCTTTCTGGACGAATTTCAAAGTGAAAGTGTAAAACCGAATTTATCAAAAACAGAAGTTAAAAAGATTTAATGATTTATTTTAACTGCCTTTATGTTTGATAGTCATTCTGAGTCTGATCTCTAACATAAATTCCTTTACAAAAACGCAATTTTTTAAGCTTTTTGCTCAAAATGTTGTATTTTTGAAGAGAAATATCCATATTTCAGTGGTTAAATTAAGTGGAAAAAGTAAATATATAATGAAACGTTTTTTCCCCATTTTGTTTTGTTTGTTTGTTTGTTTTTTGTTTGTTTGAAAGCAGAAGGTGTGTTCTTTAATTTGATATAATTTGTATGTTTATATATTTATAGAAGATAATTTTTCCTGCAAGGAATTTTGTGAAACTTTGTTAAAATCACAAAATGCAGTTGGGCAACTTTTCTCAAAAAGGCAGGCGGTGAATGAGTTAAATTGTTTATTTAGGATGTTTTAAACATGGGTATGTTAAAAAAAATATGTTGCATGTAAATTTTAAAAGTAAACGTTACAACAGTTTATTTTCAACATTTGTTAAAACAAACAAGTTAAAAATAGTGGTTAAATGCATACTTTTTGATATTAAGTGTTTGTTATGTGTAACACATACTGATACTAGAATGGTCCTGTTCATACCTAATTCCTTCTTTCATAATGTATTATTTAGGGAATTGCATTGAATCCAATGCGCTCCATCAAAATCGACACAAAAATTGAACACAATACAAGGGTTAATAAAAGTGCTCTTTTGCTAAACTTTGCAGACTTTTTATAATCTTGCACCGATTATTATTAGGTTTATATAAGTTTATTATTATTATTATCTCTCAAACTAATCCAGGCATTCCCTTTGTACTGGAGGTATGGCTATGAAATCCATGACCATCACACTATATCATGCTTTTCTATATGAATAATTATCATTTTATGTTACTTCAAAGGCTGCTTTAAACCAGCCACTTATAAGCATTCGTTTAAATTACGATGCTGCTTTGGAGGGTAGCTGCTTATGTAGACAGCGCAGAGGTGAGGTAGCTTACAAGATTTGGGTCCTGGCTAGCATGCCATCACTCAAATACTCTAGCGTGTCATAAGAGTCTGAGAAAGAAGCGTATGGTTTTGTTTAGGAGGAAGATGGGCCTACACAGCTGTCACTGAGGTTTTCTGTGCACTTGATGTATTTATAGTGGGCATGGAACTGGATGTCTATTTTCTGTCATGAATTCATCAATAGTCATGGAGGTTCTGGTGAATCATCTGCTGGAAGACACAATAATGTCATTTTTTGACACTAGTCTGTCTGTGTGTATTTACGCGTGTGGTCTGGAGAATAGTTGCCAACAGGACTAACCGTATATCTGTTTTTTTGTGTAGTATACTGCTGAGGAAGAGAGGGTATGTGAAGAGATGAACTATAACCCTGTGTGTGTTGTATTTGAACCGTTTGACTAGATGATAGTACCCCTGTCGAACCCCCTTAGTGCAGACCATATGGTTCATTCCTCTATAGTGTTTTATGACAGTCCTTAAGTCCACTTTATAACTCAAATATCTGCCTTCACTCCCAGCTGGAAAATGAGGAGGAACCGGAGGACGATGAAGAGGAGGTGTGTTGTGTGTGTTTGTTTTTATGGATCGGGTCCAAAATGAACTAGTAAACAGGGTTAAAAGAAGCATTTTTTGTACTGTTGATGCTTGGAGATATTTAATAACACTACGACGGTATAAACTATTGCTTTCCTTTTGGCTAGTAAATTTGTAATCAAGTTAAACTCTCCGTCTGAGGAAAAACTCAATTGTGTATGCGAGTCTATGAATATTTTGAATTTGTTATGAGAGTTTATTTAATTTTTAAAGCATTTTCTTTAGTATCCAGACTTATTAGTGGTCACAAAGTTTTTTTTCTTTTGGTTATTTTCGTCTTAGGTCATCACTGATGATGAAGGCAATGAGGTGTGTAGACAAGACTGTGTGTGTGTGCGTGTGTGTGTTAGCAAAGATCTTTAGTGCACATCTGTCAGTGATATTTATTTTAATATTTTTTTCCTTTTGTTTACCATTATGCATCTCACATATTTTCATTAACAGTCAGACGAATCGGATGCCAAGGTAAGAAATGGGCTGATCAGTTTCATTATTAAGCTCTTTATAAATATTATAAAGTGGTGAAATAAGGAAAAATCCAAAGTGCTCAGAAAAAGCAGAAGATATTTTTAGAAAAAAATTAAAGGTGCCCTTTGGTATAGGGTATACAAAACATCAAAAAAGGGCATCCAAGGCACTCTTTATATTTAAAAAAGTGTTACAAAAAGCCTTTATTTAAACATGGCTATATTACTATTAAAAAAAAACCCATTAAAGTGCCCATCTTATGACTGCTTTTCCACAAGTTAAATAGGTGTATGAGTTCCATAAAGCATGTTTCAAAAGTTGTTTGCTCGAAATAGCTTGTAGGAAAAGATTGTTACCCATCTCTAGTTGCTTCTGTTTCAGTGCATCTCAGATTGTGCCGTTTTGAGATACTTATTTATGAGATCCTGCTCCTTTGGCCACGCCCCATTACTAACGTCATGTGCACATGCGCAATGTTATCGCGAGCAGTGCAGACTGTATTATTATTTTATATATTATATATTATTATTAACGGTTTATGTATTGCCAACAGACAAATCAAGCATAAAAGTATCACTAATAAGTACATTCCAGGAGAAGAAACTCATGACACATAATGATTCCAGAGTAAATTGTGATGTAGCAGCCTCAACAATACACTCATTTTGCCCTGGACAACGCTAACATATTGCCGAAATTTTCAAATGCATTATTTTCGCATATTACAGAAATTAAGACCCGGCAGGGATGTATATTGTTTGTGGACAGCATGCTAATTGCTAGAAGCTAGCGGGAGGTCCGGACCGTATCTTGGGAAAGTGATAAGAGACTTGGGAGTACGTTAGGCTCGTGGGAAAAGACGGGTCGGTAAGGCCCGGTCTTGGTTAGTTAGGCAAAACACTTTTAGTTTGGCAAAACACTATTACTTAGTAAGTTCATGTAGAATTGTAAAATAAAGTCGTTAAATATTTCTTTTAACTTTCGAAAAGTACGGTAGCTGGTCACTGGCTTTGCAGGAGAAACCACGCTGCAAACTAATTAGCATAGCGGTTAGCCACCTTGTCGTTCTCAATGGCAAATGACTGCTCAAACACACACACACAAGTTCACCCACTCGACGTGCACCAATTCGTGGGCGGGATGATGTCAGTTTTTTAACGGTGCTAACAATATCTACATAGCCTACTGTCTACAAACATTAATAATATTAACATTACTTTACATCGTTTAAAAGGTATAACTTAATGAGTTTAGCATCAGTGTATAGTCTCTGTTTTGAGATACAGATGCTCGAGCATCATAAATGTAGTATTTTGTGACAGAAGTCCAGATGACAACATGCAGAATATAAATGTGACTTCTTACCTTTGTGTGGATATAACGATGCGAATCTAATCCAGTCTGTTTCAGATGTGTGAATAATCCATGAAAGTCCAATAAAATACATCCAATGACCATTTTTGTCCACAAATGTGTACAATCCGGGAAATATGAACGTCTTGGAATATAATATAATATCGCCTACAATCTGAGGACTATTTACGTCGTAACTGTATATGAGATTACACTTTAGGTTAAAATGCGTTAAAACTTTGTTTTTAAAAGTAGGTCGGAGTATAATCCATAATAATCCAAATAGCGCTGTTATTTCCGTGAGATAACAGCATAGAGGATATCAGCGAAGTGACTGCTCTCTAGCTACTTGGTGGGTGGAGACCTGCGAGTGGGGTGGTGGGCAGGAAAATTTAAACGGAATGTGACGACAAGGCTAGTTACGTCACAACGGAGCTGATTTTGAAACCGTGCAATCTGAGACTCAAGGCAGAGGACATTCAGAAACCTGTATCGCACTCAAAACAGCATGGATGGTTTTTTTCCAAGTTTATATGCGTGTGGAAGCACCAGAGACACAAAAGAACACCCCAAAACCCAGAAAAATGTATAACACTTTTTTGAATATGAAGAGTGCCTTGGATCCCCTTTGAATGGATTTGTGGTGGAGTTTAACTTTATGTAAATGAGCGATGCCACAATGCATTTACTACCAATAGGAATACAGATGTGAAACTTTTGCGCCGCCTCCTGATGCAGTTTGCGTTCTGCAGTCAGGCTAGATAGTCTTTTGCATCTCATACAGCTCTTGTAGGTCGTTTTTAAGTTTTTGATTGGTTTGTCTTTTCTTTATTGTTTCTTTTTTGTCTGTTTATTCTTTTTCCATCTTTCCTACTGTATCAGTCTGGTTGCTCAGATTCAGAAGGATCGGAGGTATGCCACTACATAACATTTACATGTAGCGAATATAGTCGTCTATTTTGATTATATAAAAATCTGTCTAGTGCAGGATGAATCATCAATATTTTTAGTGTGTGTTTTTAGAAAAGAAAAACTTTAAGTTTCAAGTGCAGTTTGTTTTCCCTAAATTTACTCTATGGGGTTGAGGTCCGGACTTTTTAGAGGGCCAGTAAGGAAAATGAACTAAATCATTGTTTTAAAACAATGTTAGTCTATAAGGGTAAAAAACAAAATGACGTTATTTTTTTAATGACTTGAGTTTGCGCTTTTTTGCTGAGCACGAGTGCAAGCAGGTGCTCGTGAAGAGTGAAGCTGGGAGAAGCACATGCAGAGGTCGTGCGCATATCAGACGTGCACATTAAAGGATGGGTTTAATTATGCTTTCACTTCATTTCCTGACAAGAGGACACCGAATTACATACAATAAAATTACCACACTAAATCTGAGACAATGCAAAAACATTAAAATATTATTTCCTCCCCAAGTTAGCCCGACGGGCAGTGTGGCGATACATTTTGGTAGCCCAACAGGGATTCACAATAGCCCGGGGACGTCGGCTAGCGATTTTGCGAGCCCTGCATCTTAAGGAGATTTTGGTAATTTTCATTACTGGCCCCCTTAAAGTCCTAACATCAACCCCATGGAGCAAATGTGGGGCGAGTTGGAAAATAAACAGCTCTTGCACATTCAGGAGACCCACTGTTAAAAAAAGAGCATTCGTAATCCTTTGATTTCAGAGTTCCTGACATCAGAGTTAAATTTTTCTTTATAGTTTTCGAAGTTTTGGGAATGTTCTGGAATTACTTTGTAAAGTGCTGCTCATTTTTGACTGTAGGTTAGTTTATTGGATGCCAATTTTAAAATATGTTTTCTTATCTGTAGATTGACAACAAAGAGAAGGAGAATAAGGTTGGTTCTGTGAAAGTCTCAGAAAACATGAACCCCTTTAACATTATGGCTTGTGTTACTCAGATTTATGTCCAGTGTAAATGTTATTCGGTTCTATCACTTCGAAGTAACAGATTCGAGGCATGCTACTAGATTCAAAGTGGTTTTTACGTCATATTCACGTAATTCATCTTCTCTTTACTGTTTTATAAATGAAGAGTGGCCAACATTAAAGAGGACATAACATGAAAATCTTTATCTATGTTTAAGTTCATAAATGCGCAATATATTGTATGCGACGACACATATCATTTCACTACAGAAACATTTTATGAACCACTAAAGTCATTTCGATTTATTTAACAAAAGACTGTCATGGGACAAAGCTGAGAAACGGCTATATATAGAGACCTCTTTGCGCTGATTGGTTGGATTACATGACCTTGCTTCCCCGAATTTAGTTAAATAAACTTGTATGTGTTTAACTGAAAAAAAATAATAAGTCATTACTGCACATAATGGGATTGTCTGAGGCTGAGTAAATAATTTTTCATTTTGGGGTGAACTATTCCTTTAACTCTATTTATTGTAGATAAAAAAAAAATGTTTATTAAATATGATGTAATGTGATATAATCTCAAGGACAGAGGAAGGTGTGTGTGTAGAATAGAGAGAGAAATAAAGAGAGAAATAAACACATCACCTTGAATTCTCTGAGGCGTAGTTCATGAGCTGTCTGTTTTTTGGGTTTTGATAAATCTGTTTTCTTTCACCTGTGCTTCCCTCTCCCCTCAGTTTATTTATCTGTTCTTCACTGTTGTTTTCATCATCGCTTTTCCTCTGTGGTGTTCACTCGCACAAGTAAATGATTTAGTTTGATGTATGGCTCTTCCAGTCTTGTGTGAGTATCAGGTGCATTGAGGAGGATTCAGCGATTTGGGAAGGCAATTTTCTTATTATTTATTACCCCATATTTATTCTGCTACCTTCATATATCTCTACATGGATGTGTGTGGAAACATCCTAAAGGTCGTGCTATTTCTAGGCTGGTGTTCATTATTTGCATATAAACATCAGGCAGCATCTCAGACTCTTTCTTTGTTTGTCTTTCTTGTTGTTTTTTGCCACCTGTTGTCTGTCTTTCTACAGTCTGTGGCCAAGAAGAAGCAGGTGTGTGGTGTAGTTATAGTACTTTATATACACACACTGTAGATAACATTGGTCATCATGCCAGCTCAAGTACATGCTGGACATTTACAGAAAACTATTTTTAAAAGGATTACACATTGTGTTGTCTACGTTGACAAGCACTTTTTAATACTTTTTTTGGTTAGACATTTGCAAAAGCACTTAACATAACATAAAGGGTGACAAATAATAATGATTTATGGCAAAAAATAAATATGGCAAAATATGGAGATATGAGATTTTGGAAGGACAGCAACGATATGTTACATGTACTAACTGTACTATAGTAATGACAGTAATTCATGTAAAATTACATGCAACTACAAAATGGTTACAAAATGACACTATAACAAGGACATTGGGAAACAAAGTCCAACCACATTTTAACTTTTGTCCCTCAAAGTCTATGCAGTATAAACGGGCCATCCTACAGAATTGGTGAAAACCGTTGTCCGATTAAAATTGTCATTACCGAAACAACTGTAGGTTCATCAGATGTTTTTGTCATTACTGTTTCTGTCATGATAGTTTTATATACTTTTGAGTCTAGGTCAAAGATGCTAATCAGCAGATTTACACGCAAAAAAAATTTAAATTAATGTAATAACACCAAAAACATTTATTATTAACAGCTTTTCATGATTTTATACTTATCTCAAAATGGGTGGGACCTGGTGAGATCTACATACCATGTTGCTATGAGAGAAAGGGGTGTGGTTATATTTTTTCATGATTTACCCAGAAAATAGAAATACTTTTTTTAAACTTATTGTTTTTAATAAATCAGAAAGATATTTTATAGACAACAGTAGAATAAAATTCGGTAAAGTTTAGTAAAGCCACCTTCCAATTAACTCTTTCTTCGCCATTGACGAGTTAACTCGTCAATTAAGAGAAAACGCTTCCCTGTAAATGATGAGTTTTTCCGGCAATCCGTAATATTGCTATT
Source organism: Paramisgurnus dabryanus (assembly GCF_030506205.2). Lineage (NCBI taxonomy): Eukaryota > Metazoa > Chordata > Actinopteri > Cypriniformes > Cobitidae > Paramisgurnus > Paramisgurnus dabryanus. The sequence continues at coordinate 27,451,854 of NC_133341.1, read as the reverse complement.
ATCCACCAGGTGGCGCTCTTCCACAACTTAAAAAACCCGAAAGTATCACCCTAGGGCAAACAGCTGTATGTCCGTGTATGTTTTGAGGATCGTTCTGAATCTGATCTCTAACAAAAATCCTTCACAAAAATGCAATTATCTCAGCGTTTTGCTCAAAATTGGGTATTTTTGATAAAACATACCCATAATTGAGAGGTGATAAAAAATGAACTAATGAAGGTAGGATGAAACTTTTTTTTAAAGCAGAGCATCTGTGCTTTCATGTAATATATTGTGTTTATAAATTTAAAGAAAAACATTTTCTGAAAGGCATTAATGCTGGCGGGGAAAGAGTTAAATGTCCAGTGTGTAGACTTTTAGTGGCATCTATTGGTGAGACTGTGAATTGCAACTATTGGCTCAGTCCACAGCTCACCCCTCCCTTTCGAAATGCGTAGAGAAGCTACAGTAGCTGCCACAGGACAAACACATCATTGTCTGAGACAACGTAGTGACAAAACACACTCTCTATAGAGAAGTTTGTCCATTTAGGGCTACTAAAGAAACATGGCGGCACGAATGCAAGGGGGCTTGCGGTGTATGTAGATAAAAACTGTTTATTCTTAGGTAATAAAAACAACACAGTTCATTTTGTAAGGTCTTTATACACCAGTGGTTCCCAACCTTTTTCACTTCAAGGCCCCCTAGTTGCCCACAACAATATTTAAAGGCTCCCCACTCACTCATTTTTTCCACATACAATTAAATAGAACTAAGAATGGCTAGACAGATGTATTTTCGCTACTAAAATGGCAAAAATAAGAAACATCTTGATTTTTGCTTGTTTTAGCTTATTTGAATGCTTGTTTTGTCCAATTTTTAAAGGGGACAGAGAATGAAAAAACATTTTTACCTTGTCTTTGTTGAATAATGGTAGTCTACCCGCATTCACAAACATACAAAAGTTCTAGACATGCTAAACAGCTCAGTCTCATAGAAATTCCTCTTTTAGAAATGTCAGCCAGAAAACGGCCCAATCTGAAAAACTGATGCTTATGACATCACAGGCATCTAACTGCCCCTCCACTTTAAAATAATTGGCTTTATTTTTTGAGTGGCAACAAAGTCAGCCAATCAGTAATGAGATTGCAAGTTAAGCCAATAGAGGGAGCCAAATAGGTGCAAAACCACTTGTTTAAAATCCCCAACCCTAATAGAGCTATCTGAGAGAGGTTTTTAGGAAGCTTCTAAGGCATTACAGACCCAAACAAAAAATGTTTTGTCTACATGTCACATCACAGAACAAGGATAAATACCCCGTTCAATCATTCTATGTCACCTTTAATAATTTTAAGGCCCCCTTGAAAATCTGCTGAGGCCCCCCTATGGGCCCCGAGCCTCTGGTTGGGAAACATTGTTATGCACCACTGATAATATTGTTATATATATACTATTGCATTTCTGTCAATCGAGATATCTTTAAATGTACCTTTAAAAGTACTCAATAAGTTATGTATTTATTTATGATTACTGATTATTTAAATATTATTACAGGCTTCGATATATTATAGAAGGATCTTAGGAAGCATCTAAGATTGGAATGCTTTAATGTTTTTTTGTTGTTGTTGTGGGACAGTAGTTTGCACCAATTCTGTACAGTGGCCCATGTATATGTGTGTGTTTCTGTATATATTGTACTGATTCTGTGTGTGCTCATTTAGCACTATAGATTCTCTGTGTTTGCATCACAGTATTTGTGTGTTTACTGTTTGTGTGTATATTTATTTCCGTTTTCTGGTGTCAGGAGGAAAAGAAAGACAAAGAGAAAGAGGTTTGTGGACACACTATGTCTTTGGCTGTTGTTTTCTTTGCTTTATATTGTCTGGATCAGCAGGTCTCACCGTGATACTGAATGTCATTTTGTTTCTCTGTGTCAAGAATGAGAACACAACTACAAAGGTGTCTGATGGAGCCGAGGTAATAAGATGAAACATTAGGCTGTTTGTATGTGTGTGTGTGTGTGTGTGTGTGTGTGAGAGAGAGAGAGTTTTGCTAACACAGAGCAAGGTCTCATTAGTGTGTCTATACAGTCTAACAAAGCTGTGAGATTGTTTGTATGTGTGTGTTTAGCTGCCTTTAGGGCTTCTGCATCCTTAGTTTTTTTGGGTCAGATCAGACCTGATGTGACCTGACTCAAACATGAGTAAATAATGATTACATTTAGGCAAGTAATATTATTTAGCGTTGCCAGCAAAAAAAAAAACATTGTTTTGGAAAACGCTGTGAAAGATGCTTATTAAACTGTGGTCAATTTTGCTATGTATTTTGGCCAGAAACCACCCACTTAACCAGAGGCGGTAGACATATAAAGCAACCAATTACAAGCTGTACAAACCTAAACATCTAATAACCTACAGGAATCTGTTTAAAAACTGTGATATATATTGAATTATATATGCTTTTGGGCTGCATATTACTTTTACTTCGAATGTTTTGCCATTTAATTGATCTTTTATACCATTCGTAAGCTCAAACATGTAGGAAAAGAGGTGCGTCTCTGGCGAGATGTTTTCAGTTTGACTCTTTAAGTTTGAAGTTCAGCATTTCTCAAATGTCATTTTGAAGAATCTGTGGTATTGAGATTTTGCTCAGCTGAATGAATTTTATTTCTTTGCCTTTCCATTTGTTTTCCATTGTCTCTGTCTCTTGATAGAATGATGCAACAGTCAACACAAAAAAGGTGTGATGATCCTCAATGTGTGTATGTGTGTGTGTGTGGTGTGAATGTGTTTTATGTTGTGTGTGTGAGCTAGAAACCTCACTGTTATTTCCCTCCACCGACACATCCCAAGTACTGTGATAATGTTTAGGGACATGAACATTTTTGCATAGTGTAAGGCCTGCACATACGTTGATTCCAAAATGTATTTGGACACATAGGAAACCGTATCCATATTTAATGTGAAGTAGTCTGCCATTCTGCTAACATGACTTTATACATCCACTAAAAATACCCGGAAAAACTGCTGAATATATGTTAAATGGATGATGGATAGCAAGTTTGGTCAACATTTGTTTGCAGATACCTTAATGGTCACGTGACATATAGTAGTGCAAAGGTCTTAGGCCACCATGCCAGAATTAGATTTGTTGTTTTTGCAATGTTATAGTGATCATATATAATTGTTTATCGGTCCTTTTAATAGAATACAACCAGAAAATACAGGAAATGTGTATGTAGTATTAAAAACTGTACAAAAATGTAAACTGATGTGTCAAGTTTTTAGGGTAAATTCTCCTTCCACTTGAGCAATAGCAGGAAAGTGCAGGATCTCTTAAACCTAGATAAAATTAAATCCTAATTTCTAATTTTTAAAAAATAGTATTTTTACTTCATTCTGCTCAAAAACGCTCAAGATGTGTTAGTGCCAAGAGAGGTCACACTAAACACCGACGATGCCTTAAGAAGACATTTTGGGGAGGTTTCCCGGACAGGGCTTAGGCTAATCCAGGACTTGGCCTTATTTATATTTGGTAATTTAAGAAGTTTTTACAAACATACCAGGCCCGGCTGAGACATAAGCGAACTAAGCGGCTGCTTATTGTTTTTTTTTACAATTAAATAACTTAAACAAGTAATATAAATGAATGAATACAAATGAATAAATAAATAATTCAAGACAAGAAAATTCTGATTTGCAGACAACTGCTGTGTGTCTGCAGTGCTAGCGTTTGAGTCATGCTCAATATAGACACCTTGCGTGCATTGACAATTCGCGCTTGCGCACCCTCACTGTAATAAATGATAAGCAATGTCACAAAAAAGGTTGTATCCCTCTGGGGCCAAAAAGTGAAAGAAAAGAAGAAAAGGACAGAGGAGGAGAAAAAAGAGCAAGATAGTTTGCATGAGGAATGTTTGCATGGTTATTTACAGCATGTTTAATTTGTGCAGCAGCAGCTAGTGGTGTGACAAATCGCAGTTGATCCGTAATCGACCCACGGTTCAGCTCGCATACGATTTACAAATTAATACGCAAATTTAAATAGGGAAAGTTTATCATTTGCACGTGTTTCAAAGGCTTGCAAAGGTTAACATTTCGAGTGATTTTAAACAATTTAACCCCCAAAAATGCGTTAAAGTGAGCAGCTTTCTGGACGCATATGCGGTTGAATGTGTCCGGTCCAGCTCCAGTCAGACATGATCCTTACTGTGCCCTTCAGAGATCAGAACACTTGGGGCCCTATCTTGCACCGAGCGCAATTGACTTTGTCAGTGATGCATGTATCATTCGTATTTTGCACCGGCGCACAGCGGGTTTTTCCCTCCACATACGCACGTCGGCAAACTAGGGAATGAACTTGCACTCCCTGGGCGGTTCAGCGCAAAAAAGGAGACGTGTTGCGGCGCAAAGCATCCCTGATGCTATTTTGCAGTTTCAAAAAACAATTGCGCCACTGACCAAAAAAAACTAGTCTAAAGTCAGTGGCGCGTTGCGTATGGTTGACCATAATGTATAGCGTGCACAACGCGCACACACTTTGCTTATCTAATCTACACAAATGCAACAGTTATTTTTGCAAATCATAAATTGTTACAATAAAAAATATTAACACATGAGATAAGGGGAATCACAGTGGTGAGCATTGTGGTGATAGTTTTTATTTATTCTGTGGCTGCGTTAAAAATTCTCATGCAAATAACGATTAAAATATTTTCATAAGAAACCTTAATGTATATGAAATTGATTTGTAAGTGTACTTTGGGGTTTGACCTTGCTTGCGTTTCTTGGGTCCGATTTCAAAGCCCCCAAACCCTTTCAGCGTTGAGGGTTGACGCAGCGATGTCCTCTGCTGGCGTCAGGTCCTGAGGCAGATCCACCTCCCGTATACGGCGTGCCCGTTTTATCCTGGCAAGCTTGGGATTCCCCCTTCTCCTGACATTATTGTAGCGCTTGGCGCTACGATGGGGATGCCAGCTGATGAGACAATTGTGGCTATTTCCTCCCACGCCTGTTTAACCGACTCTGATTTGGGCGGGTTTCTCCTATCCCCATACAAAACAACTTCTCTGTCTTTGACTGCTCTTACAAGAACGTCGGTCTCCTCGGCTGTGAACCGTTCCTGGCGTGCGCCTGGTAAATCCGTCATAATAATAGCAACCCGCCATGGAACTTGCCTCCCTTGCGTTTAAAGGGAATGTTGGATAGCGTTCTGATTGGTTTATTTGACGTTACGCCCAAACCACACCTATGAATAATGAACCTACTTCAGACCAAACCCATATTGATGTGCCTGGTGCAAGAGTTATTTCTCCCGTCGGGACAATAGCAACAGCGCCCAAGATCCGCCCACAAAGTCACTTGCGCATTGCGCTTCGCACTTGCGTTTCAGATCGTTAAAATAGGGCCCAAGATGTTTAAACTTTAGAGAGAGTTACGTTACTGTGTGTCATACTGTAGTCCATTAACATACATTTGAGGAATAGAGCACTGAAAAACAACGTAACGTTTTTATGCTGCACCGTTTGTAATTCGTCCTCCGTCTGTGTGTGTGCGGCGCGCCTTTAAGTGCACTCAGTAGTGCACACATGGAGAGAAGCGTTTCAGAAAGCAAGCGTACATAAAATCTTTCTGTTTTTGACAGGGCACATACAAACAAAATGATCTCCACAGTATTCTTTTTCTAATAAAAAAATTTGTTTATGTCTTAGGTTTATGTATAGATTAGGCAGAAACCAGGTCCGTGCTTCTCTTAAAGAGACAGTAACCTCAATTAACCTACTTAAGTCTGTGTCATTAATGTTCATCAAACAAACCAAGAAAAGAGAAAATTACTTCTGTAGCTCTAAAAAATTATAATTATATTTAATTCATACAATAAATGTTATGATTCATTTGATTTGATTTCTGTACCTAATGCTAATTTAAGACCTTACTTAAAGCAACACTATGTAGTTTTTTCACCTTTGAATAATGTCTCTAAAATTATTTCAGTGATAGAACAACTTTAAACTGGACAAACTGTACTGTTGCTGCAACCTGAGCAACCTCAGCTTGCACAAGCACACTCTGAAAGTGGCGGTGGAGGGTAGGAAACACAGCCCCGCCCCTCCCCCTGCCTGCAGAAGAGTGTCTGAGACCAGGCACTGTTGCGCTTTTCAACCACATGGGGGAGCTGTAAGTCATTTTTACATGGAAACTACATAGTGTTGCTTTAATGTGCAACTTTGTTCTTTTTATAAATGTTTGTAATTTCTTTAGTTGGTGGGAGGGGGCCCCCAAACAAATTCTGCTTAGGGCCCCCAAGATGCTTGGGCCGGCACTGAAACATACCTTACAAAAAACACTACAGGTGCACATATTGAGACAAAAAATGTCGATATATGTTAAAATTTGTCAGGAACAGGTGTTTTTAAATTTAAGCAACTCAAACATGCATTATAAAACGGGCAGTTCTGGTTCTTCATTCTGATTGGTTGAAACGCGTTCTAAGCCGTGATAAAATACACCGGTAACCTCACGGTTCAGACCACATTACATAAGTATCACTGCGCCACTGTTGCTGCGTACTGATTTATGAAAATAAACAACAGTGTCTTTAATCATATTTTTAATTTGTCTACAATTGCACAATTAATGGCGATATCCAGATAACTGTCAATAAATATTGTTGAGTCATCTCGTCGATAAAGAGAAAAAGTTGTCTGAGGAGTTTATAAGTCAAGTTCATACGTCCGCTATTATCCACTGGGTGGCGATCTTACCCAACTTAAACACTGAGGCATTCACTCAACACTGAAAACACAGCGTGTAAGTTTTGATGGCTTTGAATCTAATCTTTCATAAGTTCTTCACAAAAATGGAATTATCTCCGCTTTTAGCTAAAACATTTGAGAGGTGATAAGAGAACAAATGAAGGTAGGATGAAACGTTTTTTTGTTTGAAAGCGGATGGTCAGTTGCACGATATAAATGTTAATGTATAAATTAGATGAATGTTGATTTATAAAATAAACACCACAGTCTTAAATCATATTTTCATTGTGTCTTTGCTGCATCTCTGTTGGTTGTAAACTGCGCTCTGTTTCAGTCACACTTGATTCTGAGGAACTACTTTGTTTGGCGGAAGAGTAATATTTGTACTAATATAATTACAACTTATTTGTGTTTTATTTTATAAAATCCCTCTAACGTTATGCATATGAAGTAACCGTTTTATAAACGCAATAAACCCCCTCGAAGCAATGGGGTTACAGTGCATTTTATAATGGTAACCCACTGCTTCTTGGGGTTTATTGCTTTATTTTAGTCTGGGACTAAACCCCCCTTAGTCCTGATAATTTCATTTTTTATACATATTTTCCTGTATTTTCTTAATAAAATGGATTGCAAAATAATTATGGATGGACATTAAAACTTCTAAAACAACAAGTCTGGTGGTGGTGGTGGCCTAAGACTTTTGCACAGTACTGTACATGCGTTTTAAGTATGGCTTAAGTGTCCAGATTCTTTTGGAGTCAATTGAAAATGAACTGTAGATGAAGGCCATCCTTGTCAAAGATGAATTTATACTGCTGTACTTTTGTACTTTTAATATCCATCAAACAGGACACTAAAAGCCTTCAGGACATTGTGTGGTTATTGGATGATTCATTGTAATTTACAGTTCTTTATTCTCTTGGGTGAATAAACAAATCTTTTTCTTTTTTATGGCAACAATGAAATTGTAACTTTGTTGTTTTTGCATCTTTGTATGTTTTATTTAAGCTCATGTTCAGGCTTTAATAGAAAATAATATCAATTTGTTTCACCAACGGTCTAATCTGCATGTGTAACCTTAACAATCAGACATTAAGTTGTTATCCCTTTGTCTTCTCTTCTCTCTTGTATAATACCAACACTACATCTTCTCTTGTGTTTGTGGTTTTCTCAACAGCTTGACTCGGAGGCTGCAGATATCCTCAATGACTTGCAAGGGAAGCTTAATTCTGTTCTGGATAACCTGAGCGCCGTGTTTGCCAAGAGGTACACTTCATTTTCCTTATAATGCATGATTATTAAAGCTGCAATCTGTGACATTTGCCTCTCTTTTGCCACCTTTGTTTGAAACATAAAGTCGTATGTCCAAATTCATAGTTTTCGAAAAGTACTCGGATGACATACTTACTTCCGGCAAGATTTTGAAGTGTGCATTCGATGGACACTTTACTATCCCGTGAGCCCCCGGGAGAGGAGACATCCAATAAAGAAAAAGAAGGAGAGGGTCGTCATATTAAAAAATGTCTGAAAGTGGTAACGCAGGTGTTTTCAAATGTAAATAAGTAAGGAAAGCAGTTGTTCCTTGTGGTTAAATTGTGCATGTTTAATATCTTAATTAATGGCTCACCTGTTGTTATGAAGACGTATGTCACGTATGGGTGCGTTCACACGGCAACATATGTTGTCAAGGGTTCTGCATTAATGCTAATAATGATGTAAAAAACATTTAATATCTTGCAAAACCCGATCCAAAGGTGTCCATGTGTCACCATACTGTATCTCTTCTTTTAGGGCTTTTAACTCTTTCCCCGCCAGCATTTTTCATGATTTTCACAAAAGTTTAATGCCTTCCAGAAAATGCTTCTTTTTAAATATATAAACATACAATATATGAAATAAAAGAACAGACCCTCTGCTTTCAAACAAAAAAAATCAGTTTGATCCTACCTTCATGTGTTCTGTTTTTATCACCTCTCAAACATGTGCAGGTTTCATCAAAAACACAAAATTTTGAGCAAATAGCTGAGATAATTCCATTTTTGTGAAGGACTTTTGATAGAGATCAGATGCAGAGCGATATTTAAAACATACACGGAGATACAGCTGTTTGCCCTAGGGCAATACTTCCGGTTTTTATAAGTTGCGGAAGATATATGGATAATAGCGGTATTGCAGATTGACGAGATAACTCGTCAATGGCGGGGAAAGAGTTAAAGTGGCGGATCTGTTGATTTGCATTATATGAATTACAGATTCTGCATGTTTCTTCTTTATTGCTCTACTGAAGAAAAAAATTTAGTGAATAAACAGTAAATTTTTTTATTTTATGATGCACTTAAGATTATATTAATCATCCACTTTATACTTTTGCAGAGCAAAACTCTTATTATATCTCACTTAATAGGCTACATGTGATTCTACTTATATAATGTAAAACTGTAATATATTTTGGGTCTATGAAGGTATTATAATATCGCATTAACCTTATGGACCAACCCTGCTGCGCAGTTTGCAGTCCTTTTCATGGACTGTTACTTACCTTATAAGAGAGAGCAACGGATGACGTGACAGACAACTGCGTTTCCGTTCACACAGTACAGCTTCTCTGTAAATGCGGTTGTGAAACCTAAAAAAATTGGGATGTGAGGTCGGTTATAGAATGCGGTTGTCAAACCCATAAATAACCAAACTGCATGTGAACGCAATTGTCTTAAAGGGATAGTTTACGCAAAAATTAAACTTCTGTCATCATTTACTCGCTCTCATGTTGTTACAAACCAGTATAAAAAATTGGTAACACTTCACAATAAGGTTCATTAATGTCTTAACTAACATGAACAAACCATGAGCAATACATTTGTTACAGTATTTATTAATCTTTGTTAATGTTAGTTAATAGAAATAAAGCTTTTAATTGTTTGTTCATGTTAGTTCACGGTGCATTAACTAACATTAACAAGATATTAAAAAGGTATTAGTAATCGTTGAAATTAACATTAACAAAGATTAATATATGCTGAATAAGTGCAGTTCATTATTAGTTCAAGTTAACTAATGTTGTTAACTAATGTTAACTAATGAACCTTATTGTAAAGTGTTACCAAACAATTTTGTTCTGATGAACACATAAGAAGATATTTAGAGAAATGTTGGTAACCAAACATTCGTGGACCCCATTTACTTCCATAATATTCTTTTTTCCTACTATGGAAGTAAAGAGTGTCCACGAATGGTTTGGTTACAAACATTTCTTAAAATATCTTCCTTCGTGTTTATCAGAACACAGAAATTTATACAAGTTTGTAACAACATGAAAGTGAGTCAATGATGACAAAATTTTCATTTTGGGTGAACTATCCCTTTAATGACTCAAATACGGGTTTGACAACGTATTATCACATCAAAAAAGCATTTTTTTTTCAATAAAAATTAAGAAAATGATAAAAAATGTGACAAAATGACGGCAGAAGACCCAGACGATCAAATTACAAAACATTATTATTATTATTAGCTTTCCATTGTAAATTAGGCAAAGGAGACGATTTTAAACACTTTTAATTCAAGTATTTGCTCAATAATTGATTTTGGTTCATTTGGACCCTAAAAGTTGCAGATTGCAGCTTTAAATAAACTATTTAATAACCATAAATAGTTTACCTTTTTATGGTTAAATCTTAATAGGGCGGATTCCCAGACAGGGATTAGACTAGTCCTAGACTAAAATAAATGTAAGAGGTGTCCAAACTAAAAAAATCTTGCACTGACATCTTAAAATGTATCAGTGCTCTTTGTTTTGCCTCAAAATGCACACAAAATAATGTTTTTATTAAGGCATGTTTGTTAAAACTAGTTATATTTCATAATTAAACTAAGGCCTAGTCATGGCTTAAGCTAATCCTTGTCCGGGAAACCACCCCTAAAGGTTTAATGCATTAAGACATGATCATGTTAAAACTTAAACTTAAAAAAAACTGCAAAAATTTTACTCTATACAATGTATATACATTCATGTCTGGGTAGCATTTCATTTTTTTCTGTCTGTATGCATATAGTTTCCAGGGTCGTATAAACGTGTGCATGCGACAGATGGCCGAGATCCTGTACCAGAATAAAGGTCCTCTGAATCAAAACAGTCGTAACACCGTAGAAGCTGATGCAGACAACGCGCTCCGACCGCTTATGGAGTTCCTTGATGCAAAGTCAGTTCAATTACAATGAATCCACTTCTTAATTCAACTTCTGATCCAGTGTCTAATGCCTTTTTATGTCATTTTGTCATCTTGTTTTGTACAATATCTCTGTTTCACTTTCATACACACTAGAAAGAGCAAACAGGGGCAGAGCAATGTATATTTTTAAAAAAGTACAACTAATTTCTAAAATTTTCTTATGCAAATTCCCTATAGTCTTACAAATGTTTATATTTAATAAAAAATCCTGATAATCCTGTGCATTGCTGACAGCGTGTCTGTTTGTGTGGGCATATATAGCCTCAGCATCTTTGCAGACATATGTGAGAAGACGGTGTTGAAGCGCGTGTTGAAAGACCTGTGGAGAAACGTTTTAATCTGCATGGAGAAAACTATTGTGTTGCCCCAGAGCAGCGACAGTATTGTGAGTGACTTTAAATTGTATACTTTATATTTGTATTATTTTTCAATAACTAACAGAGCAGTGCAAGCCATAGAGGAAACAGTGGCGGCCGGTGACTTCTTTATTCGAGGGCGCTTGATGCGAAAGTTCGCCACTACATGTATGTAGCCGTCAGGTGTGGTTTGTTATTTCAAAATATGTGTTCGGCGCATCGAGTGATCCTATGTGCATCACGTGTCTTGTCAAAATAAGTGCCTGCTGCAGACGCGTCTAAAGGGTTTGTGATAAAAGAGACGCTCGCGTTTGCCAGATACTCGCATAATCTCATGCGTAATTAGAGTTTACTTGTTTAGGGAGTGTCTTGTGTCTCTTTTATCATAAACGGTTTTGACGCATGTGCAGCAGGCACTTATTTTGATAAAACACATGATTTGCATAGGATCACTCGACACGCAGAACACATATTTTGAATTTGTGCCCCTCATATGAGAAGTCACGAGCCGCCACTGAGAGGAAATGTATTTACTGATAAGAGATATTTTGCTTTTTCACTATAGGGAGTTCAACTTCTTACTGCTGCTAAGGAGCTTTCTAAACTAAAGGTATTAACCGTAAATACAAAGACAAAACATAAGCAGCAATATACAGTATGACCCGTCTTTGAAAACCAGGCTGAAGTCTCATAATCTAATTTTGAGATTTGGAGGATCAAAGTTTGATTTCAATAATTTATTTCACATTAACAATCTTTTACATGATCATACTCAGCCAATACTAAAGAAATCAAGATTATATTTTATAAATATTAACTCTTTCCCCACCATTGACCAGTTATCTCATTAATTAAGAGAAAACGCTTCCCTGCCAATGAGTACGTTTACATGCACAGAATAAGCGGATAACTATCAAAAATCTGCTTATAACAGAAAACATGCGTTTGCATGCAAATCAATAAACCGGCTATGCAGTCAACTGCGTTTACATGGGACTTGAATAATTATCAGTTTTCTCGCAGGCAGTGACGTCACCACCTATAGTACACAATAGTCGTTCAAAAAGTCAACGGCATATATCTGTCTAAAGCTGAACTGTTGTATCTCTTCTCGTGTCTGCAGAACCTGTAAATGTAACATGAGCTTCTATTCTGACAGTTTCTTTGCCAACTGCTTTAATCGAGCGGATACTTTTATGCGTTACTTTGCGCTTACTTCCGCGTGTGACGTTTATCTTTCATACGCGGAGACATGCGCACATGGACAAAACCGTGAGAAGCCGGTTAAGGTGTTTACATGCCACCTGAAATCGTCGTAATGAGCAAAAAACTACCTGTGCCGATCGGTTTTGCTTACGCCATTTATGGGCTTTCCCCGATAAAGGAAACCCGTTTTACGCGTTTACATGACCCCGCGTGTTATCAGTTTATTCAGCATAATCGGCGTAAGACTGTGCATGTAAACGCACTCAATGACAAGTTTTTACGACAATCCATATTTCCGCTATTATCCACTAGGTGGTGCACTTACACAACTTGTAAAACACTAAGGGCCCTGTTTTAACGATCTAAGCGCATTGTCTAAAGCGCACGGTCTAAATGGGCGTGTCCAAATGAGTAATGGGAGTGTTTTGGGGGTAACGTGCAATAAACTAATGAGAGTCTCAGCTCTTATCCCCTTTAAAAGCCAGTTGCGCTGGTGCTATGTCTAATCCCTATTTAGATGACGGAGTTTGTAAACTGAAAAACTAAGCAGAGGAAAAAAAAACCCGTTTTCTTTTAGTCATGGAAGTAAAAATAGCAGGCTTTTAATTGCTGTAAATGTATGGCTATCCAATATCATAAAAAAATAATTTACAAGTATGTAAGAAAAGGTTTGTACTCTAAAAATACTTTATTTGTAACAAACAGGAGATAAAGAATTTACAAACGACTCTCCGCACGTTTCAGCACTCGGACAGCGGCATGAGTTTTTTTTAAAGCATTACTTAAAAATGTTTCTCATCTCACCATATCCACAGGTACAGAATCATCATATACAATAAATCCGTGGGATAGCATTTAAAAAAACTTTTAAAAACAGATACATTTGTTTAAAGCAAAGCATTTATTTACTTACCAGGCTGTAGGTGAAGCAGCTCTTTACGCCTTCTAACATCTCATAATTAGTCCTCATTTATGTCCAAGGGACTCAATAATAATATTTTACATTTGAATGCTTTAATTTTTCATATTTAAAAGCGTTTTTGTGCTGCTGCACATCCATGTGTGTGATAAGCAAACCTGTGTTGTCGTCCCGTTTATAGGCGCATATTTCTAACGCGCTCATTAAAGTAGCGCGTTAAAGTCTATTTTACATTTGTGGCAGGAACTATTTTAGTGATCTGTGCCTTTTTAAATAACATTTTGCCTGTGTGTCGTACGCCTTGCGGCCTGCTCACATGAGGTCTCTACCGGTCCACTTAGATCTGAAAACCCAAGGTCCGACTCAAACCGGTTTGGGTTTAAATATTTCATGTGTGTCTCGGACACAGGTCGGGTATAATAATAGCGACATCCCGTTTATAGGCGCATATTTCTAACGCGCTCATTAAAAACAAAAAACATATTGCGCCATAGACTTTAGACCAGGTTTTTGTTGGTTAATGGTGTGAATTTTAAGACCTGGCCACCTTAAGTGGTTGCCATACAAATGATGATTTCTGTCATTTGAACAGGAATTTTTGGATTTGTAATGCATCATTTGTATCGAAAATACATTTGTGGCAGGAACTATTTTAGTGACCTGTGCCTTTTTAAATAACATTTTGCCTGTGTGTCGTACGCCTTGCGGCCTGCTCACATGAGGTCTCTACCGGTCCACTTAGATCTGAAAACCCAAGGTCCGACTCAAACCGGTTTGGGTTTAAATATTTCATGTGTGTCTCGGACACAGGTCGGGTATAATAATAGCGACGTCCTGTTTATAGGCGCATATTTCTAACGCGCTCATTAAATAACAAAAAACATATTGCGCCATAGACTTTAGACCAGGTTTTTGTTGGTTAATGGTGTAGTCTATTTTAGTTGCCTCAAAATTGCAACATGCAAACAGTGTGCCTGAAAACACCTCGTTGTTAGACCAGAACGCCCATGGGCACAAAAATGGGCGCAAATGCATTTGCTATTTAGACAACGTGGCCCTAAACGTGAAAATGATAATTGCGCCGGGTTGAAACTAGCAAAAGACACTTGCGTCGCGCATTGCGCTGCATTGCGCCGGGTGTATGATAGAGCCCTAAGCATCCCCTTATCAAAAAACAGTAAGACCCCAGTGTATGTTTAATTTTTGTTCTGAATTTGATTTCTAACAAAAGTTCTTTACAAATGCAATTATCTTAAATTTTGTATTTTTGAAGAAACCTTCAAAACCATATTTGAGAGGTGATAAAAGAGAACAAATTAAGAGAGGATAATAATTTTTTGTTGTTGTTTGAAAACAGAGGGTCTGCTCTTTTATTTGATATATTGTGTGTCTATATATTTAAAGAAGAACATTTTCTTGGAGACATTAAACTTTTGTAAAAGTCATAAAAAATGATGGAACTAGCTGATAACTTTTTTCTAAAAATATCGGCGGGGAAAGAGTTAAGTAAATAAAAAAATGACTTGTCTTGAGCTGGGTTTTCACAGACAGGGATGTATTTAGAGTAATAAGAGTTACGATCTATAGCAAAAGTCAGTGGGTGTGGCTAATTATGTCACTGTGTTTGTCACAGGGAGGGGCGGAGCCGAAAAGCTTGTCACCGAGGCAATGTCTCATCATGGAGGCGACGCTGGATGCAATCAAGGTGTGTTGGTGGAGATGGCCTGCCTGCTGAGTTACAACACGCTCAATGTCTGCTTTTGTACAAAACTGTCATGCCAAGTCAACATTGCCTACTGAGTGTTAAGCCTTGTTGGATTGATGCGTCATACAGCAGAAGCGTCTGTGTGTGTGTGGGAGAGCATTTCGTGAATTTTAAGACCTGGCCACCTTCAGTGGTTGCCATACAAATGATGATTTTCTGTCATTTGGACAGGAATTTTTGGATCTGTAATGCATCATTTGTATCAAAAATACATTTGTGGCAGGAACTATTTTAGTGATCTGTGCCTTTTTAAATAACATTTTGCCTGTGTGTCGTACGCCTTGCGGCCTGCTCACATGAGGTCTCGACCGGTCCACTTAGATCTGAAAACCCAAGGTCCGACTCAAACCGGTTTGGGTTTAAATATTTCATGTGTGTCTCGGACATAGGTCGGGTATAATAATAGCGACATCTGGTTTTGGGTAATTTAAAATAATTGTTTTTGTTGAACGGACACTAACAATGTCATGTGTGTGCATCAAGTCCTTTTCCAACCCCCAACCCC
The DNA here is from genome assembly GCF_030506205.2 of Paramisgurnus dabryanus. NCBI lineage: Eukaryota > Metazoa > Chordata > Actinopteri > Cypriniformes > Cobitidae > Paramisgurnus > Paramisgurnus dabryanus. The sequence continues at coordinate 27,436,138 of NC_133341.1, read as the reverse complement.
CCCCCCCCCCCCCCCTGTTTGCCAAGAGCACTTATGACATTGTGTGGCTGGCGGTACATTGTTACCTTGGTGTAGTCGTCAAACAAAGGAAAATAAATGTAGCAGCGGGCCAAATTGGATGTGAGGCCAACAGGGTTTCTTTCTGTCTGACTGATGCATACTACTGCACACGTCTGTGTCATTTTCATTCAGGTCCAGTCGGGTTAAAAAAAAACTCTGGTCTAATTTTCTCATGTTTGTAGGGTCTTTCTTTAAAAAAAAATGATTTATGTGCGTCAGGTTCAGGTAAAAAGTGATTTGGGTAATTTTGGGTCGGGTACATTTCTTTGGACTCAAGCAGACCTCTACTGCTCACCCAATTTAATGAACAATGGCTCAAAAATTATTCCATATGACAATACATAAAATTTCTTGTGTATCTCAAATCCTCACACTTTTCTTTTCAGGCTTGTTGCTCACTTCTATTCTTTGGAAATATGGAAATTCATTTAAATTACATTATTATTTTATTCAAAGCAACATACCCTGGGAATCAAACCCATGACCTTTGTGCTACTAACACAATTGAGCTACATGAACACAATACATACTGGTTCATTAAATGTGCTATTTGTCTCTCGCTCTATCTTTCTCTCTCTCTCTCTTTCTCTCTCTCTCCCTCTCTCTCTTTCTCTTGTGTGTAGCTGTTCTTCCATGCCGGTGGGAACGGTTTAAAGAAAGTCTATCTGGAGAAGAGCCCTGAGCTGTCATCTCTGCGATACGCTCTATCCCTCTACACACAGGCTACTGATGCTCTTATCAAGGCATTTTTGACAACGCAACATGCTCAGGGTGAGACGCATACACATAATGTCACAATGCCCAGTTTTCATAAACCCTGAACATATGTACAGTGCAGATCCTTGTGCACAACTTATTAAACAACTTCTTTGCTGTTAAATTGTACCGTTTCTTCTCCCTCAGTTCAAAATGGCATGGGCATCAGGATCACCCCCAAAGAGAACGTTCGACCTGACAGAGGTGGGTTGAATATACATTTATCCTCCTTTATTTTATGGAAACTAGGAGCAACATCTCTCTCTTTATCTCTATCTAGACCAGGAGACGACAACCAATGGTACGCATGAGCGATAGAGAGAGTGTATTTTTAATTTAGATGAAGTCCCTTGGCTGTTGTATTGAGTCGGTTAACTGCTAGATATTTTATTAATAGATAATGCCTCTAAAGTGTGACAGTTAAAAGGAAATTTAACGTTGTTTGAAAATATGCTCATTGTTCAGCTCCCCTAGAGTTAAACATTTGATTTTTACAGTTTTGGAATCCATTCAGCTGATCTCCGGGTCTGGCGCTATCACTTTTAGGATAGCTTAGCACAATCCATTGAATCTGATTAGACCATTAGCATCGCGCTACAAAATAACCAAAAAGTTTCAATATTTTTCCTATTTAAAACTTGACTCTTCTGTAGTTACTTTGTGTACTAAGACCGACGGAAATTAAAAGTTGTGATTTTTTTTTAGGAAGGTATGGCTAGGAACTATACTCTTATTCTGGCGTAATAATCAAGGACTTTGCTGCTGTAACATGGCTGCAGCAGGCGTAGTGATATTACACACTGCCGAAAATAGTCCCAGGGTTACTTTGAATAGCAGGGGGACTATTTTCGGGCCCTGTCCCTTTAAGGGGAAGGAAGGTTTGGCACATGGATTTAACATGAAAAATACAACTTTTTAAGTTGCCAATCTTTAAGAAAAAACTACATTAGTAAAAAGTTAAATTAATTAGTGTGGATAAATAAAAAATTAAAGAGAGGACATTTATGACATACACACTATACCTCATATGCTAACACGGATAACTTCTAATGGGGCCTTGTTTCCTTTTTTAAGAATTATTTTTATATGGTAAAGTAGCCTCAGTATGTTTTAACTATATTAGTTTTAGCATATTTAAATGAATTTAATTTACATTTACATAAGATTTACATTTGTGACCCTGGACCACAAAATCTTTTTTTTAAGATGAGATTTATACATCATCTGAAAGCTGAAATAAGCTTTTCATTGATGTGTGGTTTGTTAGGATAGGACAATATAGACATTTTGCGTGTTTGCAAACAGAGATGACGATTTTTGTGGGCGGAGCCCAACTTGTGGCAGAAAGTGACAGCTCTGCAGTAGCGGTGTGAAGTGGTTTAGCGTTAAACTGTGATTTGTATGGATTCTTGTTCTGTCAAAGTCTCATTCCCTTATGTTTCCCTTATGTGTAATGTTTCTTATAGCGTTTTCATCACGTTACGTAAATTTTTAAGATGAATTAAAAGTTTAAATGGCTTGGCTACTGATATGTGTGCATGTGAAGTATGTAATGTATGCTTATTGTTCTTTATTGGTAAATCAATTATTTTTACCATACAAATATACCTATAAAAACTAAGCAATACTATCATGTATTTTATATAATACCATTTATTAAATATTTCATAATTTTCCTGTTTTCTATTATTTCTTCCTAATATTTCTAGCCTACGTGTTAGTTCAAATCTAAAACTTTGTTATTATAAAACCATTATGTTTACATACAAATTAATATGCATAGGCCTGTTTATATATTTACATTGTGTGTGTGTGCTATATTTATATATTTATTAAGTATATAAACGTAATAATTTTATAACAAACAGGAAGAAGACATAGGCTAAGATATTAGATAAAAAGATGAAAAATTATGAAATATTTAATAAATGGTGATATTATTGCCATTTCAGTATAACCCATTCAAATCTTAATTTTTTCGTAATTATAAATGTAACGTGATAAAAACGCTATAAGAAACACATATAGGGATCAGACTTCGACAGAACACCGGACATCTTCTCTACTTATTTTCTATTCTAATTATTGTGACGTCTACTCGCAAAAGGTCTATTTGGTCAAGATACAACTATTTGAAAATCTGGAATCTGAGGGTGCAAAAAATCTAAATATTGAGAAAATCACCTTAAAGTTGTCTAAATGAAGTCCTAAACAACCCATATTACTAATGCTAAATAGATTTTCTATATATTTACTCTAGGAAATGTACTAAATATCTTTATGGCACATGATCTTTACTTAATATCCTAATGATAAAAATCCATAATTTTAAACCATACAATGTACTGTTTCTACAAATATACCTCTGCTACTCAGATGTTTTTTTCCAAAATGGCTTACATTGCATTCAAGCTCAAAATTTCATCAGCATGTGTTTTCCCTATGAATCGAACCTGTGACCTTTTGCATTGCTAATGTAGTTTAAAGTATAAAATGGATTCTTTACCCAAAAACAGCACATAAAACGTATGAGTATGTAGAATCTTGTTGTTGTTTTTTTAAGCCAAGTGGTTTGATTGACAGGCTCCGAGGTTGAGCGGCCAATAGGAGAAGCAGTGATTCAGTTGGATTTGTCGCCCCCTGCTGGAAACACCGAGCAGAAACTCAGCGTGAGAGGTGAGACCACTGTAGTAGCAACATGAAGGGTCTAAAATTAGGAAGTTTATCTGAATGTAGCAGCTGTTGGGGTAATGATAATTTGCAGTATTTACATATGAATGAAATCTCTCTCTCTCCAGTGGTTGCTGTGAATGACATGAAATGGCAGACATCAGGTATGTTTCGCCCGTTCGTTGAGGTGAACTTGATTGGTCCACAACTAACGGAGAAGAAACGGAAGTTCACAACCAAATCTAAAAACAACAGCTGGACGGCAAAATACAACGAGGCCTTTCAATTGTAAGTGAAACTGAAAACCCAATGTTGCTCATATATTAAATATATTGTATAGTATAGAGACTAAATAAAGGATAACGTACATGCATCCAGTCATTACCGTAGCATAAACCAGACTGGATGATCAGGAGCCCAATGTAAGGCAGGCAAGTCTTGCATCATTCAAATGAAGGTTAGTTTGCAACATAACAGCTAATCTTGCTTGTATATGTACATTTCAGTGTGATGGGTAAAGGTGTGAATCTGGACTGCTATGAGGTTCAGATAACGGTGAAGGATTACTGTTTCGGCCGGGCAGACCGGGTGGTCGGGATTGCGGTACTGCAACTGCGTGATGTGGCGGACCGGAAAAGCTGCGTGTGCTGGTGTCCGCTTGGTCCCTGTATTAATATGGATGAAACCGGAACCACAGTACTACGAATCCTCTCTCAGCGCTCGAGCGATGAGGTCGCCAAAGAGTTTGTCAGACTTAAATCTGAGACCCGGCCTGTCGAGGAGGGGAGATGAAGACACTTTGGTATTTTGGAACTGACTACAAGGACCCACACTGTTTCTAAAATTGTGCATATTTATTCAAAGCCTTAAGAGGTACGTAACTGTTTGACTGGCTGTGTGCATCACGATGATCATCTGGACTGGAGGAAGTGCTTTTATAAATCTGCAAGTTGTGAGAATTTATTGAAGAATGTTTAAAGCACTTTGCAATGGCATTGGAGACATTACGGAAAATGTGCATGCGCAAGACGCATTTCGGTTTTATGATACAAAGTTGTTGCCAAAGCACAAGTCTTGTAGCTCATTCCACACTGTTCCTTGTGGCCTTTGAGTGGGAGGAGTCTTTACAAAGGGGGAGTGGTCTAACAAGAGCTATTTAAATTATTACAGTTCTTGGCTGCCCAACTTTGATTGATTAAACTCACATGCGCTAAACAAAAATGTTTTTGACATTTTTTTAAGGTCTTCATTCGCAGACGTACTGTAAACACTTAAGTTTCCACGTTGTTTAAGGGAGTATGTTTAGAGTATGTTTACCGTACTTTCCGGACTATAAGCCGCATCATTCAAAAATGCGTATATATATATATATATAAGTTGAAGTGCACTATACGTTGTGTTTATTTAGAAATTTATTTCACAAAATCCAAGCCGCAGAACAGACATATAATCTGGAAAAGGCAAGTTATTCAACTAGACAATAGCAGACAGAAGAGCAGGCTGAATAGATGTCTTTACGTTAAAAGTAATATTATCAGTTATTTAAACGATAAACCATAGCATAAAGAACTTACCTGTAACGTGAATAGGCTAAATTAACCGAACAAGCCAACTAGCGTGAAGTTTGCATACTCTTCATTCCACATTACAGAATCCATTGAATTACATAATTACAGAAGCAGCATATGGCGGACTCTTGCGGCTATAGACGGTAATGTTGTCTCTTGCCTCATAAATGTCAAAATTAGACGCACCTGACTGTAAGACGCAGCACCAGCCAAGTTATGAAACAAACCGTGGCTTATAGACCGAAAAATACGATAAGATGCTAAAATAAGAAGTTTTTTTTTTTGCATACCGGTGTCCATGTAAACATACTGATAGATACACATATTCTCATTCCTAATGTAATTCCTGAAAATTATCTTTGTAATACCTGTCGTTCATCATCTTTGTTTGACTTTAAAGGTATCTGTGATGTGCTCAGATTTTTCCATTTAATTTCGAGCAGCTTTATTTGTTTACAAATAGCCTAAAAACAATAGTACATACTTAACATCTATAGACCAACCAGTGCCAGCCAATAAGAAGGGAGATATGAAACTTTGTTTACCTTGTGCCAAGTAGTTGTATGCTAACATTTTGAGCTGTAATAGTTTTTGGTGTTGTTGTTGTTTATGCACAACCAAACAGATGCACACTTTCTGTAAAGTAGATTCCCTTGTAGGCCTATTTATTGTAAGCAACTTTATGTATGTATTGTCAATAAGTGAAAAGCTATTTATGTATTTAAAACTTTATTTATAAAATGTTTATGAAATTTTTTTTTTGTATTATTTGTACGTTTGTTCGCATTTTGTACTAAATTTTAAACGAGTAGCTCATTTAATGTGATTTGTGCTGTGAACCACTGAACATGGGATTTGACTACTCTTTTTTAAAGGCAAACACCACCGTTTTCAATATTTTACTATGTTTTTACCTCAACTTAGACAAAATAATACATACCTATCTTTTTTCAATGAATGCACTTAATCGGTGTACAGTGTGTCGTGAATGTGTTAGCATTTAGCCTAGCCCTATTCATTCCTTAGGATCCAAACAGGGATTAATTTAGAAGCCAGCAAACACTTCCATGTTTTCCCTATTTAAAGACTGTTACATGAGTAGTTACAAGAGTAAGTATGATGGCACAAAGCAAAACAGGGATTTTTTTAAGTGGATAAAAAATGAGAACTTTATTGTATGGCAGAAGAGCACTTAGTTTGCAGCACTTCGACCTCGGTCGCAAAAAATTGCCACGTTTTATTTTGTGCCACCATACTTACTTGTGTAACTACTCATGTAACGGTCTATTAATTCGTCGAAGTTGAGGTAAGAACATAGTAAAATATTGAAAAACTGTGGTGTTTTCCTTTAACGGGCCTTACAATGTATAAGTATATTTTATTAAATTTCTAAATATTCATTATAAACTTAAATTTCTGGCTAAAATTATCCTATAGACATATACTGCAGTACAGGCCTGAGCCTTATCAATTTTCCAGAATATCATAGGAACTTAAAGATATAGTTCACCAAAATTTTTTAATTCTGTCATCATTTAGTCACTCTTAAGTTGTTCCAAATTGTTTGTTCTGCTGAACACAAAGGAACAAATTTAAAGAATGTATCAAAGCAGATCTGGGGCACCATAGACTTCCATAGTAGAAAAAAAAAACTGGAAGTGCATGGTGCCCCTGATCTGTTTTGTCTCTTAGCTTGTGTCAATAAAACGATAACCACCCAAAGACTCAGATATTAATAAATGTCCTATAAAAATCTCAAAACACTTTAGCATCATAGCAGCTAGTTTAGTTTAGCTGCGACAAACATTCCCATTTTAAATAAAAATTGTAGATAAGTTATGTTTACCTTGGACATCTTTACAGTCAATTTAATCTGAAGTATATCAGTATGGTGTAAGGAAAGTTTTTGCTTCTTTAAGTGTCTGTCTTGAGATATATTTGCATTAATGCATTTGGCAGATGCTTTTAGTGACTTACAGTGCATTTAAGGTATACGTTACATGGATGAGGCCCAGGGTTGAACCCATGACTTTTTGTGCTGCCCATACAATGAAAGCTACAGATACTGTACAGTGATCAGAGATTTTTAGATTATTGAGTAAGTTTATATTTTGTGCATGCATGACAGATATTGTGGTTTTACTGGTTGTTCATTTTGAATCACTTCCTCCGTTCTGTTTTTTTTTTTTTTTTGTATATTTAACATGTCAGTCTCTATACTGTAGATGTTCCTCTAGAGAAACCTGATCCAGGTATATGGCAGGTCCAGCTGTACCTGTTGTTCAGAATCACCAGGCCATTTTATTCCCTGCCTTAAATGATGTGACCATTTAAAAAAGTCATATGAACAGAGGTAAGACCAGTTGTTCTATTACATGCAAGTCCTCAATGTTGTTAGATGCTCATTTGATGGTGTTTAGGGTTCCTTAATTTAATTTGGGAGACAAGTGAAATATTTTGTGTGATATATGTCATGTAACTAAAGCTATTTTGAGCCACATCGTGTTCAGCTTTTTTCACTTCCACATTTCGGGGGAGTTTTAGGTTATCACTAGGTGTTGATATATTTAATTACATCCTTGTTTACTTGTTGTTGTTTAATTTAACATGGTTAAAGTAATAGTTCACCACTAAATAAAAATGAGCCCATATTATACTCACCCTCAAGCCATCCTAGGTGTTTATGACCTTCGTCTTTTCAGAGTTATATTAAATAATATCCTGCTTCTTTTTAGCTATAATGGCATTGGATAGTGCCCCATTTTTAAAGCTCAAAAAATGTGCTTCCATCCATCAAAAACTTATCCATACAGTTATTAAGGTGCGGTTTCCCAGACAGGGATTAGTTTAAACCAGGACTAGGCCTTAGTTTAATTAGGAAATATAACTAGTTTTAACAAACATGCCTTACTAAAAACATTACTTGTGTACATTTTGAGACAAAACAAAGGGTACTGATGTATTTAAGATATGTCAGTGCAAATTGTTTTCAGTTTGGACAGCTCTTATGCTGCGTTTACACCAGCCGCGGTAGAGGCGTCAAGCACGAGTGATTTCAATGTTAAGTCAATTTGAAGACGCGTTGACGCGAGTCTGGAGGTCTGGCGGTGCGAATGAGGCTTTTAGTGCGGCGCAGTAGACGCGATTCCGCGCGTCTAATTTGCGCAAATTGAGAGTCTGGCGTGGTACGCGCGAATGGTGCTATTTGTGCATTTTGCGTTTGACGTGATTTTGCGGCTGACGCCTGAGTTGAAAAATTTGAACTTTGGCGGATTAACGCGCCGCGTTAACCAATCAGGAGCCTGCTTGCTGCTGTGGTGGCAGCCCTGCCCGGAGCCACTCATTCAACATGAAGGAACGCTTGATATTGTCCGTGAGCAGTTACCCAGAGCTATACAATACAAGTTTTTATTTCTATAGAGACAGGAGTTAAAAGGACCTCGCTTGGAAGAGTGTCAGCGAGGACACTGGGCAACCTGGTTAGTTGTAAATACACATTTCACTTTGAGTCACGTGACGTTTATCGACCCGCTGCATTCCCGCCGTTTTTTTTACTATTTTCCCCCTATAGTAAGATGACCAAATACAAACCGGTAACTCTCTCGATAAATGCACAATCAACATCAGCCATCTTGCAAACAGAAAACCGCATAGCACTTGCCCCTCCCACAAGAAAGAGATTTCACCAGTGACGCGCGTCAAATGCTTGCTTTTTCTGCGCGTCTACTTCGCCCTAGACGTGCGAATGCATTCAAACTTTTCAAGCGGCAAACTAGGCACGGTAGACGCGATTTTGACGCCTGAAACGCGGCTGGTGTAAACGCAGCATTATGCTGCTTTCACACCAAACATGGTAGAGGCGTCAAAAGCGCGATATTCGCACGTAGTTGGATGCTTGAACATTTGAGTTTACTCGCTTCATTCGCTCGTGAAAACCACGTATGAAATTCTAGTCATTCGAGACTTTCACTCGGAAATTTTGCGTCATTGGAGGTGCTACCGCGACTCCGCTGAGACTCCGCTCGCTTCCTGTAATCATGTCACTACTACAGCAAGGTCCTGATTGGTTAATGGGGCGCGGAAATCCGCGGAAGTTCAGATTTTTCAACTCGCGCGTTTCCCGCGGCAACACTCAATTCGGGTGGAACGCCCCGTCCGCGCCGCGTCTACCACGCATTCCACGCCATTCGCGTACCGCGCCGCAGAATCTTTGCATTGACTTAACATGTGTAATATATATATGTGACCCATATTTGCTATTTGCATTTGCTATTTAAATACCGTGGCAATAAACGTGAAAATGATAATTGCGCAGGGTTTAAACTAGCAAAAGACACTTGCGTTGCGCATTGCGCTGCATTGCGCCACTTGTATGATAGAGCCCCAAGTCTCATAAGTAAATTGAGACTTTAACCAGACAAGGTTTTTTATATATATATATATATATATATATATATATATAAAAAAACCTTGTCTGGTTAAAGTCTCAATTTACTTATGAGACTTATATAATGTATGTATACATTTAAGAATGGTTTTATTTATGTATTTTTAATTATTTATATCTAATATAAAAATATATTCAAATTTAAATAAATATTAATATATACATGCAAATGTTTCTTAAATACATACATGCATACATGTACGTGCACATACAAAATAATTACACACAATAATTGCACATACACATATCATAAAAAACTAACTTTAATTTTGTATGCAATTAATCGTGATTAATCTTTTGACAGCCCTAGTTTGGATGTATGGATGGATGCACTTTTGGAGCCATGATATTATTTAATATAACTCAGACTGTGTTTGCCTGAAATAAGAAAGCTGCACATGTCTAGGATAACTTTACGGTAAAACATGAGCTAGTTTTTATTTTAGGTTAAGCATGAAATCTTTTATAAATATTTGGGAATTAGACACATTGTTTACTTAATGTGCACACGTTGTATATGTTTGTGTACATTGCACATGAATGACTGTGTTTAGAAAGAAGTTGGAAGAAGCGCACGTCTTCTGCGTTTTCTGTTTATAAGATGATCTATAACAGATTCTACTTATATAAAGTTTGCCATGCATCCATGTGCAGATTGCGTATGTGTTATCAGATAAGAGCTGTCATGTCTATTTTTTACTTTTTCATCAACAAAATGGAAGTGAAACCCAATTTTCATGGTTTTCTGTTTGTGGTGGCTGATTTAGCAATGTTTCAGGGGCTATATACAGTATATGGATACAATAAATGTTAAAGGCAGGGTAGTGTTAGTTTACTGTATTAATGGCACTGACTGCATTAACAAAATAAAAGGCCGTGTGTCTTAGTTTAGAGTAATGTGTGTGTGGCCTTGTGGTGAGTGTAGAGAAACACGCTCAGTGCTGCTGTTCTCTGACAGTGGCTGAAGGAATGAGAGGGAAAAAAAAGTCTCTTCCTTTTTTGGTGTGCAGGAAATCAATACTTTACTAGTAGTGGGCGAGAGACACACACACACACACAGAGAGAGAGAGCGAGAGAGAGAGAGAGAGAGAGGTGCGGTGAACTAAGCAGAAGTTTGAGAAAGTCTGTGTTCGCTACACAGGAAAACCAAGCAAATTCGTAAAGATAAAGGGTCACAGGAGTAACCCGAGCTTGCCCGCCTCTTTTGCTTATCGTGTATGTGCTTGCTCGTGTGAATGAGTCTAAACTGGATGTCTTTGCTCTGTTTCCCATCAGCGCAAAGTGAGAGCAGATGGAAAGCTGAGGAGAAGCTGAAAGAAGGAGGAGACAAAGAGGAGGAGACATACGCTGGACTTTTTGTGGTCTCCGCTTGAAAAAGGAGTGTCTGGATTGCTCACTAGATCTACACACACTGCAGTGTCACCGAAGGACGCTTACGGTAAGAATCCCGACGGTGCGATGCCAGAGGTCAAGGGTCAGGGAATCGACAGTCAGTCCTGAAAAGCCCAGGAAGTGAGATAGTGCTTGTGAGTTTTAAGCAAAGGGTTGAAGGAGTGAGAGGGTTTGGTGTTCATACACAGCATGAGGGAGAGTTTTTGTTTTAGTTCCTTACTCTGAGAAAGTTTTGGCTTGGACTTGACAACTTTACTGCACATCCAAAATCGAGCTGTGTGTTTTATTTCCTGGTGAGAACTGGCTTTTTATTCATTACAGTACATGTATACCACAGTTGTTTTTTATTATTTGAAACATGTTTATGTACATTTTTGATGCACTGTTAGAAAAAATGCTCAAAGTATGTACTGAAGCTGTCAATGGGACTGTACTTTTTTAAAAGATCCTAATATGTACCATTATATACAGATATGTATACATTTGGTACCAATATGTAATATAAATTTTTTTAGGGTGCAATGGTTTACTTTTTAAAAGAGTGCAGCCCTAGTGACAGGCTTGGGTACATATTTGGACTAGGGGTGGGTTGGTACCCCTTTTTTCCTTACCAATCCGATTTCGATACCTGAATTTCGAAGTATTAGCTGATACCGTTCCGATCCTGGTTTTTCTGAGTTTAATTCACTGCTAGTCCAGTACATTAACCACAACATTCAGTTTTGTGACCTTAAATATCTTCATATTTGTTTTTCGCATAAGACTGTGAAATATATTAGGAAGACATTGAATATAGTGTATAAAATGTTTATTGTACTTTTATATAGCATGACAGTAGTAACACACAGTATCGGATTTGGATCAGCCCTGTTAGTCCAATACCCGATCCAGCAAAAAAGGTCTCCATCGGCCGATACCCGATCCCAAGTATTGGATCGACCCAAAAAGTTGTAAAAGACCATTCAACTTTTATTTTATTTGTAACTCTTCACTAGTCTTCAAAATTTTGATTTTTTTTTGACCATACGACCATTGAACTTTTTTTATACCAACTTTTCGCTAGTATTCATATTTTTGACAATTTTTTTGACCATTTGACCATTCAACTTTATTTTTTTATTTATATCAACTCTTCACCAGTCTTCAAAATTTTGACAAATTTTTTTCTGACAGTGAAATTTCCTAAGCAACAGGTTTTGATCATTTTTCTTTTTTTATCTTAATGATCCAGCTGAATATTAAAACAGCAAATTTGTTACACTTAGTTTCACACATATTAGTGAAGACTAGTGGAGAGTTGTTATAAATAAAAAATAAAAAATAAAGTTGAATGGTCTTGTACAACTTTATTTTTAATTCAAGTTGTTTAAACTTAAACATTAAAGTGCAAAAAAAATCCTTGTTGCACTTAAATTTCTAAGTTTAATCAGTGGGAAATTACAATTTATTTCAACTTGACTAGTAAGGAGTTGCTATAAATTATACAAATAAAGTGAAAATAAATTAAGCTAATTCAACTTTTTTTTAAACTCTTCTCTAGTCAAGAAAGTTGGAATGAATTATAAATTCAAGTTGATTAAAGGGACACTCCACTTTTTTAAAAATATGCTCATTTTCCATCTCCCCTAGAGTTAAACATTTGATTCTTACCGTTTTGGAATCCATTCAGCTGATCTCCGGGTCTGGCGCTACCACTTTTAGCATAGTTTAGCAAAATCTATTGAATCAGATTAGACTATTAGCGCTAAAAAATAACCAAAGACTTGGAATATAGTGTATAAAAATGTTTATGCTGCTTTTATATAGCATGACAGTAGTAACGCACAGTATCGGATTTGGATCAGCCCCGTTAGTCCGATACCCGATCCAGCAAAAAAAGGTCTGGATCGGCCTGATCCCAGGTATTGGAATCGGCCCACACCTAATTTTCCTAATCAACAGGTTTTGATCCTTTTTCCTTTCTCTTATCTTAATGATCCAGCTGAGTATTAAATTTGCAAACGTTTGTTACACTTAGTTTCACACATATTATTATTATGCTAGAGCAGAAGATAAGATAGTTGCTCTATTTTAAACCAGAGATTACATTTCTAAGTTTGTCTATGATGGGATGTTTATACATTATCTCTGACAGCTTTAAGTGGTTTGGCATTAGTTTAGTGTACAATAAATATTAGTGTACTGTAGTTTGTTAAAAGAGAAACTAATCTCCTGTTGATCTGAAGTTTGTTTTACATAACTCAATGAGGCATAAAACCATTACTTCTGTTTATATTCACAAGAGATTATTTTTGTTAAATCTGCCTTCCTCAATGGTCAGATAGGTGTCCGTCTAATTTCTCGTATTAGTGGTGTTTGCTATAGCAAGTGTCACTATAATACATGTCTTTATACTTATGGTTACTGTTAAAATGCTGTAGACTGGCATTAAAGGATGGGCCTGAATCATAACTGTAGGGTTATCAGGCTAGGGCTGCACAATTTATCGTGTGTGTGTGTGTGTGTTTTTGTATTGACATCGCAATGCATAGATCTGCAGTAGTCACAATAGGGCATTTTGTATACCTTTGCCAGACTATATAAGAACAGTTTAAAATGGTTGAAAGGAATCACAGATGTCTCTGTAAGAAATCGATGCACTTTACAAGAAATGCAAGGCAGAAGTAAATTTTTAAGTCCTCTGATGAAGTCATCCAGTATTTCTACTATCGCAATATGTACCACAGAGGAACAAAGTATAAACAGTGTAAAAAGCAACCACCTGGCAACTAAAAAGCAGTGTACACAAAAATCACCTTAGCATTGTGCCAGCATGTTTTTTGTGGGAATGCAAGAAGGTTTTTAATTTGCCTATAAGTTTGGCGTTTTGTGGAAATCTGTGACATTAAATCATTTCCACTACACATGTTAAAGAGTTTAGTAAAAGCATCTATTGGAGAACCTTTGTCCATAAACATATAGATGTTACATTTAGTTTTCAGATCAACTTGTTGGATTCTTGGTTCATCAGTACAAAGTTTTTAAAGGTCCAGAATTTAAACTATTTGTGTGTCTTAAACTCATTTTGAGTTTATCTGCTGAGAATGAAGAGTTAAAGTTTGGTAAAATCCATCTCTGTGTATTGTCTTTGTGACTGAAGCGTGACCCTGTGTCCCTCCGGTGGCCCGTATAACTTCATTGTCAAATGCAGCGAATAAATAATGCAGTGACAACAAACAGCAGGCTCGGTCCGATCAGATATAATTATCTCTCTGACAGCTTGTTATTGTTAAAGGATAAAAAATTAAAAGGTCATTAGAAATGACATGCTTTTATCTGGTAAAATGAGAAGCCAACGCTCTACCTGAGCGCCGTTGTAAAGATGAGTTGAATTATTTAGCTGTCATCTGTTCGGCTCTTATTTTCCATTTAGTTGTGATTTATCGATCGGATGCCTTTACTGGACTGTGTTTGTTTGATGTATTTATAATAATTATAAGCAGCTTGTATGCATATACACATTGTCCTCAGTAAATGAATAACAAGGAAGTTTAATTGTAATACTTATTAATCTCATGACTAAACAAACAAAGCAAACAGAAGTATCTTGGTTCCTTTAAAATCCTGTTTGTGAAGTTGCATGAACAAATGTTTTCACAATTCATTTAAAATTTATTTCGCACTTTTTCACAGTTGTGCATCGTATGCATGTGAAATGCATGGTATTATTGCAAAATATGCATTAGCGTTACCAACTGGGGAAACAATCGTCTGCAGGTTTTCAACTGTTATCTTTATTACGCTAACAGGCATGTGTATTTTTTTCTTAATATGTAGCATATCGATTAAATTTACATTTACATTAAGTCATTTAGCAGACGCTTTTGTCCAAATGAGGTAAACAATAGAAGCAACTATAGCAACACAAGAACAGCAATACAAAAGTGCACTGGAAATAGTCTCATCAAGTCCAACACTGTATACATAGCCAAGGGTTGGTTAGCAACTTTTTTTTTAAATGTACAGATAAAGAATGCAATTAGATTAGCAATACTGATTGTAGAAATAGTAGGATTGTAATCCGAATGTTAATAATATAGTGCTTTTAAGCAAATATGCATATCACATTTTTCATAAGGTGGAAATTGGTGATACTGTACACTCATTGGGTTGTAATTTAACCTATGCTGGGGTGTTTCAACTCAAAATACTGCAGTGTTTTAACCCATTATTGGGTCATGCCTTTTCTGGGTTTATTTAGCCCAGCAGCTGCGCTATTTTAATTTTTAGAGTGTGAGAATAATTTAAAAGTCACAAAACAAACAAGCAAAACAGAAGGAAAGCATAGTGGGAGTTTTCAGCTATTACTTTACTCATTTTTGCTTTATGAATTATTAAACGGATGGGAAATAATCTCGCCACCTACATTTTCCTATACATTACGCTCCAAAATTGATTATTTTCAACCCAGTGTTGGTTCAATGGACAAACCCAACCCGTCGGGTCGTAAGTGAACCTTTTGTATGCTGGGTTGTTCGAACTCAAAATGCTGGGTTGTTTAAACCCATTCTTGAATCAAATATAAATATTTATGGGTTAATGTAACCCATTGGCTAGGTTTGTCACTTTTTGACTCAAAGCTACACTATTAAAATCCCTTGTTGCACTTTCGAAACTCTTTGGTTATTTGTGTGTGCATTGCTAATGGTCTAATCAGATTCAATGGATTATGCTAAGCTATGCTAAAAGTGGTACCACCAGACCCAGAGATCGGCTGAATGGAATTCAAAATGGTAAAAATCAAATGTTTTACTCTAGGGGAAAAAGTGGAGTGTCCCTTTAAATTTTTAAGTTTAAACTACAGTGACAAGTCATTTCACATTTCTTAACTAGTGAGGAGTTGCTATAAATAAATAAAAAAGTTGAATGGTATTTTAAAAAATTTATTGTTAATTCAAGTTTAAACTTAAACATTAAATTGCAAAAAAAATCTAAGTTTAATTTATGAAAAATTACAATTACAATTTATTTGATCTGGACTAATAAGGAGTTGCTATAAATGATACAAATAAAGTTAAAATAACTAATAGCTAATTTAACTTTATTGTTTATATATAACTTAAGCTAATTCAACTTTAACTCTTCACTAGTCAACAAAATTGAAATAAATTGTAAATTCAAGTTGATTAAGCTTAAAAAAATTAGGGCAACAAGGAATTTTTTTGCAGTGTAGGTTAAAATTATTATAGTAACTACCGTTTAGTCTACTTTTTTAACGTTGAAATCCTGAATTACATTATAGACTTAAATTAGTTTAGATTGGTTGTCAACTTCAGTCAGAGACTTGAATACACTTTCAAAACCCAGAACTGCCAAGCATATCTGGTTGGGACATGTTTCTTTGCGTAAGCCTTTCTTGCAAGTTGAAATCACATGCGTGTCACATCTATAGGGCTGTAGTTTTAGTATATCTCCAAGCTTGAACACACGTTTAGCACTCCAAACCAAAAACATAGAGCTCCAGAGCTGCCTGGTGCACTCTTCATCTTTCCATGATGCCCATCTCTCAGTCAGCATGTTTCCTCCACACCCTGAATAAAGCCGAGGCGATGATGAAATCACACCGCAACAGTGCTACACGTCTTTACTGCGATGAAGCTTTCGTCTATTAATCTACAACTAGAAGATCTGGAGACGTTTTCTGAATTTCCCAGAGCATTCGTTCTGGGCGACGGTTTCATGTTTGTTTGCCTCTAAAGCCTCTGTTAAAGATGACAATGATTCACTAACCGTTTAATCTGTTAACTATACAGGGAACGTTGTCTCTCCAAGCCCGAGTTGTCTTCGTGTCTGTCTGTTTAATACGTTTAAAGAAGCGGGACTTTTTGAGGATATGTTTGGGATGGTTTACATGTCTGAGGGACGCTTTAATAAACAGATAAAACTACATCCTGGGCTGTAAGCTGCATGATTTTAGCTTCCCTGAAGAGCATTCACTTTGCCAAATTTGGAGAAGCATCTTTTGAGTCTTATCTTTCTAGGTTAGACTTTATTTCTGAATGTAGATTAAACGTTCAGCAAGCATCAGTAGGAATCTCCAGGCTGTAGGCAAGTATTGCATTTTTGAAGAATCCTTCTGCAAGTCTAAGCATGTTTTTTAGGCTGTCCTCCTGAGGCCATGCAGAAAGCTTCAACTATTCAAGATTCCAAACAGATTCATTAGTGACTTAGATACACATCACCGATTGAAGTCATGTTTGAATACTGTTTAATATACAAATGCTTGCTGTGTGTGGCGTACTATATTTGTTGTTTTCTAATGTTTTGTCGTTTTTGCCTTTTGTATCTCACAGTTTTCCCACAATAAGTCTACAGTACAAGTGTTCACTTGTTTTCGCAAGCACTTCCTTCTATTGTATGAGCTGTCAGCGGGTAATCAGATTGTAGCAAATCAAAATGTTTTTCTCATTTCTCTTGTAATTTACCAGGCTAAGTCGGAGTTTGTATGATGAACCGTTCCTTCTGGAGATGTACTGTTACTTTTTCATACACTATATGTGGTCGTGGGAGGAAGTCTTTAGTGGATTTCTAAAGAAGCCTTTGATCAATCCACACGCCTACTTTCAAAACAACCAGATTTTTACCGCATCTGTATTGGTTCCAAATAATTATTTCTTAAACTGTTCATTAAAGGGTACCCATTATGCATTACAGGGGTGTCACGATTCTCCAAATCCTCGATTTGGTTAAATTTTCGATTCTTAGAATTTTGCAATACGATACTTATCATGATACTGCCATTGCAATGCACTGATGCAATAGATTGCGGTACTGTAAAGCAAGGCATTATAATGGGATATTTTTTGTTTTAGGAATATATTAGGATATAATTTTAGGAAAGCTGTCATTAAAAACACACCACCATGTGCACACCTTGCCAAAAAAATGCACGTCCCTCTGCTAGTACTTCCTGTCATTGTTCAAGTTCAAAGAGGAGAAGAATGCTATCTAATAGTTGGGATGTAAACTCCAAACGAAACAACTGCCATGAATCTTGTATGATTTTTCTTTTAAATGCGATGTTTCATATTGTATACCACTCCCCCCCCCCCCTCCGGTTGTTGTGTAATTGGATATTTTGGAATCTTTGTAGTACTGCTGAGCATATATCACAGTACTCACATGCAGTGTTGGGGAAAGTTACTTTTAAAAGTAATGGATTATAACAGCCTGATCTCACAAAAGTTCCGTGGGATAGTCACAGAATTTTTTGCTAATTTTTCCGTGGCATTTTCACGGATCTTCGCATTTTTCCGTGGCCCTCCTACGGACTGTCTTTTTCCGTGGCATTCTTACGGACCGGTTACTCAACTGCTTTTTCCTATTTTCAAACCATTTTCGCTTCGACTTAAGGTTAGATTTGGTGTTTGCGTTAGTATGTCACTTTAACTATTGGTTTATACTATTTTTTTCTGATTTATTCTTTTATATTTTCTGAACTTTAAACAATTGTCGCCTGCTGTTGGGGTTAGAGTTGGGTTTGGGTAGGGATGTCATTTTATGTAAATCTAACCCTAAACCGAAGTGAAAATGGTAAGCAAATAGGACAAAATCGCTGAGTAACCAATCCGTGAGAATGCCACGGAAAAAGACAGTCCGTAGCAGGGCCACAGAAAAATGTTACTTAGTTACTTTTATGGAAAGTAATGCTCAAGTTACTTTTTACTTACTTTTGCGTTTTTTCTCGGCTGAAGCTTGATCTCTTTCAGGCCTTGCAGGTGTTTTTTATGACTGAAAAGTTCTGTATTCAGAAATTGCATATTTCATCACAAAAATGTCGAGCTCTGACCTGCCATGTCAGTTTTTGAATCAAACTATTTCCACACAGGCGTGTACGCATAGAGTGCATAATTCTATGTGACTACGTTAGTAACTTACATTGCTTTTTTTAAAGTAACTCAAAAATTAATGTGTACGTTTAAAATGTATTGCGTTACTGTACTCGTTACTTCAGAAAAGTAATATTATTACGTAATGCACGTTACTTGTAATGCGTACCCCCAACACTGCTCACATGTAACGATATTTTTTTACGCCCGTTTTATTAATAGCAATTACCATCATACATCTTTAAATAATGCTGGGTTGTTTAAACCTATCGTTGGGTAAAATATGGAAAAAACCCAACCGTTGTGATTTAATTTTCATATGCTAGTTTGTTTTAACCCACAATGCTTGCTTGTTTCAATACACGTTTGGGTTAAATATGGACTTTTTGTTAATTCAACCTCATTTTTTACAGTGTACACTATCACAGTAATTTTCAAACTGTTCACAGGGGTCCCACTGCTCTGCACATTTTGCATGTCTCCCTTATCTAACACACCTGATTCAGATCATCAGCTCATTAAGGGGGAGATCCATGAACAGAACTGGGTGTTTCAGTTAAGGGAGACATACAAAATATGCAGAGCAGTGGGTCCCCTGGGACAAGATTGAAACCACTGCACTATCAGATAAAATAGTCAAAAAATTGTTTCTAGCTGTCACTAGGGCGGTGCCCCTTCAAAAAGTACACGTTTGCACTTACAGAGTTCACATTAGTACCTCAGAGGTACATATTGGTAGCAAGGAATGCATATTAGTACTTCACATGTACATAACGGTACCAAATGTACACGTATACCTATATGGCCAGGGCCGTCGCCACTGCCTGGAAGGCCCCACAAAATCCTGAAATTATAATATACTGGCCCCCTTTTTTTCTATAATATGTAATATATATTAGTTAAAGGTACAATTTGTAAGATATTTGCAGTAAAATATCCAAAAACCACTAGTCCGGTGTTATATATTTTGTCCAGCTGATTACTAACAATATCGATAATGTTTTCAACTACTTGTAAATTATGAGAAAATTGCTGCCTTAAACAGTGACACGGGGCACTGCAGTCGCCTGTAAATGACGTTAATATCTACGTTACCCTTTGTTTCCGCCTTTACTGACGTAAAAACCACATGACAACAGTGTTGTGGACAAATGCAAAAGTAATAGCGTCTGTTGGGCCACTCGCTTTTTTATGGTAAGTTTGTTCATCTGAACACTTAATTCTGTGCTGTTAACAAACCATCGTATTGGACTAATACTGTAACATCTATGACTAACAATTGCGTTTTGAACATTACATGAAACCTTACATAATGAAAAAAATGATGTCATCAAACACAACATTTATAAAACTTGATTACTTTACCTCATGTGAAACATGATTTCTCGTTCCCGTCGGATTGATGGCCATCAGCGTTTGAGTTAAAGACAACAAATCCCATCAGTCCACGCTGCTTCAGAGCATCATTAATCTACGTCATTGTTATTGATTTGATCTGGCGCCCTCTAGTGGCGCGGATTATATAAATTACGTCTTTAAATGGCTAAGATTTTAATGAAAACCACAGATTAAAATGATTTTGTGAAAAAAGTTTTCCAAAAATCTAATTCTGTCCCCACAGTTTTTAAATTATTCAGTTCAGTCAGTGACAAAAATCAGAGGTAGCCAATGATAATGTAAGTCCCACCTTCAGCATGTAAACATAACCAATCAGAGTGAGGCTGCCGCTTAACTTCGTGTTTGAAGTTTACAGTGGAAGAGAAGGAGACTGACTGAAAGCGGTTGTTTCTCAAGAGATGTTGTTTTACATACAAGACAGGTTAGTTGTTGTTATCTCGAAGCCCGATTTACATTAGTGGGGTGAAGACTTGTTGCTACCGCTGCCGGTGTTTTCACGCCATTTTCCGTTGTTGTGTGAAATTCTGTCCACGTGAAAAACTGTCCCAATGGGCGGGGCATACATGCATATTCATAGGTTCGCTCCGCTTTGGAACCAGCGATTGGATTGCAAATTCTTGTGTGTTTTCCAGCTCTTTTTTGATATATTATTTCTAAGGTAATAAAGCCGAATGATCATATGCCTTGTTTAGATGCACAATTGTTTACATTCTTCACATAATAGGTTAAAATGCTTTGCATGCGCGTTTTGTAAGAACACTTTTTCATGGCTATACAATATCATTTTTGCTATTTAGCCTACGTTTATAATGCTAAACACCAAACTAAAGCACGGAACGAGCACGTATTTCTCCTCATTGTTTTTTGTTGTTGCGATAGTTCATCTCTTGTTTTGTAGTGTATTTTGCTGCATTATTTGCATGCACTGCAATAAATCATATATGTAGCTAACTGCATGTTCAAATAAATATTTTTATCATTATTATTATATTTATTTATTACATTTTATATAATGTTTCCTGGTGTTGTTTTGCCTCTTGCCAGTTTTTAACCCCAGTTGGAATTTATAGAGCCTTAACGAAAAAGCCTTGCAATAATTGAAAATGACATTTCTTATTTATTAAAACATATTTTCTTACTGTTAAAGTAAAGACAAGAAACTCACTCACGAAGGCCAGATTAATCACATATCATGATAAAGTTAGTTATAAAGTTAGTTTTTAAAGTCCAATTATAAAAACACACACAATAAACAAACATCCATAAGATATAAAAGGCTCACACAATATACAAACATCCATAAACAACCACAATCAAACATAACATAAACTACACATAGCATGATGTGCTCACTGGTTAAAGCATACTCATATTTTCTTATAAATTATACACATGTATGTGAACATTACTCTATTTACAGGATTTCTGTAAATAAAAATGGTCTAACATATTTGAAAAGCTATTTACCTAAATTAGATTAGATTAGATGAGCCTTTATTGTCTCCTATTGGAGAAATTTGTCTTGGCCAATCAAGGGAATAAAAAGCGATACATTGATACATACACAAAAAAGAAAAGAAATACAAGCCTTGCCTAATGCAAAATGTGGTTGTTTCCCTGTGTGCTAAGAGGCTAATTTGGACCAAGACAAAAAGGTAACTTTGATTTGAATCTAGGCCATAAAAAAGCTGT
The DNA here is from genome assembly GCF_030506205.2 of Paramisgurnus dabryanus. NCBI lineage: Eukaryota > Metazoa > Chordata > Actinopteri > Cypriniformes > Cobitidae > Paramisgurnus > Paramisgurnus dabryanus. The sequence goes on along the minus strand of NC_133341.1, from coordinate 27,414,287 downwards.
AGTCACTTGAAAACACAACACACATGAAGACTCAACTTTTCTCATTGTAATTACTGGACAAATACATTAAGAATTACATTCCATATGTAATATTTTCTTTGTTTATGCACATACACAAGATGTTACAAAATAAACATAAATGATTAAAGTAACACAGATGTACTATCCAACTTTTGTACATATAGGCTACTGCCAAAACTGGGTGATGCAACCACTCCTCTTGTCTGAGCTGTCACCATCGAGCGTCCTCTCTAGACAAATCTGTATGTAGTGCAATCTGTATGTATTGTAATATGGGCCAGATAAAAATGTGGCATAATCTGCAAGTAAATCGACCCACACAGAGTATTGACATGTGATGTTAAATGCCTTACACTTGGAGAAAGTGATAAAAGTGAGGTAAGTTAGGTGATGCAACCCATTCATATTTATACATCTAAACATTGCACTTGGTTTTTTTATTTTTATTTTTTTTTTATAATTGCTCTCTATGTGTAAATCAATCCTCTGTTTAGATAGAAGGGTAAATAAAACTTATCAATGCATTACCTTGTAAGTCTGACATTACTTACTGAAAAATCCTTTCATCCACTGAACCTCTTGTAGGGCAGTGCCATTTTAATGAAAAGGCTTTAAGAACTGCTGATTTCTTGAAATGGATATTTTATGTTAGCAATGAATTAGTGAAATAAACTCTTGTTACAATATGCATCTGTACTGCTGCTGGATCCAGGGGAGTATGATGTGCTGATTGGGTCAAATAATGAGAACAACCACTTGACACTCATGGTCAGTTTCTTTTCATTCTCATCTTCTCTTTATCACTCTGTTTAAAAACATGTCATTATCTCATTCGGGAAGAAAATTAAAATGTTTTTTTTTTTTATATTTTGGTCTCTCTTCCATTTTTGCCTTTTAGTAACACAGGGAAACACTTATAAACATATTTAAGCTGGTCTGAACAATGTTGGTCTTGCAATTAGTTAAATAACCTTTAAAAAAAATGTTAGGCCATTTTTATATACAGGAATCCTGCTTTAATAGAGTAATCATGCATCATGTCCTTTGAATGATTGCAATGCTCTTTTCGTTAAGGCTCTATAAAGTCCAACTCAAAAAGGAAACAAAATAACACCAGAGAACATTTTAAATTTTTTATTTATACATGTAGTTAGCCATATCCCTGCCGAAAAAACAAAACAAAAGAAACCATTACAGAAATTATAAGGGTTTCCATTACAAAACCAGTACAAACCATTAACCATTAAAACTTTAAAAACCATTACAGATTGCGTAATGGTCTCTATTGTTTTTTCAGCAGGGATTTGAGTTTTATTGCAGTGCATGCAATAAATGCAGCAAAATACACCACAAAACAAAACATTAACTATGGACAAGATACAACAAAAACAATGAGGAGAAATATGTGCTCGATTCGTGCTGTAGTGTTTAGCATTATAAATATAGGCTAAATAGCATATTGTTTAGCCATGAAAAAGTGTTCTTACAAAACGCACATACAAAGCATAATGTAAACAATTGTACATATGAACAAGGCATATGATCATTCGGCGTTATTACCTTATATAAATATAAAAAGAGCTGGAAAACACACAAGAATTTGCAATCCAATCGCTGGTTCCAAAGCGGAGCGAACCTATGAATATGCATGTATGCCCCGCCCATTGGGACAGTTTTTCACGGGGACAGAATTTCACACAACACCGTTACTGTACCATCGCGAAGATGCGGCAACTGTGTTCAGAAAGCGATCAAACACGGGCGGTTTCACAGGTGGAGCTGAGGTGAACCGCTCGCGTTGCCCGTGCGCCCCTCCGCTAAAGATGAAAATATTTGCACCAAATGCTGCACAAAATGCTTACACTACTGTGTGAAACGCGTCTTTTTGTGCTGTTGTGTTTGAATAACACACCGAATAAAGGGACACAACACTTAATATCCTGCTTAATATTTATGTGATTTATTACACTAAAGAGTACATGAGTACAACAACACACATTAATTTCGGAATTTTTACTTCAAGTCTTTAATAACAGATTGATAAAACTACTGGAAAAACTGGAAAAGCTATTATATTGCTGGTCACTAAATTAGTATTTACTATTATGTGACAATTTTCTTATCTTTTGTTATTACTGTATTAGTTGCATGGTGATGGCTCAATGGCACGGTTTTGATGTAATATTTATATAATTAACTTCTTATATAATAAACCTTCTTAAAGGGTGCTGCCCCAGTGACAGCTAGGGATAATTTTATTATAAGTTTTTCCAGACAGTGTAACGTCTTTTATAACACAACCTTTTAACTAACCCTATCCTGTCAAAGGTCTATTTCCGCGCCCCCATTTATCTGTGTTGTTACACATTTACAGTCATTGTAAATTTTAAAAATACTCCCCAGAGCTCTGAATCACAGATTATCTGAAGTGCTCTGTGAATGAAACAGCGACAGACGGGAGTGCGTCAGCTATCCTGCGACTCCACCAAGCTCAGCCGTTGTTGCCTTCTCATCTCGAAACCCGATCAAAGACGCCACATTTCACTTTTTGCAAACGCACGCCTACTTATGTGGGAAAGGCAAAGAAAATAATTAAAAAAAAAGTTATTTGGCTATCTGTCAATGGAAACGGTGTAAAGCAGGAGTCACACAATAGTTTCTCTGAATCTCTTGCACACACACGCTAGCCATTTCACTTGTAGACTGCGGACAGCATTTGTAAAAGTACCTGGCATTGTTTTTCCTCCGGGGAGAGGAAGGTCAAAGGATTGAGAAGTTAAAGGATCTGAGGAGAAAAATTCTTTATAGATGGGACATAAGAATAAAATCAGCTTTATTGTCAAGTGTTCTTGCACACACAAAGGATTTTCTTTGGTTTCTAGTACACACAGCCAATGGCAAGACAATAAAGTGCCCGTAAACAGTATTGTCACTGACTCAAATTATTTAACACTTGTAAGCAGACATTAAATTGGGTAAAACATGCCAAAATCATTTGCACGGTTTACTATCAGTTTCCAGGTAAAGCAGACAAGTTAGGAGGCCTTTTTCGTCGGAACAAACAAAATCCTCGAAGTTCATGAAAAAAGCCAACAGCAAGTTGTCATAACAAAGACATTTCAAACAATGTCATCTTTGCATTAAAAATGACATAACTGAACAAATGGCACTTAATGACAGTTGTTATACATGTGCATAAAATCTCCTTCATGTTCATGACACGTGTCAAGTTATGATTATGAAGGTGTCATGTTAGTCTTATGCACAAAAAAATATATATTTTTTGTTTTTCTTACACTGAAGTTGCAGGTTGGCCATGATATGGTAAAGGTGTGAAAAATTTCTCTCTTAGCATTATTGCTTACAAGCATGCACTTCAAAACATTTGCATAGGCGGTTTCTGTATGAATGTCTGTGGTTAGTTTTTAAGAATTGTACCCCCAGACCCCCCTCCATATGTGCTTCTGTGGTTCATGTGTATGTAGTCCTGGGATTGTTTTTCCCAACCGCAACCTCTGTCTTATCCGGTGACCTCTTTTTATTTTCTTTTAATTGAGCCTTTTTTCAAACCTGAGCCATTGCTACACTGTCAGAAAATGGTCACTGGGACAGTATCCTTTAAAAAGCTCATAATATGTACCATTTAGATACAGAAATGTATACATTTGATACCAGTATCTACCTTTAAGGTACTAATATGCACTTTTTGATACCTCTGAGGCAATAAAACGAACTCTTTAGGAGTAAAGGTGTACTTTTTGAAAGGGTAGCACCCCAGTGATGGCTACATGTAAGGACCAGACAGTGTTGCACTGTATTAGCATAAACTTTTCTTTGCGAGTGAAATATTCCTTGAAAATTTTCAATTAAACTTAAGTAGGACATGTAAACCGATTTGTAACCGCTTAAGGATTTACATCACCCATTTTTTTTTTAATGACTGTGTTTTTCAAGTGATGGGAATACATCAACTTGGCTGTGGCCGCAGTGGGAAACATTTTTCCAGCGATGCCGCTAGCATTTGTCTCACACACGCTCCTATTGCATCATGTCTTTTAAAACACACATTCTTAAACACAAACATATGGTTTCTATAATTAACTTCTGTGATGATGTCATACTGGAATTCGGTCCAATGGGCGTTCATAAGTGCCGTTTCCTGAACCCTGAGTCTGTCTAAGTGTGTATTGTGTCATGTTATTGTTTGCATAAAAGGTGTGGTGCATTATTCAAACATCATGGCTGCATTGCTTAATTTTTCGGTTATTTGATTGGTTTATTCTTGGGTCATCTTGAGATATGGGTCACTAGGATAATCATGAAGTGATTTGTGACTTCTCTATTTTTTCATTTCAGAGAAATGATGAGCCATCTTTAAGAGGGAAATAAGGAAGCCATGTCCTTCTTTGGCTTAGACTGTACCCGGAGGAAAGAAATAGGTAAATTCAGAGCACAGCTGTGTTGGGTCAATGTTTCACACTACTCAAACTTGTCAAACCGCAAACACTGAGGTCACCCAAGCATTTCTGCACTCTCGGAGAAAACGGTATATATGCTGTCGCTGTGGCAGTACTCCTGCAAAAAGCACACATTTGCATATTAGTACCTCAAAGGTTTATATTTGTATCAAATATATGTAAATTGTACTTTTAGGACCTTTTTAAAAGGGTACTGCCCCAGTGACAGCTTTTGTGCATTGTATTTTTTTCTAAGAGTGTGCTGTCTTTGCTTAATGTAATTTTTAGCGTACATTTTAAAGCTTGGTCCTGATTTCACCGAAACTTACCCTAACCATCACCTGACCATTTCCTATTAAAGGTGCATTGTATAAATTTTAGGAGGATCTATTGACTGAAATGCTATTTAATAAACACAACTTTATTTATAGTGATGTATAAAGACCTTACACAATAAACTGTATTGTTTTTATAACCTTAGTATGAGCCGTTTTTATCTATGTACGCTGCGGGACCCCTTATACGGAAGTTGCCATTTTCTGCCTCCATGTTCCTACAGTAGGACAAACTGTTCTATAGAGAGTGTGTTTTGTCACTACGTTGTCTCCGACAATGACATGTTCATCCTGTGATGGCTACCGTAGCTTCTCTATGCGTTTTGAAGCTGTTGGTTGCAATTCGCAATCTGACCCAGGGTTCCCACAGGTCCTTGAAATCCTTGAAAGTTTGTGAATCTGGTGGAAAAATTCAAGGCCCTGGGAAGTTTTTGAAACATACATAGATAGATAAAGGTCATTGAAAGTGCTTAAAATGTATTTTATGCAAGAAGTTTTCTGGAAAAAAATCCATATTATTCCCTGTTTAATGTAGGATGATAATATAAAAATTCTAGACTTTTTAAACACACATGCTAAACTGTTCACTTTAAATGCTTATATATTCTGTATGCGAATGTTGATTCACACCAAAATGCTTTTTTGCATAGTTGTGTTTGACAAATGTAAACGTTTTGGGTTACGTACGTAACTGTTATTCCCTGAGAAGGGGATGAGACGCTGCGTCTCCCTTGCCATACTCCCTGTGTCCCTTTAACGCCGTCTTTTGCAATATTTAATATAGCAATATACTTCCTGCATCACCCTGTCTTTTTAGTTAAGCCTCACCATTGGTTGAATTTGATATACACATTCAAACGCACTTACCCCTGGAGGCGTCCCCAAAGTGTCTCCGCAGTGACGCAGCGCGAGTTCCCTCAAAAGGGAACTGTAACAATGTATCTTAAAAGGTAACACGATGTAACCTTGCTCTCACTTAAAATGTGTCTGCACATTTAGTCCTTGAATTTCAGGATATTGCGCCTGGAAAGTGCTTAAAAGGACCTTGAATTTGAAGTTAATTATGGTGTGGGAACCCTTCTGACCACTAGATGCTGCTAAAATCTACACAGTGCACCTTTAAAAGATGCAACTTAAACTAAAAAAAAATTCATATGTAAAATATATCTTAAAAGCTGTTGTTTTGGCTCACATGTTGGTTGTTTTAACATGCTCTTCCTTATATTTGTTTCTAGAAGTGGAGAGGAAAATCCGAGCAAACGACAGAGAATATAACTTATCTTTTAAGTATGCTGTGAGTATCGTCTAAAGAGTATCTCACAACTGTGACATTACATCACAACAGTGTTCAATAACCATTGCTTATTATCCATCTCTCTTTATTCCTAGACGAACTCTATCAAAACTTCCAAATACAACGTCTTCACCTTCCTGCCTCTCAACTTGTTTGAGCAGTTTCAGAGGATCGCCAATGCTTACTTTCTATTTCTGTTTATCCTGCAGGTACGTAAAAAACAGAGTTTAGTTAACAGGTTTAATCTCTGAGATCTTGCAGTGTTTAACCAGCAGTTTATAAGTTGAGATGCTGAGCCCAGACTATATTGTGTCTATAGTTAGCCATCATTTCACTGTCTCAGTCTTTTCTCGCTGGGGACTGTCTGTGCCAGAGGAAGTGAAATTCCTCGGGAAGGTGATTTCCTTATTTGATATTTTTGGAGTCTTGCATTTGTACCGAGAATGTGACCAAAACATAACCCTGACTTCCTGTATCATCCAACGGTCTTACATGTGTTTCTCAATCCTTACACAATGATAAGTGTCTCATGACTACAGTTACTTAATAACATGAGTAACAAAGATCTTAACATTTACAATACTTCAATCTTGAGCGCTTTATTTTGTGTTATTCATGTATAAGTTATATTCCCCGTGTATTTTGTAGATTATTCCTGCTATTTCCTCTCTGCCGTGGTTCACCACCGTTGTGCCTCTGGTGTTAGTGTTGACAGTCACTGCAGCGAAAGATGCCATTGATGATATCGTAAGTACACACACTCATGTGATTGTACACAACACGCTGAAGGTCTCTATTCATTCTGTCTTCATGTTTTTTCTTTGGTCCCATACTAACTAAAAACAGCAGGATCTCATTATCCCAAAGGGGGAAGTTTAATGTTTGTATTAGAGAAGTCTGTATCTGTTTTAATTGAGTTTTTTTATTTTGCTTGTTGTCCTCATGTGACCGAGAGGAACTCATCTTGTCCTTAAATCTGTATTTCCCAAAAGGCTAAGCACGTGCAATTTAAATGCCCTTTAGTTTGGCACACGAGTGTCTCTTTAAACGTCAAACAAACTTTCCCCCGACTCGTATAGTTAAAGGTTAGGGTCTTTAGTTTGTTCTGTGCTGGACTGGAAAATATGATACAGGGGTGCTACCTCACTCTCAGCAGGAGCACAATAGTCCCTATGTTCCTGCTGAGGGGAGTGGAGGGGAATTGTAATACACCCCTGCGCTCCACCACTTCTCTCTGTCTCCCCCTCTCCATAAAGCGCATGTTTCTGAAAACAGCAGATTTTGGGACTGGATAGAGGCCATCACATTGCCGTTGTTAGAAATGGCATAATATTAGGTCGCACTCACATTATCCAAACCAAACCAAACCATGCCCCAGCGCGATTGTCACCCCTCCCTACTCCCCCAGGTGCACGGACTCACACTGTACATTGTATCGATCCGAGTCCGGGCGCGCTTTCGTCATTAAGATGCGATTGTTTTGAAAAAGCAGGAAGTAAAGCTCTCTCTTAACACTGGAACCCACCGTATTGTTAAGTCTGTGTTTTTTTATTCGGAGTCGTATGGTGCGCGATTACAGACAGCCCTCTCACATGTCATCATATTGCTTCGTTGATCTGTCACGTGTGCAGCTCGGACATTCCCGTAACCCCGCTGCGCGAATCAAAAGGTTTTTACGGAGGCAGATGAAGGTGAGTGGGCGCGCAACTGACGTCTTCACCTTTTGAATCGCGCTCAGGCGCGATTGCACTCACACCACAGCCTTCCGCGCCTGAGCCCAAGTGAACCGCGATCCGGCCCACCTCTGCAACCCGACCGCGGCGCGATTAATCAATCCGCGCCCGGGCACGGATCAGAGCGATCACACTAGTCAATCAAACCAGGCTTTGGGGGTCAAACGCGCCCGAGCGCGGTTTGGTTTGGAGAGTGTGAGTGCGCCCTTACTCTTCCTGTAGCCCAATTGCAAGCATTACATTATCATTGCAAAGGTCATGGGGTATGATCCCCAAAGAACACACCTTCTGATAAAAAAGTATACATTGTAATGCACTGTAAATCACTTTGGATAAAAAAGCGCCAGGCCAAATGCATAAAAATACACCAAATGTACCATTGTGTGAAGTATACTAGTCAACATTTGAAGTGGATCAAAACCTTTCATAAAAGTTGTCTTAAAACCAATTCCCAACTCCCATTCTTGTCTTTGGAGAACTTTGATTAACTTTTTTTGATCCACTTTAAACGTTGACGTGTATATAGTACAGTGGTCCTCAACCAGGGGGCCGGGACCCACTAGGGGACCTCGCAAACTTTCAAAGGGGTCACAAGATGACTTAAATTATTCAAAATAAGACAAAACAAGCATTAAAGAGGACATTTCACAAGACTTTTTAAAGATGTCTAATAAATCTTTGTTGTCCCCAGAGTACCTATGTGAAGTTTTAGCTCAAAATATCATATAGATAATTTATGCTATTAAAATTGCCACTTTGTAGGTGTTAGCAAAAATGTGCCGTTTTTGGGTGTGTCCTTTAAAATGCAAATGAGTTGATCTCTGCACTAAATGGCAGTGCCGTGGTTGGATAGTGCAGATTAAGGGGCGGTATTATCCCCTTCTGACATCACAAGGGGAGCCAGATTTCAATTACCTATTTTTTAACATGCTTGCCTCTGCAATGATTTACCAAAGCACTGGGGACCCAATTATAGCACCTAAACATGAATAAAGTCAGATTTTCATGATATGTCTCCTTAAGAATAAGCTAAAACAACTAAGAATGAAGATATTGCTTCTCTTCAATTGTGAAATTGTGAGTGGGGGGGCCTTCAAATATTGCTGTGGGCAGTAGGGGGACTTTGAAGTTAGAAAGATTGAGAACCCCTGATATACATGGATATCAGCTGACGTCACTCACTTGTCTTCCGCCATTTTAAGGACTTGAAGTGGTCGCAAAAGAACTAGAAGCTATGCCTTCAATATGCTGTGAGCATCAAAATCGCTATTTTAACAACACTAAGAAGGCTCAACACAACATTATATTTTGCTCGAAGTATCGCCTATGTCTCTACACGTGAACTCGAGCATTGAGAACATTGTTTGTGAACAGAGAGTTAACTAAAAAGAAGGTTTTGAACAACTGACTTTGGATGATTTGGCGTCCGCTCGCCGCCTTCTTCCCAGTCAAGATGTATCGATCTCCAATTGCGACGTAAGGAGGGAGGATTGTAAAGATTGATATCTCCTAAAGCATAGTTCCATAAAAATGCACGGATAAGTCATTGTTTTGTCGCAAGTGAAAAACAATATTGACCTTCAGGTTGAAAAAGGAGCCTCATATGATATTCATTCATTCGATTCAAAATCGATTATTTACGTCTGGCAGAGATGACAAGCGGACACCATAACAGCCAAAGTCAGTTGTACAAAACCTTTATTTTTAGTAAACTCTGTGTACACAAACAATGTTCTCAATGGTCGCGTTCATGTGTAGAGATCCAGGTGATACTTCGAGCAAAGTTTCATGTTGTGTCGCGCCTTCTTATGTTGTAAAATAGTGGTAGTTCGGTAGCAGCGGACAGCGGCTGGAAGAACGCATCAGGGATCGAGAAGGCATCACACCCTAACCAGGATATATTTTTTTAAAGTAGCATTTATTTTCATGACAGTCGAGATCCGACATGTTGTCTTTCGTAGCCCTTTACTGTATCTGTAAGAATCATAGACAGTAAAAGATAAGAAATCCGTAAATCGTAGCAAGGTAGCCAATGCTTGTCAATAGCCTACTGGTACTCGGTAGGTCCTAAAGATGGCGGCATGATGTAAAAGGTCACGTGACTGAAATCCATCTATAGTATGCACACTTCCTCTTGTAGTATGCAAATTTCCTGGATATACAGATGAGTAGGTGTGTACATGTGCCAATTTATTTAGCATACTACTGTTTGAAATCGTTGTTGTTGTTGTTGTTGGATGATTGGTTCTTTTAACTGGAAGGCGGGACTTTCCTTGCCAGAGCGGCCATATTGATTGTTGCATTGTCCCGTATTTATAGTAATATGAGTGCTCAATCTTGTTATATTCAATATCTTTGGTAGTTTTTCAATCTGTATACAGTCAATCCTTTGTCTTCGTTTACTTTTTATTTATCATTTTCTCTAATTGCAGAATCGTCACAGAAGTGACAGGCAGGTGAATAACCGTAAAGTGAACATACTTCTCAATGGAAAGTAAGTGGCTGCAGTATTTGTTTTCCACTTCCCAGTCTTACTAGTAATCTACTTTTTATACAATTATTCACATTGTATTCACTGAATGTTGTCAATGGTTAAGTGGTTAACTAAGGGTGAATGAATGTTCAACATTGGTTGATAAAAGCAGATCTTTGGTTTTGGTTTCTGATTATTACACAATGGCTCTGTATTAAGTTGTTTCACTCTGTGGCCATCTTGGTAGTGTTTTAGCTCTGCTACTACAGTCAAGCTTGGTCCAGTTTATGCACATGTTTGTTTTCAAGCAAAAAAGAAAAAAACAAGTTATGCACCCAATAAATAACCAGCACATTTACCACTAAACTAATTGGTTAACTAGAAGATCTATTCAGGGCTGTTGTCAGAGGTACAACCTGATATGTTAAAGGGATAGTTCACCCAGAAATATAATTTCTGTCATTATTTACTCACCATCGTGTTGCTACAAACCTGTATAACTTTCGTTGTTTTGCTGAACACAAAGGAAGATATTTGTAATGAAGCAGGAACCAGGAGCGCTATTGACTACCATAGCAGGAAACAATACTACTATGGAAGCCAACGGTGCCCAAAAACGATTTGGTTACAAACTTTGCTCAAAATATCTGTCTATTTGTTCAAAACAAAGAAATTAATACAGGTTTGTATTCATTTACAGGATGAGTAAATGATGACAGAATTATAATTTTTGGGTGAACTATCCCTTTTAAGGGGGAAACTATCCTACTTTAAAAAAAAATACTAATAATTTTCCAGCTCCACTAGAGTTAAACATTACATTTTTACTGTTTTGGAATCCATTCAGCTGATCTCAGGATCTTGCAGTACCCCTTTTAGCATATCTTAGCACAATCCTTTGAATCTGATTTGACCATTAGCATTGCGCTCAAAAATAACCAAGTTTTGATATTTTTCCTATTTAAAACTTGACTCTTCTGTAGTTACATCGTGTACTAAGATCAACAGAAAATTAAAAGTTGCAATTTTCAAGGCAGATATGGCTAGGAACTATACTCTCATTTTGGCCTAATAATCAAGAACTTTGCTGATGTAACATAGCTGCAGGAGGCGCAATGATATTATGCAGTGCCTGAAAAAAGTCCCCTGGTATTGAAAGATACTAAGGGGACAATTTTCGGCTGATGCGCAACTTCAAATTTTCCGTCAATCTTAGTACACAAAGTAACTACAGAAAAGTCAAGTTTTAAATAAGAAAAATATTGAATATCGAGTTTTGGTTATTTTTGAGCGTGATGCTAATGGTCTAATCAAATTTAATGGATTATGCTAAGCTATGCTAAAAGTGGTAGCGCCAGACCCAGAGATTGCCTGAATGGATTCCAAAAAGGTGAAAATCAAATGTTTAACTCTAGGAGAGCTGAAAAATTGGCATATTTTCAAAAAAGTGGAGTGTCTCTTTAAAACCTATGCACCTTATCTTTTTACTTAAACCTTCTGGTTGGTCATAACTGTTTAGATTTTTCACTAGCGATACAAAACAAACATGTCATTTTTACAGGACACAGCTGCCGGCACAGAAAGGTTTTCCTGTTTTTCTGACCAATGTCAATGTGTCATAGTTGTAACAACCAACTCACAACTAAAACATGTACTATGGCTAGTTTTTCCAGAAGTTCAGATTTCTGGATATCGGTTCTTTACAGTCAGTTGTTTATCTTCTAATGTCCCCCACACATCACTTGATGTAAATGATGAAGTGTATTGGAATGTACATTTATTATATAGAGCACATTAAATTAATTGGAAACATATGATGCACACCCACTTTCAAAACATGCCGTAAACTTTTCTTTCTCTTTCCCTGAAAGGCTGATAAGCGAAAAATGGATGAATGTTCAAGTGGGTGACATTATCAAGTTAGAAAACAACCAGTTTGTTACAGTAAGGCACTCAAAGTTATAAACTAACTAAAAGATAGATAAAAATGCTGTTACGTAGCATCATGTATCTGTTTCTTTCACTTATAGGCTGATCTGCTCCTGTTATCCACCAGTGAACCTCTAAACTTGGTCTACATTGAGACTGCAGAGCTTGATGGGTGAGTGATTGAGTTTGTAAGCAAATAAGTGAACGAATAAGAGTGTTGTTGTTGTATGGCTATATAGTATGACATGAAGCTGAAGCAGGTTGTACTAGTAGTTGCTTGAGCTCACATACCTGCTTTACATTTAGGGGTCGCTAACACCACAGCGAAAAAGTTTTTATGCAGTTTGGCAATAACTGCATTTACTGTAGGTGTCCTGAAAATGCTAACTTTAAAAAAAGGTAAAGTGTAAAGTTGTGGATATTAATGACGCCTTGTTGTCTCTGTGATAACGGTTAAAACATGTGCATTGGTTAATTTAGTCTATAGGCATGTGCGAGTATAACCAAATCAACAGTGGTGGACTAAAGGACTGTGTTTGTGCTGCTCAATATACTGAGTTTAGTAACGCTTCTCCAACAAAGTTTACAACATTATGGCCCTCTAAAGTCCAGGGCCCTCGTCGTCCATCTGAATAAAGTTGCCATCTTGATTGTTTGTAGTTCCAACTCTGTAGACAAATGCATAATAAGTGTGTAAGAGTTTCTTTACAAGGTAACATCGCCATCTACTGGCCTGGCCCACGTAATACAGTGTATTATTTAGTAATAATATTTTTTCGTTTAGTTACTCTTTTTTACTGCGTTGTCACGTGCACGTGAAATTTTTCAAAAGTTGTGCAAACATAGCCTTTAGCATTAAGCCTACACTTTTATCCAAAACTTGAGTGAAACAATGAAGTGATTCATCTTAAAGGTATAGTTCACTGAAAAATTTAAATTCTGTCATCATTTACTCACCCTCAAGTTTTTCCAAACCTGTATAAAGTTATATGTTCTGCTGAACACAGATGAAGATATTTTGAAAAATCAAGCAGATCTGGGGCACCATTCACTTCCATAGTATGTTTACAAACATCCTTCAAAATATCTTCCCTTGTATTCAGCAGAACAAAGAAATGTATACAGGTTATAGGGTGAATAAACAGAATTAGATTTTTTTCTGTGAACATACCCTTTTAAGGAGGCAACAATATTATAAGCTTTAATAAGTTAAACCAGCCTGTCGTATTTAACTAGTCTTCCAGTCTGGTCAAGTTTGTTAGACTGGTCTTTGTTGATTGTTTAGAGGGATGTTGTCTGTTTCTTGAAAGACCAGCTGTTTGGCCATCTAAACCAAATAAACACCAGTTTTGGCCAGGATGGGTTACCAGCTAGACCTACTGAACTAGAGTGGCATTAAACTGTTTTAGCTATCTGCATGATTCAATTTGATCTCTGTTTCTTTCCCACATAGAGAAACTAACCTAAAGGTGAAGCAGTCTCTCACTGTAACAGGAGACATGGGCGATAATCTGGAGGCTTTGGCTGCATTCAGTGGTAAGAAAAAAAGTCTTGAGATCAAAAGAATTCCTTGCTCCATATGTTGCGTTATACTGTTACTCTGTGGTACTTAAAATCCACATAGAAATATTTGCACACATTCCTTATCTACCTATAAACTTGACATATTTATGTGTGCATTTAAATGTGACCTTGCCTTTGAAATCCAGGTCTCATAATCTAATCGTGATTTAAATCATTAAATCATTAATCATGGCCTTGCTCAGTCAATATTAAAGATTTCAAGGTTATATTTTCACAGAAAGTTATTTGACATTATATAGTATGAATTTATGTTGAAAACACTAAATCACAAAAACTGCTTCAGCTGGGCTTTCACAGGCATTCAGTGTATACATTTTGCTTCTGTGGCTTATATGAACACACAGTTTGGTTTATTTCTTCATTTTTTAGGTGTTTCTGCTTACTTATAGATGAAAATGATCACAAAAATTAGAACTTTTAGATATCTCATGAATTTCTCCTAGGGTTTGATTAAGCAAAGTGAGTTGCTCAGTTTGCTTCCAAACTTTCCTAAGTCATAGATTTCTATACAAACACAACATAAAAATCTGAATTATTATTCATTATATAGCTCTAGTCTATAGTAATAAATGTTCTACTAATGAATTGTATCTATTGTATATCTGTGAGTACTCGGTTGAATCTGAGCAATAATATTTTAATCTGTCATGTGTCTTGCTTTAGGAGAGGTGTGTTGTGAACCTCCTAATAACCGCCTGGATCGCTTCACGGGCACACTGACATGTGCCACACAGAAACACTCATTAGACAATGACCGGGTCCTGTTGAGGGGCTGCACCATCCGAAACACAGACTGGTGTTTTGGCCTTGTGCTCTTTGCAGGTAATAAGAAATTTACCTGGATGGAGGGATAAAGATGCCATTAGAGGGATTTTTGTGAACTTTGAAAAGCTCTTTATTTTCCTGTGAACTTTAAATTGACACTTCACTTTTTTGAAAATAGGCTTATTTTCCGGCTCTCCTTAACTCTTTCCCCGCCAGCGTTTTTAAAAAAAGTTGCCAGAAAATGTTCTTCTTTAAATATATTATCAAACAATATATCGGATGAAAGAACAGACCCTCTGCTTTCAAACAAAAAAATTGTTTCATCCTACCTCTCAAACATGGGTAGGTTTCTTCAAAAACACCCAATTTTGAGCAAAAAGCTGAGATAATTCAATTTTTGTGAAAGACTTTTGATAGAGATCAGATGCAGAGCGATCTTTAAAACATACACGGAGTTCTTTCATGTGAGGCGCTACTTTCGGGTTGTATAAGTTGTGGAAATTGCGGTATTGCGGAAAGACGGAAAATCTCGTCATTGGCGGGGAAGTGTTTTCTCTTAATTGACGAGATATCTTGTCAATGGCGGCGAAAGAGTTAAAGAGTTAAATAATTGAGTTTTACTTTTTTGGAATCCATTCAGTCGATCGGGTCTGGCAGTACCACTTTTAGCATAGCTTAGTACAATACATTTAATCTGATGGTCTAATCAGATTCAATGGATTATGCTAAGCCAGGGATTCCCAAAGTGTGGTACGCGCACCCCCAGGGGTACGCGAGCTGCCACCAGGGGGTGCGCGAGAGGAAAAATGTAATGGCGGTCTGTTTCTTTAAGTGGGATTTTTTCATACAATAAAAAAATAAAAAAATGAACAGTAAACATTTCCTTTGTAATCGCTTTTATTTTAAATAAAAAACTATAATTTATTAGTTTTTGATAGAAACGTAGAAGACAGCTGCTGTCTTTTTCTACGCACTGCTCTTCTGTTATGCACTGCAGCCGCTATATGCGTGCCAACTCGTTTCATTCATTCCATATATATTATAAATATGCTTAACTGACTGAAATCAGGGAAACTGTCAAGTGGGACGTCTTATGATAAAGTTGTTAGTCACGAAGGAGGAGAGGGACCAAGAGAGAGAGACTTTTTTATGGCAAAAATAGAAATAATGAAATGTGACGAGACATGGGCACAGGATACGCGAGCAATGTGTTTTCATGCATGGTAAAGAGACCGCCAATGAAGTATATAATAAAATACATAAATACTTACTGTAGAGAACTTATTAAAAGCTTTCATTTAATTTTGTTTGAAACTTGAGCTGTTATAATGAATCTGCAAACTATTATACACCTTTTGTGCGAACAGTAAAGGCTTTCGTTAATGTGTTTGATGGGTCTGCACGTGACGCACTGGTAAACATGAGGAAACCTCTCATATGTCATCTATTAGCTGACGGCAGTAAGTGTACCTTTTTTACCATAGTAAACTTGAATGGCGTCTAAATATCACAGTGGTTAAATGCATACACGGGGGCGCACATCATCTACGCTGAGCGTAGTTTCAGATGGTGCAATAGGCGTAAATATTTTTCACAATGTTGGACTTAGCTAAGCCCGACGTAGGACTATTACACCCAACTTCTTAACGTCCGGCTAGTGCAACCGGCCCTTGGTTATTTGCGCATGATTAAACATGAGTATTTATGGTGAGAAAACAAAGCTTTTTTGGATTTTTTTTAAAATGGGGATTGGGGGTGCGCCAACCAGGTTGGGACATAGAAGGGGGTGCGCAGGAAAAAAGTTTGGGAACCCCTGTGCTAAGCTATGCTAAAAGTGGTACCGCCAGACCCGTAGATCAGCTGAATGGATTCCAAAATGGTAAAAACCAAATGTTTAACTCTAAGGGAGCTGGAAAATGAGCATATTTTCAAAAAAAATGGAGTGTCTCTTAAAAAAACACTTTATTGTATAAGTGGTGAGGGTTTAGTTATTAGCGCTTACTAAATGCATAACTCTCTCAAGTCAAGTCAAATTTATTTAACCTTGTACATAAAGAGCTCAGATGCAAAAGCCATTAAACTCACAGCACCCCCTAATGTTTGGTTCAGTTTTTTATTTTTACTTTTGAATTCTGACTTTTATCATTTGAAGTGTTTCTATTGGCATCCTTAGTGATTTTGCAATTGTTTACTATGTCTTGTCCAAAGATGCACTTAGAGGGTTTTGCAGCGAAATACATTAAAATTTTTGAGTTTTGTGAAAATACGGCATTTCAATTACTGATTAATAACCCTTTTATTGCCATTAAAGTTAGATTAAATTAAAATTAACTCTTCATATATTCTGTTTATTGTGTTTTACCCAGCTTGCTCAATGGCTGTTGTTGTATGTTATTGCATGTGTGATTTCTTCAGGACCTGAAACCAAGTTAATGCAAAATTGTGGGAAAAGCACCTTTAAAAGAACCAGTATTGACAGACTCATGAATGTGCTGGTTCTCTTTGTAAGTTTCAAATCTAAATCTCTTAATCTTTAAATAAAATGTCTTCTCATAAAATAAGATTTTTAATATGACTTTGTTGTCTTTGTTTTGTAGATTTTTGGGCTTCTGGCTCTGATGTGCATTATTCTGGCTGTGGGAAATGGGATGTGGGAATACCAAGAGGGATCAAAGTTTAAAGTCTTTCTTCTGAGGGAACAGAACACAGCATTATCTGCCTTTCTTACATTCTGGTCTTACATTATAATTCTGAACACTGTGGTGCCCATCTCACTTTATGTCAGGTATGATATGTATGCAAATTGTCTTGTTTGTGTTGTACGTGGAAAATGACTAATCATACCTATATGTAATTTTTGGTTCATGTTGGATTCCAGTATGGAAGTGATTCGATTAGGCAACAGTTACTACATTAACTGGGACAGAAACATGTATCATGCTCGATCGAACACGCCGGCCGAAGCCCGAACCACGACCCTCAACGAAGAGCTCGGTCAGATCAAATACATTTTCTCGGACAAGACCGGCACTCTCACTCAGAACATCATGACTTTCAACAAGTGCTCCATCAATGGGAAATGTTACGGTCAGAACCAATCCTTAGACATGTAAAACATCCCAGGGGTGATCAAATAAAGATCAAGCTTTAAAATGTGATTCCTCTGCTCTACAGGAGATGTTATTGATCAGTATAGTGGACAGAGACTGGAGATCACAGAGGTGAGAAATAAAGTTTTAGAAAGGAACTGAAGGTTTTTTAAGAGCTGAGATGATGAGTTTAAATTTTGGAACAGGAAATGACGCCGGTGGATTTCTCCTTCAACCGGCTCGCAGACCCAAAGTTCCTCTTTTATGATCACAGTCTGGTGGAAGCTGTGAAGTTGGAGTTTGAAGAGGTTCATGCTTTCTTCAGATTGCTGGCTCTCTGTCACACTGCCATGGCTGAGGAGAAAAAGGAAGGTGAGTGAATTTCTGTGCACGCACATACAGCTTATCATTTATATACAGTTTATATTATACTGTAGATAGATAAAGTATACACAAGAACAGCTATTGTTAACCAAAAAGCAATAACTGTAAAAACTTACCATAAACAGCTTGGTCATCCACATGCATATACAAATTGATATCAGACAGGTGTATGGATATTGCAGGATGAGTAGTATATGCAGGTGTATAAGACTTTCCCACACAATCTAGAAAATCACCCCAAATTTGATAGAAATTATAAGAAGATCCTTGTTTTTTTCTCGTTTAATTAAATGAAAACGATCTTAAATCCATAAAGAATGAGTAGGGGATTCATATTTATTAAAAGTTAATAAATTATTTTTAGGCGTGATAGATAGATGGAGAGTTGGAGAGATACGTTGAGGACTGGAGGGATGGATGGATGGAGAGATAGATGGACGGAGAAATAGATGGATAGAGAGAGAGATGGATAGCGGAGTAGAGAGATGGATGGAGGGATAGGTGAAGGGATAGATGGAGGGATAGATGGAGGGATGGATTGGTGGTTGAACAGAGAGTGATAGATGGAGACAGGAGTGGAGAGCTGGATGGATGGAGAAATAGAAGGATAGATATAGAGAGATGGACGGAGGGATAGGTGAAGGGATAGGGGGATGAGTGGGTGGAGAGAGAGATAGATAGATGGGGACAGGAGTGGAGAGCTAGATGGACAGAGAGATAGATGGATAAAGATGGATGGAGAGATGGGAGAGATAGACGGAAGGAGAAATAGATGGATAGAGAGAGAGAGATAGATGGATAGAGGCGTTGAATGGAGAGCTAGATGGACGGAGAGAGAGAGAGAAAGAGAGAGGGAGTGAGACGAGAGATGAATGGATGGAGGGATAGGTGGAAGGTTAGATGGGTGGAGAGAGAGATAGTTGGAGACAGGAGTGGAGAGCTAGAGCTGGATGAGGGATAGATGAAGAAATAGATGTAGGGATGGATGGGTAAGAGAATAGATAGATGGAGTGTTGGAGAGAGGTGTTGAGAGATGGAGTGATAGGTGAGGGGATAGACAGAGAGATGGATGGGTGGGATGGTGGATGGGTGGAGAGAGAAATAGATGGAGAGAGGAGTGCAGAGCTAGATGGATGGAGAGATAGAGGGATAGATGAATAGAGGAGTTGAGAGATGGATGAAGGGATAGGTGGAAGTATAGATGGATGAATGGGTGGGTGGAGAGAGAGAGAGATAAATTGAGAGAGGAGTGGAGAGAAATGGATGTAGGTAGGTAGGAGAAGAAATAGATGGATGGATGGATGGATGGATGGATGGATTAATGGGTGGAGAGAGATAGATGGAGAGAGGAGTGGAGAGAAATGGATGTAGGTAGGTAGGAGAAGAAATAGATGGATGGATGGATGGATGGATTAATGGGTGGAGAGAGATAGATGGAGAGAGGAGTGGAGAGAACTGGATGTAGGTAGGTAGGAGAAGGGATAGATAGATGGATAGATGGATGGATGGATGGACAGATGGATGAATGGGTGGGTGGGTGGAGAGAGAGATAGATGGAGAGAGGAGTGGAGATCATGGATTTAGGTAGGTAGGAGAAGGGATGGATGGATGGATAGATGGATGGATGAATGGGTGGGTGGAGAGAGGAGTGGAGAGAAATGGATGTAAGTAGGTAGGAGAAGGGATGGATGGATGGATAGATGGATGGATGAATGGGTGGGTGGAGAGAGAGATAGATGGAGAGAGGAGTGGAGAGAAATGGATGTAAGTAGGTAGGAGAAGGGATAGATAGATCGATGGATAGATGGATGAATGGGTGGGTGGAGAGAGAGATAGATGGAGAGAGGAGTGGAGAGAAATGGATGTAGGTAGGTAGGAGAAGGGATAGATAGATGGATAGATGGATGGATGGATGGATGGATGGATGGATGGATGAATGGGTGGGTGGAGAGAGAGATAGATGGAGAGAGGAGTGGATAGAAATGATGTAGGTAGGTAGGAGAAGGGATGGATGGATAGGTAGGTAGGTAGGTAGGTAGGTAGGTAGATAAGGAGGTAGGTAGATGGATGGATGGATGGATTGGTATGTGGAAGGATATGTAGAAAGGTGATCCCTACCTGCTTGTGTTTTATTAGTTTAGTTAGGCTAAGTTTGTCTATAATTGTTAAATGTAATAATTGTAAAATGAAGATCGAAGAATATTTTATGAGTAATCAATGATAGTTGATTTTCTTTTACTCATTTCCCCCCCCCCCCCCAGGTGATCTGGTGTATCAGGCTCAGTCTCCTGATGAAGGTGCTTTGGTCACCACTGCACGTAATTTCGGTTTTGTGTTCCGCTCTCGAAGCCCTGAGACAGTGACAATAGAAGAGATGGGGATTCAGAAAAGCTATGAGTTGCTGGCCATTCTGGACTTCAACAACGTACGCAAACGCATGTCTGTGATTGGTACGTATCTGTCATTGGCTGGCACCCATTAAGTGATCAAAGAGGCTCCTCTTATATTTATATTATATCATATGTGTTTATCTCTCAGTTCGTAATCCTGAGGGCAAGCTCACTCTGTACTGTAAAGGAGCAGACACCATTATATATGAGAGACTGGCTCCTTCCTGCAGTAAACTAATGGAGGCTACCACAGAGCATCTTAATGTAAGTGAACACCAGAGGGCGCCAGTGAGACAACTAGATTACACAATACTGTATTTGTTTCTTGAAGTTTGTGCTTGTGTTTGCACATGCGTATGGATATAGGCCAGCAGCCTTTTGCGTGTGTATGTAATGTAATGTTATGGCATATAATTCTCTTTTAGTTTTTAATCTCTCTCTGTTTTATCTTTACCTGTAGGAATTTGCTGGAGAGGGATTGAGAACGCTTGTTCTGGCTTATAAGGATTTGGATGAAGAATATTTTTCAGAGTGGAAACAGCGCCAACATGAGGCCAGTGTAGCGCTGGATGACCGGGAGGAGAAGCTAGACAAATTATATGAAGAGATAGAAAAAGACATGCTGGTATACAGAATCACAACACACACACACACACACACACACACACACACACACACACACACACACATATATATATATATATATATACATATATGTGTTTAGAAGCATATATATTTACAGCATAGTTTTACTAGTACCAACATATTTTGTTATAGTATTTCTTGTTGTCTCTCTTGTGTAGATAATTGGGGCTTCAGCAATAGAAGATAAACTCCAAGATGGAGTCGCTCACACTATCGAGCAGCTGGCCAAAGCAGAAATCAAGATCTGGGTTCTTACTGGGGACAAACAAGGTACTTTTGTGTCTTTTGTTGTTATCCAGCAGCCATATCACCCAAGACAGCTTGCCCACTGAAGCTAAGCAGGGCTGAGCCTGGTCAGTACTTGGATGGGAGACCTCCTGGGAAAACCAGGTTGCTGCTGGTAGTGGTGTTAGTGAGACCAGCAGGGGGTGCTCACCCCGTGGTCTGTGTGGGTCCTAACACCCCAGTATAGTGACGGGGACACTAAACTGTCAAAAAGCACCGTCTTTCGGATGAGACGTTAAACCGAGGTCCTGACTTTCTGTGGTCGTTAAAAATCCCAGGATGTACTTCGAAAAACAGTAGGGGTGTCCCCCGGCATCCTGGCCAAACTTGCCCATTGGCCTACTAAGCATCCCCATATCTACTAATTGGCTATATCACTTGGTCTCCTCTCCACCTATAAGCTGGTGTGTGGTGGGCGTTCTGGCGCAATATGGCTGCCGTCGCATCATCCAGGTGGATGCTGCACATTGGTGGTGGTTGAGGAGATTCCCCCATTCATATGTAAAGCGCTTTGAGGTCTGCAGAAAAGCGCTATATAAATGTAACTAATTATTATTATTTTGTTTTATACTGCCCATCAACTCAACCATCATTGTAAAATCTACTAAAATGTAGGTTTCCTTATTTGTAGAATTGATGAGTAATTGAAATTTGAATTTTTTATATAACAAATTTACAGTATTCAAAAACTTACTTAAATGATGTTTGGGTATAAAGTAAATAGTTCCCCGAAAAATGAAAATTCTGTCATCATTTACTTTTACTTATTTATACATTCAAATCTGTATAAATACAAAGGAAGATTTTGAAGTATGTTTGTAACCAAGCAGATGTGGGGCACCATTGACTTTCGTAGTAGGAAAAATAATATTATGAAAGTGAATGGTGCCTTTTATAACCCTTTAATTGCCATTAAAGAAAAAAATGACCAAACCTCCAGAAAATCCAGATAATTTACTCAGTACCATGCCATCCAAAATGTTGATGTCTTTCTTTGTTCAGTTTGTTAATGGACCACAATACTTAACAGGTTTAATGCAGAAACAAATTGTAGTTTTAAAGGACTCCAAATGGCAACAATTACAATTGTTTCGCTAGATAAGAACCTTATGCCTCGTTTGGGATCGTTTAGAGTCCTATGAAGCTGCGTTGAAACTGCAATTTGAATTTGCATTAAAACTGTTAAGTGTTGGGGTCCATTAAAGTCCGTTAAAATTAGAAAAATCCTAGAATGTTTTCCTCAAAAAACATAATTTCTTCTCAAATGAACAAAGAAAGACATCAACATTTTGGATGAAATGGGGCTGAGCAAATGATCTGGATTTTTTTTTTAAGAAAATAGACTAATCCTTTAACATAAGAGCCTGATAAAAAAAAATTCATTTACAAGAAAAGATTTTGTGTCTGAAGTCCTCAACAGACAATTTTACATATAAAATATACAGTGATTGTGTTTTTTAACATTGCACACAATTTACTAATATCATAATAATGACAAATGATCCCATCTCTTATAATAGACTGTTTTTCTGTATTGACTTTCTTAAACAGAGACGGCTGAGAACATCGGTTATTCCTGTAATCTACTGCGGGAGGAAATGAATGATGTGTTTATCATGTCAGCTAACTCATCTGAGGAGGTCAGACAGGAGCTGAGGTATTTTACCTGTTATACAGATGATATACAGTAATATATTTTACGTATTAAAGGAACGCAACGATTTTTTGGGACTTTTATGTGCCATAACTCTGTCTGATGCACCCACCGCTAGCCTAGCTTAGCACAAAAACTGGAAGTAAATGGTTCCAGCTAGCATACTGTTCCCATAAGTGACAAAATAACAATAAAATTTTCCTATTTATATGTTGTGGAAAAGAAATTTGGCATTATTTTTCGTATACATAATGGGACTAAGATTCTCACTTCGCCTAAGTAGCAGTTCTTCGCCTTCTGAGAACATATAGTTCCTAGTATGTATACGGTTAAAAGATGACTATGACCTTATTTGCTGTGACTATACAAATCACAACATAAGAAGATGTTGGTGTTATTTTGTCACTTATTGGGAGCAGTATGCTAGCTGGAGCCATTTACTTCCAGTCTTTGTGCTAAGCTAAGCTAGCGATGGGTGCGTCAGACAACCCGCTAAGATGAAAAGTGTATGCATGGACTTATCTAACTCTGGGGGATACGGTGAATAAGCTAAAGTCCCGAAAAGTGACGTGTTCCTTTAAGTACCAAAATCGCATTGATGAAACCAGAATAGACTGTGTTGTTATTTCTACAGAATTTGTATAGCCAAGCTTATGTACAATGTGACTCTTTTGCAAAGGGATGCCCGTCTAAAGATGTGTCCTGCTACAGAACAAGCTAAATTCCTTAATCCTGAGGTTATAATGGGAAACACTCCTGAAGTGGTGCCGGATGAACAGGCCAATGGAGATTATGGGTTGGTGATAAATGGACACAGCCTGGTGAGAAACACAGCCTCTTTCTCTCTTTCTGTCCCATCTGACTTGTGTCCTTATATAAACTTGACTTCAGTGTTGGCTGTGCAAAAACAATCATTTAATATCATGATGTAATTGTTTGGGATCTCTGTGTGTTTGTTAAATATAGGCGTTTGCTCTGGAGAGCAGCATGGAGGTGGAGTTTTTGCGGACGGCAGGCATGTGTAAGACCGTGATCTGCTGTCGGGTGACTCCTCTGCAGAAAGCTCAAGTCGTGGAGCTTGTCAAGAAATATAAGAAAGCCGTCACTCTGGCCATAGGAGACGGAGCCAATGATGTTAGCATGATTAAAGGTAAAGCATTAATACAACACTACTGATGCACAGTGTGATCGAGTAAAAACAAAACCTTTAGGTCATCCAGTCGAACAGTGCAAAGCTGATCAAATATGAGCACATGATCAAATCTTGAATGCAGCAGAGATTGCTTTGGGTTAAAAATATTTCTCTTTATCTTTTACAGCGGCCCACATCGGTGTGGGTATCAGCGGTCAGGAGGGGATGCAGGCCGTGCTGTCCAGTGATTTTTCCTTCGCTCAGTTTCGTTTCCTGCAGCGCCTCCTGTTGGTGCATGGCCGCTGGTCGTACCTGCGCATGTGCAAGTTTTTGCGCTACTTCTTCTATAAGAACTTCACCTTTACCTTTGTGCACTTCTGGTACGCATTTTTTTGCGGCTTTTCTGCTCAGGTGAGCCACATTATTCTCATTTCTGAGTCACTTGAATACATTTAAAGGCACAATATGTAGGATTTTTGCATTAAAATATCCCAAAACAGTTTTTTTACATGTGAGCTTACATTATTCCAAATGTTCCATTTTTAAAAAGGGTCTTAAGGTCGCTTGTCAATGGTGTCATGCTCAGGTTATCCATGATTTCTGCTTTTGCTGCCAAAGAAACCATAGGTGTATTTGACTTTATGCAGGGTTGCCAGGTTTTCACCGCAAAACCTTTCCAATTTCTACTCAAAACTAGCCCAAGTGTGTTTTAAGGGGGGGGTTCCTGTAAACATCGTGTTCTGGGGTACCATCTGCGTTTTGGGCAGGGTTTATTTGCTAAAATTACCGGGGGTAAATTTCATATTATTGGGGCGCTTTAACCCACCGATGCGAGTCAGCCCATGGCAACGGTATTAAAGTAGTCCATTTCTGTGGGAAAACCACAAACTTGGCAACACTGTACAGTATGTCACAAATGAGCGATTCGAAAGCAGTACTCTCACGATAGTTTGATGTCGCACTTTGATTAAATTCTGTTGTGGTGCATGCGGAAGTAGTAGATTATAAATGTGGCCATTATAAACTTTATTTCAATACATCATCCCTTAACATGATTTGTTAAGCATGATTTGGCATACGCTCTCTCGTGAATCCATGTCAGTTGTTTCTGAAAGCTAGTTGTTTTAGTTTGTAAAGTTTTTAATATTGATATTTTGCTTACAAATCGCATCGATTGCCCCCGGAAGGCCTTTATTAACCCACTGTACCCATGTGGATTACTTCTGTGAAGGATGGATAGACTTTTTTGGGCTTCAAATCAGAAGCACCATTTACTACCATTATAAAGCTTGGAACAGCCAGGACATTTTCTAATATAACTCCGATTGTGTTTGTCTGACAAAAGATAATTGGATACATCGAGGGTGGCTGGAAGGTGAGGGGTAAATTTAATTTTTGGGTGAACTATCCCTTTAAAGGTGAAAACTCCCCTCGTCCCACACTCTATAACTTCATCATCAGGCTGCAGCTGTTGTTGTTGTTTAGTGACCTCTAGTGGTGGTGAAAATAGCATGTTGTGCCTTTAAAAGCAGTTGACAGGCCCATAATATGTTGTCAAAATAGTGTATTGTTAACCTTTTGTTTTTTTAGCATTGATTGTATGTGCTAATGTGAACATTGTGCAAAGTTAATATATTAATAGAATATTGTTTATTTCTACTTTACTTCTCTTTGCAGACAGTATATGATGAAGGCTTCATCACTTTATATAACTTAGTTTACACCGCCCTGCCTGTTCTGGGAATGAGTCTGTTTGACCAGGTACAATATGTTTGTCATATGGGGGTGGTTTTGCGGACAGGGATTAGCTTAAACCAGGACTAGGCCTTAGTTTAATTAGGAAATATAACTACTTTTAACAAACATGCCTTACTAAAAACATTACTTCTTACAGATGTATTTAAAGATATGTCAGTGCAAGATGTTTTCAGTTTGGACGGTTCTTACATTTATTTTAGTCTAGGACTTGTCTAATCCCTGTCTGGGAAACCGCCCCATGGTTTAGTCCATTTTCTTAAAAATATCCAGATAATTTACTCACCACCATGACATCCAAGATTTTGATGTCTTTCTTTGTTCATTCCAGAAGAAATTATGTTTTTTGAGGAAAACATTCCAGAATTTTTCTAATTTTAATGGACTTAAATGAACCCCAACACTTAACAGTTTTAATACAGTCTAAAATTGCAGTTTTAAAGGACTCTAAACCATCTCAAATGAGGCATAAGGGTCTTATCTAGTGAAATGATTGTCATTTTTGGCAAGAAAAATAAAAAATATGCACTTTTAAACCACAACTTCTATTCTTCCTTCGGTCCTGAAGCGCCAGCGCGACCTCACGTAAATGCATAGTGACGTAGAAAGGTCACGTGTTACATATATGAAACGCACTTGTAAACACTGGGGGTAGTTTCGTATACTCCTCCGTAACCTCTTGAAGTGATGACGTATTACGTGAGTTTGCACTGGCGCGTTACAGGACCGGAGGAAGATGAGAAGTTGTGGTTTAAAAGTGCAAATTTTTCTTGCTAAAAATTACAATCGTTTCGCTAGATAAGACCCTTATGCCTTGTTTGGGATTATTTAGAGTCCTTTGAAACTGCATTAAAACTGTTAAGTATTGGGGTCCATCAAAGTCCATTAAAATTAGAAAAATCCTAAAAAATTCCTCAAAAAACATAATTTCTTCTAGACTGAACAAAGAAAGACATCAACATTTTGGATGACATGGTGGTGAGTAAATTGTCTGGATTCTATTTTTAAGAAAATGGACTAATCCTTTAAAGGTGCACTGTGTAGAGTTTAGCGGCATCTAGTGGTGAAATTGCAAATTGCAACCAATGGCTCAGTCCACACCTCACAGCCCTTTCGAAACCCATAGTGAAGCTACAGTAGCCACCACAGGACAAACATGTCATTTTGAGACAACGTAGTGACAAAATGCCCTCTATAGAGCAGTTTATCTGTTTAGGGCTACTGGCGAAACAAAATGGTGTCGCAAAATAGCCACTTCAATATAATAAAAATAATACCGTTCATTTTGTAAGGTCTTATACACCACTGAAAATATAGTTATGTATATTTTATTGCATTTATGACAAGAGATCCTTCTAAAACTTACACAATGCACCTTTAACTCATGTAACAATGTATGATATAAGGTAATAATAATATATTATGTATTAAACTCCCACCATACTGTGTGTGTCACTTCATATAGATTTTTGTTTATGTTCTCTCAGGATGTGAATGCGGAGTGGAGTCTTGAGTTTCCTCAGCTGTATGTGCCGGGCCAATTGAGTATGTACTTCAGTAAGCGTGCTTTCATAATGTGCGCGCTTCACAGCTTTTACAGCTCTTTAGTTTTGTTCTTCGTGCCTTATGCCGCCATGTACAACACAGCTAGAAACGACGGAAGGGAAGATGGAGATTATCAGTCATTCGCACTGATAACTCAGACATGCCTCACCGTCACTGTGTGTGTGCAGGTCAGTCAAATTGTTACCAAATTATTACCGTGTTTTGATTGGGCGGCTGCTTTTTTACCTAATTTCTCTTCAAACGTCTCTCCTAGCTGAGCCTGGACCTTTCATACTGGACTGTTGTTAACCATCTCTTTGTCTGGGGAAGTTTGGGAATGTTTTTCATAATGACCTTCTCCATGTATACCGATGGACTTTTCCAGTTACATCCACCATCTTTTGCATTCGTAGGTAAGGACTAGCATCATTGGCAAGGAGGACTGTGAGAAATGAAGTGATATTAACCCATTTTTTTACAGGAACTGCCCGCAATTGTCTTAATCAATCCAATGTTTGGTTGACTGTCGCATTGACGGCTACATTGTGTGTTCTGCCTGTGCTTGCTTATCGATTCCTGTACAATCAGATCTCTCCTACTATGAATGACAAGGTATAGTATAGCCTAATATCTATTTACCATAGTATTCATGTATATATGCTAATATAAACTGATAATAAATGTATTGGTTGTTTACTTACAGGTGAGGTATAAGGTTCATCAATTTAAGGGACCTGCACCCCGTCCGCGCCGCACTAAGCTCGTCCGCAGGAGCACGCGTCGGTCCGGTTACGCCTTTTCACACGCCCAAGGTTACGGCGCCCTCGTTACCTCTCGCAGATTTCTGCGCCGCTCTGCGCCTGTACGTTCTGCAGGATTCACTCCCACGGGACGTTCTCCTGGGTTCAAGCCCACAGGTCGATCTGCAGGGTACAGTCCGGCTGGGCGAGAACAGAACCCAAAACAAAAAGTGGAACCCACATCACTGCAAGTGTTCCGGGCGGTTAAAGACTCTTCTTTCTGAGGCTGGATTTGCGGGGAACTATTAAGCCAGATCTAGAACCACCAAACCACTTGAACTCATGGGGAAGATTGCACAGCCGCTGTGATTCATGTTAAAATGTATAGAAATATGTACGCACACTAAGAACAATGGACTTTATATGCAAATGTACGAAACCAGGGCCAGTGCAGAGCCACTTCTATCTGTTAGTCCCTATGTTACGCTCAATGCATATGTGGTTTATAGCAAAGACGACGTCTGGAAGTACTCGTGTTGAAGGACAGATGAGTGCAGCAGACATAAGGGACTGTAGGAAAGCAGAAACTTAAAAAAAGAGGGCACGCAAAGTGATGTCAGAAAGGAAGTTAAAATAGAGAAAGGCACTGTATACATTGTTCAGATATTATGTTCATGAATAGTCTTTAAAGGAGCATTTCACCCGTAGAAGCATTAATCTTTATTGAAAATGTGTCATATTTGTAGTCGAAATGTAACATACAGAAATATTATGCATGACCATTCAAAAACATTTCTGGGGTTCTAACTATACAAAGCTTAATGCAAATGGGTGAAGTGTCCCTTTAAACAAGAGTCATGATTTCATGTGAAACATCATTTCATTTATTCAAAAAACAATGTCATATTTGGGATACTCATGCTGTGTGATTATTTTGAATTGGGTGACAATAACAACAGAATTAAAGTTTATATACTCTGCAGTTTAAGGATTTCACCATATAATAATTTTAAACAATGCGTAAAACTCAGTATTGCAGGATGTCATTCAGAGGAAGGCTTTGTATCGACAAGAATCTCACAATATACGTCCTGTTTTGATACAATTTGTTTCGATACGTTATGATACTGTAAATTGATATGAACGGTGTATTGGGATATTCCCTTTTCGGGAATATAATAGGATATCATTTAAGGAAAGCTGCCATTGAGAACACACCACCATATGTAAACTTTTGCAAAAACATTTGTGTTGTGCCCCCATGCTAGTACTTCCTGTCACTGTTTAAATTCAGAGATAAGAAGAATGCTATCTAGTGGTCGGGATGTAAACTCCAAACAAAGTAACTGCCACGAATCTTGTCAGATTTATATTACAAATACAAAATCTTAAAAAAAAAAATATATATATATATATATATATATATATATATATATATTTTATTTTTTTGAGAATCGGTACAATATTGTCTATGGAATATTGGTATCAGGACTGATATTTTGTATTGTGAATCCCTAAGTCATATCTTATGTATTTTCATAATTTCATCAAAGTAATCAGTTTCCTGAACCAAAACCAACTCAATTTAGTTTCTTTGCCTGTATCTGACTGTTAAAATTGAACACGGCACTATTGAGACCTCTTTGACATGGTGAATGGCCTTTTTGTACGGATTATGTTTACATAGCACATCAAACTCTTTAATTTCCAAAAAAAATTAAGGACATATTTTAAGGGAGATTTTGAAATGACCCCTTTAAAGGATACTGTAAAAAGACCAACTTGAATATAGAGTATTATTTCTATACCCATACTGTAAGTGCTCTGAGAAAAAGTTATATACTAAGGATTGTATTAGATTTTCATAAGGTTTGGAAATATGTAATTATTTCTTATACTCAGTATGTTTTTAATGCAATACAAATCTAGACTTTTTCTGTACTGTGTATTCATATATATATAATTGCAATATTATGCAATAATTTTACTATGCAAGCCAAAGCAAAAACAATTTTGTACAAATAAAATTTTTGTTTAAAAGTTTAGGATGGAGTCTGTTTATTTAAACACAACTATATATAATGTTTTTCTTGTATATATGCATACTTGTTACTGCACTTTCTTTCCAGAACTTGAAAAGCAGGTGGATTGGTATAAAAAAGGGCATTTATAAAGTTAGCCATTGTTCACATTGTTTCAGTTAAAACAAAAAATAGATTATGTATGATATGGGATTTATAAAAAAACACTTTTCAGAGAAATATATATATATAAAAAAATTAACATCACTTTTGACCACTACTGTAAAGTTAAACTGCACGTAGTAGTTACTCTGCTATAGGACCTGACAATGGATAACTGACTGTAAATTAAATGAAAGTGAGACAATTTGTTAGGTAAGAAACAATGGCTATCTATGGCAGTGGTTCTCAAACTGGGGGCCCTGAGATGGTGCCGGGGGGGCACAGTTTTATGATATTTTATAAAATACATGAATTTATCATGAATTCTGTGCAATTAAACCTCAGTCTCGTCATCTAAAGCAGTGGTTCCCAACATTTTTCACTTCAAGGCCCACAACAATATTTGAAGGCCCCCCACTCACCCGTTTTTTCTTTTTTTTCAAATAAAATTAACTTCAGCTAGACAGATGTATATTCGCTACTAAAATGGCCAAAAAAATAAGAAACATCTTGATTTTTGCTATTTTAATGCTTGTTTTGTCACATTTTTTATCAGTTTAAGTCATCTTGAGGCCCCCCGTGGGCCCCCGCCCCCTGGTTGGGAAACACTGATTTAAAGTTATGACATCACAGCTTGGAAAAAGAGTCCTGAATGTCTATTTTTCTCCCATTTTAGACTTTTAAAGCCTGGGGTCTGAATTTAGGTGGGTCTCAATATGTCTCAAAATTCACAGTGGGAACAATGACCTGAAAGTACTGTAGGCCCACTGTTTGACTCCCATAATGAACAAAGAGCTGCCCTACAGGGACCACCACAACGCCACACCCACACTGTGAACCCACATCACAAACCAGCCGGATTCCCACACAGACGTGATATGTGATCCAAAATCAAAGATGCTAAAGTCAGCATAAGAAGACATACTGAAGAACCCCTGCAAAACAGAAGCGAGCCCGCATCGCTCAGAGATGCGTGAGGACGCTATTTTTCCCGACGTCGCGTCGCTCGCGTGGACCCTGCGTCGGCCGTTGCGCCGTGTCGTTTGAGCAGAGAAATCAGCTGAAACGTTGCGATCGTTTACCGTGATATTGTGATCTCAATGGAAACCGAAGAAATGTCATTTATCGTCAACGTGAGTATAAGAGTATCGTATGATAATTTTTGTGGTAAACTCGGTGCGTTGGTGGACGGATCCGATGCGTTAATGTGAAAACGCTGATCTCACCTTATTGTTGATTTCAGATTCTGTTATTATTATTTAAAACGGAGTGTTTCAACATTAATAAGGTTGTCTTTTATACAAACAATCTACGTATCATGCGTTAAACAATTGCTGTTTAATTATAGGAACGTGCACAGTTATCTCCGCTCTTATATCTCGCGATCATAAATCTTATCGTCATTAACAGACAGTCTAGTTGATTTTATCGTCATATTTGCGTTGATAATAATGTCTGACCAGAATCATGACAGTAAAATAATCGTAATTGTGTTTGGGAACAAGAGACCGTTGCGCTTGCGGAATGTGGAGGATTGCTGTTTTGATGCAGATTTAACGTTGTTTATTTGTTAAATCTTAGGCTTTATAATGTTGAACTATTGCATACAATGATGCTTACACGAGTAATAAAATGTCAAGATAGACACAAAGGTGTGTTATGTCAAATATGCCATTGCGATTGATCGTCTGTGGGCGAGTTGGGCCTTGTGTTTGCGCAGCAACGGTTTGTGAATATACGCCAGTCACACCATCATCATCATCATCTAAATAAAGCTGCATGATACTGTATATACAGTGTTAAAAATATACAAATCGACAGCGAGGGATTAAACGACCCGGTAAAGGATTACAGGTGCAGGTTTGTTATTCGCAATCATTTGACAGTTTGTATCAACGTAATGTTGTTATTTTTGTGCGCTTATTTATAAGGTTACGCTGTGGAGAATATACCGCGTTTTAGCCGTTACATAAGTGACAGTCTGAATACCTCAGAGTTAATTTGACAAAGTAACCTTGTATTTAAGATTAAGTAACGATGTCATATTTTATATATCTCTGTAGCATGAAAGGCATTACTAAAAGGCAAGAAATTAAGAGTTTTGATTTAAGGGTTTTTTTGGAGAGCCAAAAATGTTTCTTCCATGGTATTGTTGCATTAAACTACTTAGGAGCCTTTACTGTGTATATATTAAAGGTTCTTTATGGAACAATATAATATTTTATAACCTTTATTTTTAGAGTGTGTAGTTTGTGAATGTGCTACTGTTTCATAACACATACAAGGGTTTGTTAATATACACTCTTTAAAATAATGGTGATGTCACAGAAGAACCATTTTTGGTTCCTCAAAGAACCATTTGTTTCTTACCTATTAATAATCTGAAAGTTTTTTTGGATGTAAAGGAACCATTTAGCAAAAAATGGCATTGTAAAGCACCTAAAATTAAAAAATGCAGATGTGATTTTATATAACATCCCTGTGGTTATGGTCTCATTACAGATACCACAGGTGTACTTTGGATGCTATACATAAGGGCTATTATAAATATTGATAGGCTATAGTGGTGTCTAGACTTTTGTTGTTTGTGGTCAGATCACTGTTTTGCTGAACATAAACTTGATGTTGACCTGCTTCATTCTTAATAAGAGTTGTACATACATGGAACTGTAAGCAACCTTTATTTGTTTATACCATTTATTGAAAGTCATTAGAATATCATACTAAGTGTGAAGGTCTTATATAGTTGTATTATTAAAAGTGACGTGATTGTCAAGTATGGCAGCGCATACTCTAAATGTGACCTCTGCTTTTAACCCATCCCTGTTAGTAATAAACAACACAAGTCATAAATACACACACCCGGAGCTGTGGGCAGTGCCCAGGGAGCAATTGGGGGAAACATGCCTTGCTCAAGGCCACCCCAGTGGCAACCCGCCGGCTGTAAGATTCGAACCGGCGACCTTTGGGTTACAAGCTTTCTAGCCATTAGGCCACAACTGCCCACATTATAAGACTATTTAGTTTACCCATAATATCCTAATATTTTTTGTTTTGCACGCAGATGCCTTATAAGCACCTTTTCTATTAGTTTTAGTATGGCGCAAACTTTTGTTCTTAATGAAATTGCATTACAGCCTGTAATGCAAATCTTAAAGTATGTTTTCTCTCTGTTTTTTGTTATTGTTAGAAGTGTCATTAATTTTAACGAATAGCATATTAAACTTAATCTTGCTAAAGTAGTAAACCAAAGATACAAAACTGCAAAGACATAGTATAGCTGAACTCATAGCTAAACACCCAGGAGTCAGACACTATAGTGTCTGCCACGACCTTTAGTTATATAACACTAAGACCAGAGAGAAAGAGAGAGCATTTCCTGCTTCCTTAACCCTCCTCTCTATGCTTTGTCATTTTGGAATAGTTCACCGAAATCAAAATATTGTTCAACACTTTTCTTTCATGGGCTCTTTCTGTTTTCTTTGCCATATCTCACAAATCACATTCACGAATGGCTTCAGTGCAAACAAGATTGTGCTATGTTTGACGTCAGTACTGCTTGTCTTGTGGTTGATCTTCGTTGGTCGCTGACCTAACATGACACATCTTCACTGTTTTGATTTTTAACACTTAGTGTTTGAAGAGGATAAAAATGGAGGTGTTGGAAGTACATCATGGTGATTTTTGGGTATCCAATATGTTTCGTACAGCAGTAGGATAGGATGTTGTGATGTTACTTCATTACTTAGTATTGTATGACTTATGGGACAAAGTCAGTCTAAACTGACTCATGGGTTGTGATAAATAACTGTCTTACACTCTAAAAAAAGACGGTGCTATATAGCACCAAAAGTGGTTCTTTGCTCTTAATCATAGAAGAACCATTTTTAGTGCCATATAGCACCAGTGAAGCACCTGTGTAGAACCATATAGTGCTATGTAGAACCATATGTGGTGCTATATGGCCCCTATTTGGTTCTACACAGGTGCTTCACCGGTGCTATATGGCACTAAAAACGGTTCTTCTATGATTACAAGCAAAGAACCACTTTTGGTGCTATATAGCACCGTTTGTTTTTAGAGTGTAGAGAAAAAAAACTAATGTCAATTTTAAAATAAATTCAGTGTATCCTCTAAAGTGTCAGATTTAAGGGAATTTAACACGTGTAAGGAACTGTTTGTGTCTTAAGAGATTTAATCTTTTTACATAAAACAGATGAATATTAAGAAACTTTGGCTTTGAATTATTAAATGTGTTTAAAAATTATTTACTGAAACATTTCGCCCTAAAATAAAAAAAACTAAGCTTCGAGGGAAGATTGAAGATAATACTAACTATTCATTTTTGCTTTCTTTGTTATTTCACACTTACCTTATTTTATCAAGACAGCTGGGTCACGGTTTGGTTGGGTTAGCCTTAAATGCGCCCTTTGGGCTTGTATTGAAAGACAGTATGTTAGCTGAGGAATTGTTGCTGTTAGATGACAGCAACAAATTTTTACTGTAGCGTTTGACAAAAACCAACAGATAAAATTAGATGCTAAAAAACAACAGACATGTAAATTCAAAAGTTAATAAAGTAACAAAGAAGGAATTAATAATTGTGTCACTATTATATACCACAGATATCTTATTAATATATTGCTTACTTGTCAAAGTTTAGTTTAAAACTTTTTGGGTTATCCTGTGACTATTTTATAAAACTATCCAAAACATTTCTCTGAAGCAGATGCAATTTTCTTGTATTCTAGTGCCTTTTAATTAAACAACTGCTTTTATAGCCTGAAAGGTTTGTTTACCTTGGTGTGTCGTAGAAGCGCAGGAGGCCAAAGTAGTAAAAACACTGAATGGAGTTTAATTTAAATGGACTGTGAATGAGCCAAAAGAAATGGATTTGACAAAGCAGAAGCATGGAAGTCAAGGCTGTGGCTAAAATGAGAAGGTTTAATTTATTAGGACATTGCTCGAGTCTAGTGGAATGGATTTGACTGATGGCGCTTTGACAAGTGAACAACAAATGCGCTAAATTAGAGAAAAAGTGAGTGGGTCCAATATGATTGGTTTAAAAAAAAGTTGGTGGGTCTTATCCACCCACATATAACGGTTCGACGCCCATGAGTGACACATACACATGCACAATGGTTATTGGATGATGTAATGTGCTCCACTGCTTTATAGAGATGATTTTAGGTCATGGTCATGCTCTTCACATCCTTTTACTGTCTGTCTCTGCCCAACCAAAACTCCAACATTAGATAACTGTCTCGCAGCTATTTCCTCTTTCAAGATTTCCTCTCGTCTCTTAAAAGGTCAATCTACAACAGCTGCCCATCCCATAATCCCATCTCTCTCTCTTTCTCTCTCTCTTTCTTTCTCTCTCAGCCCTTAGCTCTGTTTTCATAGACTGGCAGATCTGAGAAGAAGAGGGAGGAAAAGCACAGCATCCCATCCTCGAAACGTGTACAATATTGTATTAACATCTGTATTAATCAGATTATATTAAATTGATATGAAATAAGTGTCTTTTTTAACCAGATTTGCAATGATTTGATTTTTAGTATTATCACAGTTTTATTATTCAAAGTTATATGAATTTGTACATTTTAATAAACAGTACTGATTTTTTTCACTTGCTCCTTTTGAGATTTGTAACCAAAATATTTATTTTACTGTGAATTTTTAAATAGATGCTCCCCTTACAAAAAACTCACATGGGATGGTATCCTTTAAAAATCCAATAATGGTGCTTTTACATTGCATAGTACCCCACGGTTTGGTTTGGGTGAGGTCGGGTCAGCTCACCTCACTTTAGCTTTGGTTAGCTTTCCATCGAGTTAAGTAACACTTCGCAGTGGGAGGGATTATAGGCGTGATGTTATATTTGCGTGCGAGCGTTGTTGGAATGCTAAACATCGCCATACATTCATTTATTTCTCAGTCAGCCACAAAATCAAAATTGACGTCCACAAAGATGTTTGTACATCATGTTTATCACTACCTCTGTATCACATGAAAGTTTCTGTACAACCACTGGTGGCATCAGTCGATTGCGCTCCACTGAGCCTCATTTAAGTTGCATATACACATATCCTGCGCACATGCGTTGCGAATGTGCCACTACAAACGAAAAAAAACTGGTATGGTGTTCCTGGTTCTCAACCTGTGGATGTTTTTCATTGCTAAAAGGAAGTTTGGGAACTTATAGCAGATCACAGATGACAACAAGTTTGCTTTAGACAGCGCAAGCTAGCACTAAGGTAAAGCTAATCTTTACATTTTAGCAATGAGGCTGGTAGTGACGATTCTCTCAGACCAATCAGTGATCTACGGAGGCACGTTTGGTATCAGCTCGGATTGTTTGGAACCCCAACCGAGGTTGTACTAAAAACAGTATTGGGTACTACATACTGCACCTAATGGAAAAGCTCCCAAAAGTAAGCTGACCCAACCCAAACTAAACCAAACCAAACCGTGGGGGTACTATGCAATGGAAAAGCACCATAAGGTACTTGTGAGGTATCAGCATGTACTAATATAGGTACTAATATGCACTCTTTAGATACAAAGTTGTAATTTTGTCCCAGTGACAGCTTTTATACCTTTTTTTAAAGTAGTGGTAACATAACTGATTAACATCTTGTCTTTTCTTTCAGATGATTTCCTTCCATCAAGACATTCACTTTAACCTTCTCTTTAATGTTCCCTATTCTCCAAAACCACGAATTGGCATTGGACGTGTGAACTAAATTCCCTGCAAAACCCAGTCTGCAACTAATGAACAGTTTTTGTCCTCGCCCACACCTGGAGAAGATGGACAGCCCGCCTAAGCTATCCGGGCAGACCCTTATTGTCCACCACATTCCGCTGGTCCACTGCCAGGTCTCGAACTCGCGACAGTGCTACGGTAGTCCGTTAAAACGGAGCGGTAATCCTTTCAGCTGTCCCGAGAACCTGGGACTGAGTCGGACCACCTCCTTGCCTGAGAGAGACATTCTTCAGCGGGAGGCACTGGTTTACAGTAGCCTCATACAGACGTCCAGCAGCAGTCTAAGCTCTAGTGACACCTGTGGGGATGGAGGGATAAGAGGAGGGGAGAAACAAAGAAGAGGAGGGAGAGAAGGAAGTATGGCGAGTGACACTTCCTCTTTCACATCAAGTAATTCTGAAGATCACGCTCAAGCACTGCCAACGAAAACACGGCCGAACTCGCGGCGTAACCCTTTTCTGCTCAACGCTGAAGATGAAGATGATGAGGAGGATGAAGAAAATCTAAATGGATATTTGGAAGACTCTTCTTTTCACTTGCACGGCGATTCGCATGCAATTTCTAAAGCCATGCTTGTGAATGAAGACCTGCCTCCTTTTCACCTACACGACCTTGGTTTCACCACTGAACCTTTTCTCCTGCATGCCTCAACGGAGGAACAGTGGTGTCCTGTAAATGGGCGAAGCAGGGCAGCAGACAGCAGTGACAATACAATGGGTGAAACTTTTGATTTGTCTGCTCACTTGGAGGGACTAAACATAGACAGCCAGCGACGTCATGGTAGCAGCGGTTCCACCCTTTCAATGGACTGTGGGGAGCAAGAATGGGGTGAAGAGGATGATGACGATTATGATCAATCAATGCAGGGCGGCAGAGGAAGCTCGTTGAGTTCCAGTCTGACGGCACCGCGCTGTACATGTTGTGGCCTTTCCCAGCCATACCCGGACTTATTTTCTGAATGCCACCAGGGCTACGGCAGTGATTCCTCCTGCAACAGCTCAGATGGAGTGCTTGTTAACTTCAGCACGATCTATAACAAGATGAACAACGTAATCCCAGCGAAGCCGTCACTCAACATCAACAGTTCTGCTGACCAATCCTGTGCCTCGTCTGTGTCTGATCCCGTCGGTATGTGCGGTAAAGACTGTAGCAGTGGACGTGGAGCTTTCTACCTGGACTTACAAACCTCCCCATCAGAACCTCCTCAGCATCCTTCAGGCACTCAAGAACATGCAAACTCTTCTTCTGTATGCCTCCCGCAACTGCAAGGTGCCACTATGGAAGTAGATGCAAACTGTAACTCGTACCACAACCACCTTGGAAGCGAGGGCCTTTCCTCTGACGAGACCTCCGCCAACGACCTCACGTCTTGTTTTCAAAGCCAGGCACGCTTGGTTGTAGCAACCCAGAATTATTATAAGCTTGTGACGTGTGATATTTCATCTCAGTCCTCTCCGAGTCCAGTGGGTTCGTCCGTGACAAGCTGCTCAGATGAGCACAGTAAAGGAAGTCCGACTCATCCAACTGAATACTATCTATTCCAACAAATGAAAGAGGATGATGAAGAAGAGGACTCCGAGCTGGTATAGTACTTGCTATAGTGTTTTTTTTTATGTTGATGCAATGCTTGTTAACAATCTCTCACACTTTCTTGCTCTTTTCTCCCCCTTCCTCTTTTTATTTATCAGAATGAGGAGAAGATGGGCGACTCCACCCATGAGAACGTAATTGAAGGGCAGGTGTACATCAACATCTCTCCACCTATAACGCTCTGCAATTCAGTTGCTTCCTCCGGGAGCGTTCGCCCTCGTTCCCGCAGCTACGACCGGAACCTAGACAAGACTCCTTCTTCTCGACTCGGATCGCTGGAGCGGATGCTCAGCTGTCCCGTCCGGCTCAGTGAGAGCGCGGCCCCGAGCCCACCACCTCCACCACGTGTCACTTCTTTTGCAGAAATAGCGAGGAATAAGAGAAAAAATGGAGGATCACCATCACAGAAGGGTGGCTTGGAGGCTACGTCCATACACTCCCACTCTTCTGGAGAGTTTTCGCCCATCCTGGAAGACCTTCAACAGGGCCAGTGCCACAGTCTGCCACCGCTCACCCGATGCCACAGCCAGGGGAGCTATGATATGCCGTCCCCACACAGATCACGGAGCACACCACTGCGAGAGTCACCGGGGGGAGCGGGAAATCAGGCTCGAACCAAAGCAGAAGGTAAGAAGTTTTGTCCGGCATGATGTTTTGACACCGTTACAAATCAGCAGAAAACCAAGCTAAAGTCATTTTTTTCTACATAAACTCATTATACATAATGAGTAAGGCCATCTCAAAAAATTGAAATCAATGTGAAATCAAACTATGATGCATATAATCTCCTAATAAGATTAAGAGACTTTAGCTTAGATTTCACTGAGTCACATATGGTTTTTTTTACTTTTGGGGACTGACTGAATTGTAAATGAGCTGGCTTGAAATGTAAATGCCAGTTGCTTGGTGGATACATGCTTAAAATAAGAACGAGGTATGAGGAAGCTGTTGTTGATTCATTGACAGCATGCTATGTTGCTATTTTTTCTTTGTCTTTTTATAAATCCTGCTATGCCTGTTGTTGTAAGAAGTAGTGGCCTCCAATTTTAAGCTAGTAGTAGTTCAGTTTTTGCATGACACATTTTTCGTCATTAGACGAGTGCGCGCATAAGGTAAACGCACCGCATAATTTTGAAACCCTGCGTACACTGTACAATGCGCATGCGTCGAATGTCTGTGTATGTTCGATTTTAAATAAACTATACTTTGTAAGGCTGTGTGTTCAACCTTGCGAGTTCGTTCTCGTACACATATAAAAACAAACTCGGGGCTTTACTGTATTTTGGAACTTGGTTGTATTGTAACATGAATGTAGGTTTTCGTGGTGATATTTATTGTGAACTTATCTAGCGTTTTCAGACCAAGTTTCACAAACATAATGTATTCTCAGCGATTTATTGATTAACTTTGTTGTAACCAGCCAGTTGCATAAACTTCTAAAACTAGTCTTAAAGCTCACGTAACACACGCTATTTCTGCATTTCTGATGTTAATCTGGAGTACCTATAGAGTATTACAAAGTATTACATCCTTTATATCTCCGAAGAGTCTTTAGTTTAATCTGATTTATAAAAGAAATATTAGCTTTACAGAATCTTTCCATTAACGTACGAAAAAATGAAGAAGGAGGAGTTACTACCGCAGGATAGAGTCATGCAACACTATACAACACTGTTAAACTTATGATTCACTACATGTTCGTGTCATTTATATAATATGCACGTGCCTATTTCCAACATAAGATCTTACTTACCGCATGCAACTCGTTACCCGGTTGGGAAAATCCAGAGCTTCAAACACACACGCAAAACTTCACTTCTATCCCGGATAATAAACTATATCCATTGTTTTCATAAGGCTGGCTTTCTTCTCCTTACATCTTTCGTGCCATTGTTGAGTTTTGAAATTAAACAAAGCTGTGTTGCGTGATAAGATGTTTGCAAGGTCTCCCGCTGATTGATGGGTGAGCGGGGTTTTCCGGGGGAAGTGTCCATATAAAAAAGTGATACGTATAGAAAACCCCTGAAACGTCAGCTGGACCTGTAATCGAAAAAAACTTTCCGAAACTTGTACGAACCCTGGCGAAGTGCATTCGGCACGGCACAGAAATACTCATCAACACGCCCAACTGCCTTTTTGACACTTTGCCTACGTTTAGCACGAGGAAACAACTCTATAACTGTCTTAATAAGTCAGAATGCTTGAAATACCATTGAACCCCCCTTTAAAAGTTAGTAATACATTTTTTTTCATTAATGTTTTAATTATGTTACATAGAAAGGTAGATTGGTCTAATTTAATTCCAAATAATAAGACTGATTATGCCTAACTAATTGCTAGTTAATCATATTCATTCTTAAGACGCAGTCTTCTCTTCATTGCTATGTTTATTCAACCGGCCACAGTTTTAGTTAATACTATCTGATAAAGAAAAATTAAACTATTTACATTTATGCACTTGCCAGATCTCTTTTCCTAAGGGACTTAGAGGGCATTCAATCCATACATTTTTTTATCTGTATGTGTGTTCCCTGTAGATCGAATGACCTTTGCATAGCTAATGCAGTGCTCCACCAAAGGACTTCACTCTAATTTTACTCTAAGCAGCTGTTTTAAATTTATTGTGTTGGCAAGCATGTCCTCTGTGGTTTCTAGGTGGTTACTAGGGTGTTCTGGAACTTCTGTGTGTTTGCAAGGTGGTAAATTACTGAAAAAGGCTACTATTGTCAATATCTACACTCTACAATGGCTGTGTTATTGACCCATGTTGGGTAAATGAAGTGGGTTTTTTTTTTTTTGAGTTACCGCCAAAATCAGTGTTGTATCAGGTTAGTATTAAAAAGTAAAAATAAAAAAACGATATCCGCCGTGTCATCTTTTCTCCATTATTTTCCATACCGCAACAAACGCCAGTCCTCCTTCTCTGCAGAATGCAATCAATACGGATAATTTTTTAAAAACAATAATGGTGGCGCGTTGAATACACAGGGAATCCTAGTTTTCCTCATCTACTTTGTACTTCGTGATCAACAAACAAACAAAAAAATTATCATTTTGATGGCATTAAAAAACCCGTGGTGGTTTTCTGTGGCGGGGAAGAAACGTAAGCCATCAAAATCGAATAATTTACTCTCACGTGCACTCGGGCAAAGGAAAATGCCGGCTGTTGCTTGTTCTCACACGACAGCATCAAACTTCTGTCATGCTAACACATTGATCCCAGGGGTGGTTTTAACCCAACTGCTGGGTTATTTTAACAACAATGCAACATTATGTCATTTTTAACCCCGCATGTGTTTTGTCCAATATTTACCCAACATTGGTCAAAAATAACCCAGCCATTTGTATGGTATTAAGCTTCCTAGAAATGTGTTAGGTCCCTCCATGATATTATAGTATATTTTCACCCAGTTTTGATCATTTCTCAAGGCAATCACTTGGAAAAGTAATAGTACACACCTCTCCTCAACAAAGCTGAAACGGAAGTCGCAATTGGGCCTTTTCCCTATCACGACGTACTGTATATCGAGTGAAACAGCTTCTAAAATGAGAAAAAAAGTAGGGCGGACTTTGGAATTTCGTCCATAGAGAACTGATCGGATTGTTGGAAGTTGGGTCGTGTTGCTAATTGCAAATCACTGCGATCTTTTCCCTGGCAGAAACCGGTCTCTTATAGCCCCACCCTTGTGCCATTCCTCGTGACGGGA
This sequence comes from Paramisgurnus dabryanus, assembly GCF_030506205.2. Lineage (NCBI taxonomy): Eukaryota > Metazoa > Chordata > Actinopteri > Cypriniformes > Cobitidae > Paramisgurnus > Paramisgurnus dabryanus. The sequence goes on along the minus strand of NC_133341.1, from coordinate 27,371,831 downwards.
AGTAAAGAGGTCATTTCACGGAGTGGAGGAGATTAGCGTTTTTGATTAAAGAATATGAGGGCACAAATAAAAAAATATAATTTACAGTAAACACTACAATTATTCAAAAATAAGAATTGGACATTTTAATTTCATGGCAATTAAGATATCATTTATGACAAAGTTGGTTGTTATCATTATGTCAAACTTCCTCTTGATTTTCTAAAATGTTGTACAGATAATTACAGTTAACAAATTGCTAAATTGCTAGTTTGTCAAAAAAAATTGATATTGCAGGTTTTGTTAAAAAAAAGGAAGATATTGATTACAGAAAAATTAGCTTGCATGTGTGTTTTACTGAAACATACATTATTCATATAACCCCATTCAACATGGGTGGTATTAAATTGAGGTGCTGAGTAACAAATAAAATAAAATAATATATATATTTCTTTGCTTTGGCAGTTACTGTTTTTCCCCACACTCTCCAAATAAATGGTAAAAAGCTGTCATTGGGATGTCACCCTTTACAAAGCTCTAATACGTACCATTTAGGTACAGATGTGAGGTACCACTATGTACCTGTGAGGTACTAATATGCACTCTTTAGGTACAAAGGTATACTTTTTGAAAGGGTACCGCCACAGTGACAGCTTTTGTATCTTTTTTCTGAGAGTTACAGTAACATCTGCATTTGATTCACTGAAGAACTGCAAACTGTGGCATATTGTTGAATATTTCGTCAGTATGTCTCTCTTACACGTTTATATTTACCCCAGTAAAGGAGACAGGGTGTGTCAGTCTTGACCTCACCAGTGTCATACCGGGCACAGCCTTGTTCTTCCTTTAAAAGCCATGTTTGTCTGAGTATCGTCTTTGTGCTTTGCTGCCCCCGCTGGCTGTGACTGTGTACTGCAGTGTACTGTGAGCTCTGTCACCCGAGTTCTCAGGCATGCAATGCAAACAGGTTGCGTAATAGCTGCGTGACGTTTCACACACACTGTGTACCGGTCAAAGCACGTATAAACACACAGCAGAGGTGTATTGTGTACACATTGACACAGAGGAGCAGTAAGAACCGTCTTTTCCTTATGTTGGTCGTCCTGTTTTTGTGTAATTTTTTTTGGAAAGTCATTTTTGACGCAGTGACTGCAGCTCTGTGGTCGACAAGGGTGATTTCCTGATGTTTTTTATGTGTGTAACTGAGTTTCTGTTTCTTTTACAATCCTTTCTAAGATGTTAGCTTTTGCTTTTTTGTTATTACTGTGCTGGATTACTTTATGCTGTGTCATTGCCTCTATGGTTTATGATCAGATGTAGTATGAGAAGTCTTTTCAGTTATAATGATTTATAAAGCACTTTAGATAATGTTAATGCTTGTACTATTGCTGTTGGCTAAATGCTAAATGCTGTACTGGGTACTACTGATACTGTGTGCTGTAAAATCTAATCCCATGTATTTAAAAGGATAGTATACCCAAAAATGACATTTTGAAAATTGAAAAGCCCCATTGACTACCACCGTATTCTTTATTCCTACTACTGCATGGAAGTCAATGGGGCCTCTGATTCCTTAAAATATCTTCATTTGTCCCCAGAGTACACATGCAAAGTTTTAGCTCAAAATATCATATAGATAATTTATAATAACATGTTAAAATTGACACTTTGTAGGTGCAAGCAAAAAATGTGGTTTTTTGGGTGTGTCCTTTAAAATGCAAATAAGCTGATGAAATTCAAACACTGATCATAATGATGGTGGTTTGTTGCAATTAAAACTGAATTGTGCTGTCAATTATTTTCTCTTTTTCTCTTTCTCTCTGCCCTAAATGGCTGTGCCGTGGTTGGGTACTGCAGATTAAGGGGCAGTATTATTATATTAAGATCTCCTTATGACATCATAAGGAGAGACAAATTTCAATGACCTATTTTTCACGTGCTTGCAGAGAATGGTTTACCAAAACCAAGTTACTGGGTTGATCTTTTTCACATTTTTTAGCACTGGGAACCCAATTACAGCACTTAAACATATAAAAAGTCAGATTTTCATGCCATGGACCCTTTAAAAAATGTTCTCATTCCCTCTCTCATTTCTTTTAGGTGGCCTATCTAGCTCCACAGACTCTTCTCCAGCTGTCGTTCGCTATAGCAAAGATCAGCGACCGACCTCCTTACCCATTCAGCCCTTCACTTTCCAGCACCAGTTTGGAAAACCACAGACGAAGCCCATCCTTCCACTTTTGGACGGATACATCAGCCATATGCAGGCTCGGGGGGCCGCGGCACCCGAAGGTGGTGAAGACGACACTGAAGAAGACAACGAACGACCTCATGGCTCTTCCGATGTCCCGACAACAGTGCGGCCATCTCCGCTGGGGAGCTACTCTCCAGTTCGCCTCCAGGGTGCGCCGACATCTTCCGGAACCTGCTCGACTTGCACTCCGACCCCGCCTGGTCCAAGACCACCTCGCTCCATCTCTTGTCCCATCTCGGCCGGTCTCCTGCCCCAGCATACGCCACCTGGATTGGCCGAGACTCAATCCAAACTTGCTCCCTTACCTCCTACACCTCCTCCTCTTCCTTTGATGAAGAAGAGCCCGCTAATGCCAGCTCTGCCAACTAGAAGTCATTGTTTTCACCGTGGGGGTTTGTCCGCTCTGCCAACACTTCCAAGTTCAGGGCTCAGTCCTCTCGGAAAGTTGGAGCCAGCGCCACAGGAAGAGCCAGTGAAGGTTTTACCGACGTGTGTTACACAACCAAAAACTAATGGTGGGTCTGGTTGAATGTATTATTGATTTGTGCCTGTTTATTGATTATTTAAAGGAAAAGCTGATAGTTAATACACAAAAATAAGTTATTTCGCATGTACGAGTGGATAAGTAAGAAAGAAGTGTGATGTTTTCAGTATGCACTTATTTGAACCTGTGTAACTGGATCTGTATTGATCTCTTAAGTGTTAGCGAACATAAAGCTTCTATACTTAGATCTTGGCTTTCCTTTTCTTTAACTGTTGCTAACAACTTCTCTTTATTATCTGTCATGTTTCTTTTTCTGCCTTTATGTTTCGATTGGTTATTTCTATAATTTCATCTTATACTTTCTCTTGTTTTTCTTATTCATACATTCACCCACCCATCCATGTCTTTTCCTTTTATATTCCTTCTATTGTTGCAACCTTCCCTCTTTCTTCCACTTCGCCCCATAGTTCACCACCTCTCCCCGCAGGCACTAAAATGGAGAGAGTACAGGCGAAAGAATCCTCTGGGTCTGGAGCGTGGTAAAGACGGACCCTCTCATTCGCTATCTTGTGCTCTGGAAGGCTCCAAGAGACCTGGAGCTCGTGTCATGCGACGCAATGTGTTCGATTTCCCGCCGACCAATCAACCACTCAGCTTCAGCAGATTGAATGGTGCTAAACCAATTCAAGTCACCCAAAATGCCAAAAGAAATGCTCAGTTTGTTAAAGGATTAGTCAATTTTCTTAAAAAAAATTCAGATAATTTACTCACCACCATGTCATCCAAAATGTTGGTGTCTTTCTTTGTTCAGTCGAGATGAAATGATGTTTTTTGAGGAAAACATTCCAGGATTTTTCAAATTTTAATGGACTTTAATGGACCCCAACACTTAACAGTTTTAATGCAGTTTCAAATTGCAGTTTCAAAGGACTCTAAACGATCTCAAACGAGGCATAAGCGTCTTATCTAGCAAAACAATTATCATTTTTGGAAATAAAAATTTAAAATATGCACTTTTATCTTCCTCCGGTCCTGTGACGCGCCAGCGTGACCTCAGGTAATGCGTCATCACTTCAAGTTACATATATGCGTTTCGTGACCTTTCCACGTCATTACGGAATTACATGAGGTCGCGCTGGCGCGTCATAGGACCGGAGGAAGACGAGAGATTGTGGTTTAAAAGTGCATCGTTTTGCTAGATAAGACCCTTATGCCTTGTTTGAGATTTTTTAGAGTCCTTTGAAACTGCAATTTTAAACTGCATTAAAACTAATAAGTGTTGGGGTCCATTAAAGTCCATTAAAATGGGAAAAATCCTGGAATGTTTCCTCAAAAAATAAAATTTCTTCTCGACTGAACAAAGAAAGACATCAACATTTTGGATGACATGGTGGTTAGTAAATTATTTGGATTTTTTTTTTAAGAAAACAGACTAATCCTTTAATTACAAATGTAGTTATGAACATTTGAACGTTACAATGACATGATACCTTTAATGACGACATCACCGGGTTGTTTAATTTTCTTTTTATGTTAACAAATGAAGAGCTCAGATACAAAAGTGTAAGTGCATCTGTCATATTTTCTTATAAATTAGCATTTTTTTATCAGACTCTTAATGGATTCTGCCAATACACCTGTATTTATAAATGGCATGAGGCTGGGATTAAGCAAATTTGAAGGTAAAATGTGTGCAGATAGCATTCGTTTATCTAATTTTTAGCATCTTTTGCATCTGAGCTCCTCAATTATTGGTCAAGCTGTGTTATTGTTTGATGTATATGTTTACGTATTAATCAGTTTTGTCTTGTTTTTGTTTATAGGTCAGGCATTGAGGCAATTGCCCCAGTGTTACAGCGACTTCCTGCCAGATTATTTTTCTCAGACAGAGCGCCCCCCAGAGGAATTCTGCTTATCTCCAGATGGTAACACAGATGAATCCATCTCAATAGATCTGACACAGAAGAGAGGTTTGTGTGTTGGTTTTTAAATCTGTGTTATCTTTTAAAAAATTCTTTTTTTTGTAAAATATTGTCATGCAACATATTGCTGAATAAATCACAGCAAGTGGATCGGTCGGGTTGGGTCAGCTTCCTTTTGGGGGCTTTTCCACTGGGTGCAGTACGTAGTACCCGATACTTTCCGATACTTTTTTTAGTTCCACCTCGGTTGGGGTTCCAAGCGACCCGAACTGATACCAAAATGTGATGCAAAAACACTGTAGATCACTGATTGGTCTGAGAGAATTGTCACTACCGGGGTCATCGCTATAATGTAAAATAAAAATTAGCTTTACCTTCATGCTAGCTTGCGCTGTCTCGAGCAAACATGTTGTCACCTGTGCTCTGCTGTAAGTTCCCGAACTCCCTTTTTGCGATGAAAAACATCCACAGCTGGAGAATCAGGAACACCATAACAGTTTTTTTCCAGACTTGCAGTCTGTGGCGGCACATTTGAGACGCACATGTCCGCATATATGCTTAAATGCAACTTAAATGAGGCTCATCAGAGTACTATACAATGTAAAGTGCCATTAGAAAGGAATAGATCATACAGATTGCCATATTGCTTAAGACATTTAAGGTACATTTAAGGCTTTTATGGAGCTTTAATAGATTTTGGCTGTTTTTACATTACATTTGATCTATAGTCAATAATAGTGACTGCGTTTACATGCAGCCAATAACCCGTTCAAATCCGGAATATTAGCAATAACCCGGTCGCGCACGTCCATGTAAACACCGGCAAAAACCCGAATATGCTCATATTCCTGTTTTTAAAATCCCGAATATTACCCCTGGGTTACCTCTTTTCTAACCCGAAATTTTGGTCATGTAAACGCGCATCGGGATATTCCCATCAAAAGGAACATTGATTTGTGTACTGCGCATGTTCTATTCGCAAGGAATCTTGGTCTTTTGAGTAGAGCAACTTCTTGTATGCGCCAAAAAACCCGCAGGGAGTAGGCTAGAGGTAAGCATGGTGAGAGAGATGCGCCACACTTTTAGAGCGAGGAGGAAAACAATTGCAACAACCGCGTTTTTCACGTTAAATTAATATATAGCTCTTCTTGTTTTTCAAAGCATACATGTATAATAAAGATTGTCAATAGTTATGAGAGTAACTTGTTTTTTTTTGTGTGAATTTGAATTAAAAATGTAATACTATGCTATTCATATTTCGTTAAATACAGTGAATGTGTGAAAAAGTTAAAGATGACAGAATAACTGTAGCGTCGTCTGCATCTTGATGCAGTTTTTAAGATTAAAATTACTTTAATTTAACTGATCAACACAAATACAAAGCGGCATATAACTGATTGCTTACCAGCATTAAAACCACTTAAAATAAAAACCTTAGGTTTTTTCATGTATACAGCGTCCGCTCCGTGGATAAGGATGTTGCAATAACGCCGGTGGCTTTATTATTAACTGACTGAATACTTATACCTGACATTTAGATATGAAAGTTTATCATCAACAGTACCTGCGTGAAACATTATAAACATTGGTGATCATCTGCCGACTCGACTGTTTTTGCACGTTCTCAACGGCTTTTCGTTCTATCCGCGTGAGGTAAAAATTTTTGTTCTGTACTTTTTTACTTGCGTGTATTTCTACATATTTTCGCCCAAGTAACACTCAGGATATAATGTAAGTTATTATAGATAGCATATAAGCTTGTTCTGAAAGGATGACAATTATAAAAATTATCCATCCAGCTTAATTTAGCCAAAATAATGATTCATTCGTTTTCATACTTATAGATGTTAATTTATCTACTAATATATTATTGAAAATGCCATAAATAAATATTCATTGCCTTCTGTCAGCTATTGCATTCGTTTTGTACATTTACAGGTGCATGAATACTGTCTAATTTTAATTTCTTTAAGACACTGTTGTGTTCTGTATTTACCGATGCTCTGTAAATATGCACTTAAAAAACCTTCTTGTTAGAAAATCGTTCTTCAATAAATTTTTTTTTCAAAAATATATTTAGCTGAAGGCTAGTATAGCTTGTTAATCTTTTTCTCATAAAAGGAAAGACATGTAACTTAGCCTACCCTGCTTCTACATCGGTGCAGCTTGTTCTGGATTTAAATAATAATTTTATTTTAGTAAATGAAGGCGGTAAAATCGCATTGCGCAATAGTGAGCCACGCAAAATCACCGCATTTACCTTTTAATCACAGTTTACATCGGGATATTGCTAATTCCATGTATACAGGGGTAACTCTCTCTGCTCACGCATGTAAACGGGTTATTCCGAATGTTTCAGAAACCCGAAACCCGACCTTAACCTGACCATAACCCGAATATTTACAGCATGTAAACGTAGTCAGTGATGGCTGTAGCTCCTAAAAGAATTTTGGGAATATTGTAATGCACATGCCCATCTGTGGAGAATGCTAAAAATGTCCTTGCAAGTATTTGAGAGTGTTCAGTGTCTTTGATGTCATTCCCACCGAGGCCATCTGTCAATCAAACAGCACATGTGCTTTACCTTTATCTCCTAGACTGACATTCAGTGAAGAAAAGCATCTGCACTGCATTAATGCATGTTTTTTACTGTCAATGGTTCATTTCATTTTTGTCTCCTCTGTGTTATTTGCTTTTAGGTTTGGTCAAGGCCATAAACACAGCAGTTGATCTGATCGTTGCTCATTTTGGCACCAGCCGTGATGCTGGTGTTAAGGTATAATTTTCATCTGGAACATACTTTGTGTGTTTATTACTTTGATTAGTTAAATCACATAAAATGTACCCTGTGTCTTCACCCCCTTTGTTTCTCTGTCTATCTCAGGCTAAATTGGGGAATAGTTCTGTCAGTCCTAATGTGGGTCACTTGATTTTGAAGTACCTGTGTCCTGCCATTCGTGAGATACTTCAGGATGGACTGAAAGCATATGTACTGGATTTGATTATCGGGCAACGCAAAAATCAACCTTGGAGTGTAGTGGAGGCCTCCACACAACTGGGTAAGAGAGGATCATGAGGATGATGTTAATGATGCTATACATGGGAAAATGCTAAAAAAAATTATCCCCTCTGCTCCAGGTCCCTCTACACGGGTTTTGCACAGCCTATTTTCTAAGGTTTGCCAGTATTCAGAGCTGACCAATCACAGTATGAGGTTCAACGCCTTCATCTTTGGCCTGCTAAAGTAAGCATTGCTGATTCTTTAAAGTCTGTTTGTCTTTCTTCTAGTGTCACATCTTCCAAAGCACAGTTTGTACAATGACTGTTTTTTATTTACTTAAACTTACTCTCATAAGAGCATTAGTCGACTACTTATAAGTTCCTTATAGTTAGTAGAATGTCTGTTGGGTTATCATTACAATAAAGTGTTAGCAGATATAAAGCAGACAGTCTACTGATACTGTAATGACTGGTAGATGAGATAAAGCTGAAAATTTACTTATATGTTTAAAGTAACTCAAAATGTGAAGGTTCACATTATAACGATAACTTCAAAAAATAAAAAAATCGTTTTGTATTAAAGTGAATAGCGGTGTTCACACCACCACTATAACGATAAAGGTACTATAAATGATATCATTGGGATCACTTTCTGAATTTTTTCCAACTGATAAACAATAAATCATTGACAGCCAATCAAATCTATTTGAACTTAAAGGAAAACACCACCGTTTTTCAATACTTTGCTATGTTTTTACCTCAATTTAGACGAATGAATACATACCTATCCTTATTCTATGCGTACACTTAATCTTTGTACAGCGCGTTGTGAATGTGTTAGCCTTTAGCCTAGCCCCATTCATTCCTTAGGATCCAAACAGGGATGAATTTAGAAGCCACCAAACACTTCCATGTTTTCCCTATTTAAAGCACAAAATAAAACGTGGCGATTTTTTTAAAGCGGATAATAATCAGAACTGTATTTTATATATTGTAATTTATTTTTTTATTAAATCTGCAAAATAAGTTAATGCCATTAAAGGTGATTTGTGTGACTGAATTAACAAGGTTATCATTATTGTCCGGTGATGTGCATACTAATATAGTTGTCGTTAAAGTGTGAACGTCCCTTTACTGTACACAATTCTGTTTTATTAAGGGCAATATATAGCAATATTTAATTTAAAGGGATAGTTCACCCAAAAACGAAAATTCTGTCATCATTTATGTTACAAACGTGTATTACTTTCTTTTTTCTGCTAAACACAAAGGAAGATATTTTGAACAATGTTTGTAACCAAACCATTTTTAAACACCAATGACATCCATAGTAGGGATGGGCATGAGTACTTGATTGCTCGAGTACTCGAACGTAGCATCGATGACTGATCACGAAAACCATGATCATGTAGGTTTATTTATTTATTTATTGTGGACATGGCGGCATTGGATGTCTGGTTAGCGTTACAAGCACATGTGGTAGTAAAGACTGGGTCTGGAGATGCGTGTTTGACGTCGTGTCGAGCTACGCACACCGGAGTATGACATTAGTAACATTACCATGCATGATTAAAAAACAAACAGATAATCCCGCGCCGCAACAACAACCCGCCGATCCCATGAAGCCGTCCACACCTCACATCACTGAGGCACTATGGTTTAAAAAGGAAGCCGTGATTTTCGGAAATACAGTCAGTCAGGTGCAAAATGTACAGCGCCGCCAAAAGTTCAAAATTTAAACATCAAATGTCAAGAGATACCAGAGAGCCACACAAGCATAAACAATACATCTTGATGGAGAACAGGTAAGGGGATAACATGACACAGCTAATCGCTAAAATGATAGCAAGAGACTTAAAGGCAAGCTGCTTAATATTATGAAGCTTGTGCTTTGACTGGACGTGTTTAAAAACCCGCTGTTTATGGTGCACATCCACATGGAGTTAAACTTTCTGTACATAACTTAGTTGAAGTCTTGCATTTTGTGCAGATAGATGCATGCTGTATATAAGGCTTAATATTACGTAGAGTGCATCATATAGAAAGCGCTTCGGTTTGTGTTTATTAACCCTTTAGTTTCACTTCATCACGCAGCTATTCCTGTTAGAAGTTTCTGTTAAAAACATTTAATTCATTAATAATCTAGTACGTGTTCATTGTTCTGTCATAGTTTCTTCAAAATTAAGTTTTATTCACGTGATTTTTCTAAAAATATTTAAATTTTCATCATGACGTGTATGCCCCGCCCCTTTGATTGCCCCACCCCCAGTTAATCTAGTACTCGTTCTTCAGACCTATGGATTAATCGAAATGAAAAAATGACATAAATGCACATCCCTAATCCATAGTAGTAGTTTTTCTAATATGGAAGTCAATGGTGCTTCTGTTCTGTTTCCTTCTTTATAACAAATATTTTGTGTTTAGCAGAACAAAAAAGTTTATACAGGTTTGTAACAACATAAGTGTAAGTAAATCGTGACATAATTGTCATTTTTGGTAAACTATCCCTTTAAATAAAATGTAAATACATTTGTTGCATAGATTTTTGGAAAAGCATTCGCATCAAGAGCCAACCTATGATGATATCAAAAGCTTTTGCAGCAGAGCTCTGGTGTATGCGTTTTTCAGCACTTAAACCAGTCAGGCATGAAAACCTCTCATCTTGCAGCTCTGCAATGGGATTTTTAAAGCCTTTAAAAATCTTCAAAGGCTTCATTTCTGCTTTGATGGGTCTTGACATAGTCAGCTCAGCTTCTGTGTAAACTTTCTGTACTCCACCGCCATTAAACTTGGATTAAGACACACAGCACTTTGATCATGGGTTTGAATTATGAATTCTGTTACATGATTATCTCGGTCTCTGTCTCTCTCTCTCTTTTTCCATGAGATCAATAGTGAGCAAAATAATATCTTTTTTTTTTACCTTAAAACACATTTCTCTATTATAAATGAAAGTATTTCTGTTATTGCATAGCATTGTTCAAGATTTATGTGTCCGTCCTTTATAAAACTGCCTTCTTATTTTTTACATTTTTTTTTAGCTTGCGTTCTCTGGAATTCTGGTTCAATCACATCTATATGCACGAAGGTAAGAAGTCGTCTTTACACACATGCACATTTACTTAACACTCTTGAAAATGGAGACATACCATAATGAATTATATTCATTTTACAGCATTTCCTAATTTTTTAAGCATTATGCATTAGTGCAATTCTTAATTTGTTGTGTCCTGTTATTGACCTCCTCAGACATCATAGCAGCACACTACCAACCATCGGGTTTTCTACCCCTATCTCAAGGGGCGTGCCAGCCGATGTTCGAAGAGATTCTGCTCCTATTACAGCCACTGTCGCTGTTGCCCTTTGACCTTGATCTGCTGTTTGAGCCACACCAGCTACAGAAAGGAGAAGAACATCTAAGACGCAAAGAACAGCTGTGTTCAGCTCGTCAAGGCCTCGACCAATCAGACCGCTCCACCTTCCAGCTCATGAGAGAGAGTGGAATGGAGTCTGGCGCACAGGAAGAAGAGATGGTGCACCAAAGAGAAAGATTTATGCTGGGAGAAGAACATGCCAGGATTAGGATGGAGAGTGCTGGATTAAAAATGAAAAGAGATGGGCGGACGTGTGATGGATCAAGCCGTGACTCGCTGGCTAAGGAGGCAGGCAAAGAGTGTTTACGAAAGAGTGACGAAGGAGGCGAAGGGTGCGCTGGCAGGATGAAGGGAGTTGGAGAAGACAGCGAGAAGGAGAAAAGGAGAGAACGAGATGGAGACGCGGCCAGACAGAGAATCCGACAAGCTGGCTGGTGGTACCAGTTAATGCAGAGTTCACAGGTTTACATTGACAATTCTACCGAAGGGTCAAAGTTTGTCAAGTGGGAGAAGAGGAAGAAAGGAGGCATTGAGAGTCATAGGCAAAGCCATCCACCTCTTAGAGAAGGTGTAGTTGAGGGGGCTGAGGCTGTTCAGCGGACGGATGAACGGCTGGAACAGAGCAGTAGCAATACAAATAGCGTCGTCAACCAAACAGCATTGCCTGAACCCACAAGAGCCACAAAGAAGAAGCCATCGTGGATGGGAAGTCCACCAGAATCAGTGCTTACCGAGCTGAAAAAGAGTAAGGAGAAGGTGCCAGACTCTCAAGATGCAGGCGAAGGGGTTCAGACTCAGGGAACAGGGGAAGATGGGTCAACACAGGGGCTGCGTTGGGGGCGGCTGTTTGGAGTTGGAAATCCAAGCAAGATGGAGAAAAATGACCAGAAATCAGTCAGGAAACAACGGTGAGTTGTTGGGCACTGCTGTTGCTAAGAATACAGTCCCGCAGGTATATTTTTGTAGGCTAACCAAGAGGTTAGCAGGACACAGGTGCCCTTGCAAAAAAGGCCTTTCATATTTTCCACAAACTTTTTGGGTTATCGCAGAAAATAAAAAACAAAAAATACTTTTTGTTCAGCAAGTTTTTTTTAAGGATTTTTGTTTAAGTGTAAAACACAAAGCTTATTTTTTTGTGATAATCTAAATGTCTATGGGAAAAGCAAATGGGCTTTTTTGCTAGGGGACCAGTGTCCCAATAACTTTTGGGTTGGCCTACAAAAATATAATCTTTGCGGCACTTTGTGGGTATGACCGCTCTGGCAACGTGCGTAAAATGAATCAATCAATAAAGACTAATGATTTTCTGGGAAGGGAGGGGCGGTGTACAGAAGTTGTGGTGGAGGTGCTTGCAAACCTGTGTGCATGGGTTGTAGCTAAAGTGACCATGAAAAAGGTGTTTTTAGTGTAAAATGCACAAGGTTATGGTAAAGTTGATGTCAGGTTTAATTGTTGGTCAGAAATATGTTGTTTAGTTATAGAGATAGTCAAGTAGAAAGAATTTTAGTCTTGCATGACTGAAATAGCAGCCCGGAGGCATTGCAAACATGGAAGCTTAATAGCACGACTTCCCTAAAGGGACTTTGGGTTACAATTAGAGATGCACAGATATTGGCTGATAGTTTAAAAACACCCGCTCGTCATGGCCGATGTATCCTGTCAATCAAAAGAGAACAAGAACATGCAATAAATTGGGGTCTGTGTATAGAAAATGTAAATAAACATCAGAAGTTTAATGCAGTGGTTCTCAAACTGGGGGCCCCAAGGTTGTGCCGGGGGGCCCCAGTTTTAGGAAATTTTTTAAACTACATTAAATTATCATAAATTGTGTGTAATTAAACCTTAGAAAAATAAGGCTACTAATGAACAGCATTACATTGTAAATTTTAAAAAATTTTCTTTAATTAAAATCTTATGTTTTAGCATGTTTTATGTTATACATTTTCTTTGGGGGCCACACAGGGCACAAGTGGGGGCCACCGTACACAAGGGGGGCCGCACTCTGAAAAAGTTTGAGAACCACTGGTTTAATGTTCAATATTAATGGTCTTTATATGAATAAATTACATTTAGAAATTTTTTTCTTCAGAATTTAGTTACAAGTTAATATAAGCACCAAACTATCTGAATAATCAGTCCTTCCAGAAAAACGCGAGTTTTTTTGTGATTGTTACGGGCAAAAATCCTTGATCTTGTGGCACGTTTTCTTAAAGAAATGTGATGGAATATGTGGGATATTTATGCAATTGTATGCGATGAAATTGCAAGAACTTGCAAAAACTGCTTGCAAAAAATTTTCAATGATGTTCATGTCACACAATCACGTCACTCCATAACGTTCCCATGGCAACATGGGACATGGCTGCGCTTGTGTGAAGTAAATGCAACATTTTCAAATTTCTGCTAAGATATGTGATTTTTTTTTTGCGCATGGAAATCTGCAATTTATGCTGCGAAAGTGCGGCGTATTTGAAAAAATTTGCCCCCTGCATAAATATGCGGACTTTGGATGATTATGGGTTGAATCATGTGATCGCATAATCACGTTTTTCTGGAGGGACTGAATAATCGGCTGTCGGTATCAGTTGAAAAATTTAATATCGGTGCATCTCTAGTTACAATGATACAAGGCTTTCAAATAAAGAATTTAATTTAATAATTTTTTATAAGTTTACAGAACTCTTAAAGGGGACATATTATGAGATTTTTTAAAGATGTAAACTAAGTCTTAATCTAGGTCTGAGCAAAAGTGTGCCGTTTTGGGTGTGTCATTTAAAATGCAAATGAGCGGATGAAGTTTAAACACTGATCACAATGATGGTGGTTTGTTGTAATTAAAACTCAATTGTGCTGTCAAGTCCTTCTTTTCTCTCTCTTTCTCTCTGAACTAAATGGCTGTGCTGTGGTTGGATAGTGCAGATAAAAGGGGCGGTATTACCTTATTCTGACATCACAATAGGAGCCAAATTACAATGACCTATTTTTTCACATGCTTGCAGAGAATGGTTTACCAAAACTAAGTTACTGGGTTGATCTTTTTCACATTTTCTAGGTTGATAGAAGCACTGGGGACACAGTTATAGCAGTTAAACATGGAAAAAGTCAGATTTTCATAATATGTCCCCTTTAACTGAACCTGTTTTTTCTCAGGTTGCCATCTGGATGGTTGAGCCTTGACCGTTCTGTGTTGGATCTGGTGGCTTATACTGTTGGAGTGGGAAGAAAAGTGGAGCAACAATCTCTCACATTTCAATGTCAAGAATCCCAAGTTGGTCCAACTGAACAAGCACAAACACTAAATTCCCAAACACAAAGACAAGCCCCACGGTAATAACCTCTCATCAGCTGAACACATTACAGAAACATAGCAAGATTACTGCTTTACCTAATGAATGTTTTTTTTCCCATTTTCTTTCTCTTAGTGAAGTTAAGGCATTGTGCCATCATATTGCCACAGTGCCCGGTCAACTCAGTTTCAATAAAGGTGACGTACTGCGGGTGCTTAGCAGGGCTGATTCTGATTGGCTGCTGTGCGCTCTGGGGGACAGCGAGGGCCTTGTTCCCATCATATACATCACCCTGATTGAGGACAATCAAGAGACGCAGCATTGAAACTCTAAAGTTTGGGCTCTGCTAGAAAGAAGGGCGTAAGGCACGGCTGCTTTTCTGAACTGACACTAAGATATAAGTCTTGAGAGATTCATTTTGTGCATGTGTATGTGGACATCGATACACACTGACACACACACAGATATCACAGTTTGTGAAAAGGCCCTCTTTGTTTCCATAAAGCAGTGATATATAGAAAGTGTCGTTACTTAGTAGTCAAACTGTTTGCCATGAGCCACCAGGTTTGCAACTTAGCTTTTAAATCATGTCTATAGCCTTTTAAAAAGTACTAAGAAACCAAATGAAAATGTTAGATACACTAGACACTATTGGCACACATGCCTTGGATTTACTGTAAAATACTGTATTATTTTATGTAATCTAGATGTTAACCAACGTATGTGTTCTGCGACCCTAGTGTTGTGCATGTGCCTGTAATAGGCTGTGCGTAACCAAACTCATTCAGATACTCACCTTGGTCTTATGCGCGGGGTCAACAAACCTCTATAACTATGAAATCTATCTGAAAATGAAGAAAAGGGAAATGACTGAATAAGGGAAAGTCAGTAAGCTCGCCATCTATTTTGAAGTCTACCTGCCTTCTAAGTGCATTAACATGTAATATTAACAGACTCAGCCTTTTGGATGACAACATATTAGCCTGTCAAATTCATGAAACAGTCTTGACCGATGTAAGCTGCTTTGACAGGTAAATGGTTCGTTCCTTCTTTTCATGGTTTTCACGCTTATAAGAGACAATTAATAGCAAGGTTGTAATGCATGCAATGATGTGCACAACAATGATTTCTAAAGAGTAAAATAAGCTTTGTCTGTTCCCTTAACTGTTCTGTATCCTAATAACAACTTTTGCACAGCCTGCAAAAGATAGAAAGGACGACGTTTCCGCTGTTGGTCTACTTTAGACAATTGTTTTGATTTATGCAACTTTGGAGTTGATGATAATAATTAATAATGTATAATTTATCTGTACACGGGTGTATGTATAGTAAGTGGACAAAGTAAAAAGAACGGAATTTAATGCGGTTTGGTGTTTCCCTCTAAACACTCATAAGACACATCATAAGATAATTTATTTATTCAATTATTTATCCATCCATACAGAGTTTGCTTTGAGCTAACAATATAAGCTTTAAATGCATCAATGTTTGATTGTTATACACAAATAACTAAAAGCCAATTTAAATAAAACATCCCTCTACTTTTGGACACAGAGGACAGTAATATTTAGAAAGAAATTGTGTACCAATGAAATGGCCCATGCGATATTGTGACGATACCCTGCATTTATGGGATAAATTTAACTCAAGATGAGGCCTTATGGATAGTAATGTGTATTATGATGGTTATTTCAGGAGTTGAGTAGTCACATTTGTTGGTGTTTTTATTAGTTGGGCACTTAGTATGGCCCTCGATATTATTTTGCTTTAAAATTGTATTTTGATTTGATTTTATCAAATTGAATTGTTAAGACATCTCTAGATGACAATGTTAAGGTTTGTTTTTGTTAAAACAGGTTTATTATGATTTTATTGTTTCTTATTTATGAAATGCGTTTGCCATTATTTTGTGTATTTATATTTGTAAATATGTTGCATTCTCATATAATTAAGAAAAATAAACGACATTATTAACTATTTGTTAATAACAACCTATAACACATTGTTATTGTTAAAAATTCAATACAAGAAACTATTCAGATCGTATGTACAATATATTGTTATGGGATGTATTGAGTAGATTAAAATGCTCTCACGCATAAAGCTGCGCAGTTTAGATTATAGTGCTGCTTTAGATCATTAATTTCTCACTCAACAGTTGTATGTTGGTCTTCCAAATACGCATTGCTTGTTACTGAAATTTAACCCATAAATATCATAGAGAGAGAGAGAGAGAAATTGTAAGAGAAAAAAGCTGTCTAGTGCCTTTTTTGAACCAATGTGTTTGCTTGTAGGAGTGTTTATACTCTTGTATTTCCTCACCAGTAGGTAGTGACATCCTAGTTCATTTCTTATGTGGGTGAAACTGGTCTTTACAAAATGTTTAAGAAACTGGCCTCAGATGTGGTTATAATCTGTTGGCACATTTCCATTCAGTTTGGTAGAGGATGAACACCAATGAAAGAAAGACTTGGTTTGATGATTGATGAATGTTTGTGTATTTATCTCTCTTTCTCTATCTTTCTCTCTCTAACGGTTTTGCTCATCCAGATTTTTTCTTGCCTGTATTGTAAATATGCCAGCTGTAGCACTTCCGTCCCCTCAGTGTGACCACGCTGTGCTTCTATAACATTATCACTATGTATGTATATCAATAACAGAGTGCTTATGTGATCACACATTAAATGTCTCCTGTCCTTCTTTTCCTCATTTGTGTGTTCATGATAGTAATGTTATTGAAAATGAAAATACTGTTGATGATGATTTGTTTACTAAATGTTTTATTATGCTATACAAAGTCAAGTGCTATAAAAGTACATAAATGTTAATTGAGAATTCAGAAACAAACAATTCATGTTTTGAGGCAGTTGTAGATTTAACTAGCAATTGTTTACGTTGACACGTTTTGCAGTTGCACACTTAAAAGAAACAAACATCACAGATTTCAAATGGTTTAAAGGTTATGATGGGAATTGTATGCTTGTGATCTTGGTTTATGCATCTCTAAATATTTAGTTTATAAAGCCACGCCCTCTTTAGTCTCTCTATTTCGTCATACATGTGGGGACACTGGCACTTGGGAATCCCAGACGGATAAACAAGGTAAAACGCACAAATACATGCTGAAGTAAAGCACGTAATGTGGTTATTTTGTGTAAATCTGTGTTAATATGGTATACGAGTCGCAAGAACGTAGTTCATAAGCGCTCGACAACCTCAGGCACGTGCATATGTTGACAAGTAACGGTGTTTATTTTTAATAGTTTATAGTGACAGTGTGACAACTTGTAAAGACTTGTTTGACGTTTACGCTGTTTAATTATTGTATAAACGTGAACATAATGTTCCGATCAGTCGCACAGATTCTCTCAATTTCAACCACATGTTTGTAGAAGATATTACGTCGATTTCATCATGCGGCGTTGCGCAGATCAATGGGTGTATGACATTGAAGTATCGCGAGAATGATTCTACAGCTTGGCATTCGAATGCTTCTCGCGATATTTACATACTTATTTATGTCTCGCAGCAAATAATAAATCCTACTAAAATCAAAGTGTACGTATTGAAAAATCGTTTCCTTGAATTTCTTGCATTTGAGTAATATTTATAAGCAAAGTTACAAGACAGGATGACCTTGATAATATAAACTTGACCGTTGTAATCGGTTCAAAAAAAGTTCTCACAGCTTCCGTCAAATGAATTAGAAATTTGTTACCAGAATAGTTTGAAAGCTTTATTCCCTTAGAGAAATAAATCATGATTTTACTACAAATAACAAAGTACCCATGGTTTTTGCCACAGTAACAATAATTTAGCCATGATTTGTATAGTAAAACTATGATTTTATGAATGATAATCAGTACAACACATAAGGTTACTACACTTTTATTACATTAGCCTACTAAATTTATACTATATATATATATATATATATATATATATATATGGCTTTATCATTCTTAAAGCAATGTAGACAACAATGTAGACAACAAGCTGCCTTCCATTCATTTTCACAGACTGACCTGTGTGTTATGTCATACTTAAGTCTGGTGTTTCTATCCAGTTACACCACACGTTTTCTGACCTTTAATGTTGTTGTTGCTATATTGATCGGATGTTTGTGAGGACCACAACTCCCCCCCCATCATGCCTGAACTTTCCCCTAGATCCCGTCACACACACACACTTATTAACTGGTTGTCTTTTGGGAAGTTGTTAAAAGGAGAACATTGAGTACTAATGCGTACACATTTCAGAGTGATTCTGGAGACTGCCTGGCTGTCTTTTTCAAGGTTTGCTTTAAATCATTTGTACTTGCATACTTTAAGCATTTTTTTTAAATGTTCTCCTAGACTTTATTAATGAACGTGTGTTAAAGAATAGACAGTAGATCTTACACATGATTCTGTTTACAAATTATAATTCTTATGGCAGGGGTTTGATATATTATCATAGGGTATTTTGGTATTGCAATCAAACATATATTAAACTTATATTTCATTCATATGACAAGAAAAATAAATACTACACTCTTCTTAAAGATATAATGCTTTTTTTCTATTTCAAAATAAGTTGTTGGGTCCTGAGATAGATTATATCTGTCTAAGCGGATCATGGAATAAAAAGTTTGTTGTCCTGCCTTGTGGCGTCTGCGTTCTGTAGTTCAGCAAGTTTGATGTGAAGTTTGATTTCCTTGGGCAAAGAAAGCTTTATGTGTAAACACGTTAACTCTACTATCCTGTATGAAGATAAGATTAGCTATGTGACAATAACAAACACGTTTTTGTTACACTTTGTAAAGCAATTTTTTTATTTCTGTGTGTTTTATTTTTAAATGTTACATGTGGAAGTGTTTATTTGAATGACTCATACATTACCTTAGTAGGAGTTCATATATTGTATTATAATGCATGCACAAAGATGCCACCTAGTGTTGTGCACTCTTAATATTTTTGTGACATGGTTTCTATACCATGGTTTTTCTATTACAGAGTGTGCAGAACATTTGATATTTTCTAAATGTCGAAAAAAATGACATAGTTTTCCATTAACCAATGTTATGTGACTAAAACTTAATTTTTCCTCTTGTGGGGGTCACACTACCCATTATTTTTTTATTGAAGGAGACATAGGCATGTTATCCAAGTATAAATAAATGGCAAGAAAAGCCCCTTATTCTTGGGAGCAGGCATGTATGAGGTGTTTCTTTGAGGCTATAGTACACGTCGATTTTGCATCGTTAAACAATGATTATGGGATGCAGAAAAACAGTTTGCATTCCAGTTTTGCAATGTATTCCTTTTTGCGTTGAAGGAATGCACTCCTGCCCAAACTCGGTCCTTGAGGGCCAGTGTCCTGCAAAGTTTGCTCCGACGAGTTTGGGCACCCCTGGCCTAGAAAAACACCTCATGCATGCAAGATTAAAAATGTTTTTGCGATATACAGAAGTGTGTTTCCATTGGACATATTTTCAAATTGCTGCTAATAACAGAAAACAATCAATGCAAATTTTAATATACAGTGGATTTGTTTGTTTGCAGGTGCACATAAAGGATCCCTGTTGTCAAACATTACTGAAATACCTGTGCTATATTGTTAAAGAATAACTGTCTAGTGTAAACCATAAAGCCTTTTTGAATGTATCATCCAGAACTACAAGAAGACCCAGATGCCATCACAAACAGCCAGTACCGACTCTTTAGAGGAACCGACTCCAATGGACCAGGAAGAATCAAGCACCCCAACAGGAAGTGAGCAGATGCCCACATCCACCACCAGTGATGTCATCAATCAGTCCGGAGCCGCCTCCCAACCTGTTCCCACGACAAGCACTGAGTCTCTTAGGCCCAGGTTTAGGGCTGGCATTCAAGCTAAAGAGAGGCTGAAGTTTATTCTGGGAGCCTCTGAGGATTACTCATCTGATGATGAGCCTGTGCTTTCACGCCATTCAGCAAGACCTCAGACACAAAGCACAGAGCCATCCAAGGAAATTACTACATCCTTATCAGAAGCACCGCCGCCACCTGCCCTGGGTTCCTCTTGCAGTTTAAGGTTAGCATCCTTAAAGATCTATTGGTGTTTATTTTTTGTACACATGACTGGCCAAATGTTTAAAGTCCACATAAAAATCAAAATCCGATTCAATTTCGAATCAACTATTTTTATGACATCGTTCAACACATCAGCTTTTTATCAGATTCAAGGCTGTGAGGTAGACTAAACGCTATTGGTTATTTTAAAAGGGGGAGGAGCTGCTCAATAAGTTCCATCTTAAGGTCCTATTTCAGTAGAATTCACTATGAAGTCTACGCAATAAACAAAGCTGCACATTTCAAGGCATTTCAGTGGGCTAAAATTACAAGTACAGTACTGTGCAAAAGTTTTAGACACTTTTTTTAACAGTTTGGTTTCAAAATTAATACATTAATAGGGGACATTCTTTAAAGGGGACATTTCACAAGACTTTTTTTAAGATATAAAATAAATCTTTGGTGTCTCCAGAGTGCGTATATGAAGTTTTAGCTTAAATATACTATAGATAATTTATACATCATGTTAAAATTGCCACTTTGTAGGTGTGAGCAAAATGTATGCCGTTTTTGGTGTGTCCTTTTAAATGCAAATGAGCTGATCTCTGCAGTAAATGGCAGTGTCGTGGTTGGATATTAGTGCAGATTAAGGGGCGATATTTTCCCCTCTCTGGCATCACAGGGGGACCCAGATTTCAATGACCTATTTTTTCACATGCTTGCAGAGAATGGTTTACCAAAACTATGTTACAGGTTTTTTTTTCTTCACATTTTGTAGGTTGATACCAGCACTGGGGACCCAATTATAGCCACTAATACATTTTCATGATATGTCCCCTTTAAACAACTGTTTGCTGGCCGTACTTTACCCTTTTCAGTTTTAACTTGCACAAACCAGACCAAATCACTTTTATACTTCAATAAATCATTTAGCCAGCTAAAGGTGACTGTGGATAGAAAAATGAATGCCCAATAAGATGATAGTAGTGGAAAAACTTTAGGAGTATCCTGGCTCGGCTGGTCTCTGTGATCTTACAGTCATGTTGCCCTATTTCCTTTAAAAATCACTAGGGGACGTTGTCCACCACATGAAAGGCTCCAATGTCAAATAGGGCAGAGTTATGGACGTGAAGTACAGCCATATGTTCATTCTCAGCACACTTTGTGATCGCCTGACTGGCTCGTGTTTATTACCTGTTATGGCGGCATGCCACACATTTCTGTACTATTATTGGACGCAATGCTCCCGATGTTTACTTAAGGACACTCATTGCGTTTTAGCTGAAGAACTTTTTTATGTCTCTTAAGTCCAAATACCGGTAACCTCATACACACAGTATGTTAAGATAATGAGATCTTACATGTGAGATGTTTTGATATAGACTCCAGCTGTTCAAATGTTACTCATGGGACGCTGTCCTCTTTCACGAGTCACCTACTTGACATGGGCTTAACTGGCTTGGCCTTACATAGAAGCAACGGATTGTTAATGCTACCGTATTGCTACCGTGAGACGTTCTCAGTCATAATGGAAAGAAAATGTAACAGGCGGACAGGTAAGAGAAATATGAAGTGTTAGGCTTTACCACATTTGTTCACTTTTGGTGACATTTGTCTATGCAGATTTGTTTTCCATTGTGATGGTGACACCAGCAAGTTGCAAAACTGTAATGTGTCAGGAGACAAAGTGATGTTAATATATTGAACATTGTAAATTGAATAATCTTAGTTGCGTTCTCGTTTGTCTGACTGACTGCATCGATGGTTTGATGTCTGACTAACTTCTTCTGACTAGAAGCAGATAAGGTATTATTATACCACCAAACACAGACAGTGGAAATGTATTGTTTCAAAACATTCCCGTGACGTTAATAAAAACCTTGAGATGAAGACCATTGGAGACTTATATCTGCATTAAAAGACAATAGGCTACAGTGCCAATATAAGATTAAACATCATCACGAGAAGTAATGTGGAATAAATTAACTACATAAAATAAAATGAATATAATATAAACTAAATATATAGTAAAGAATAATAAAAAAAGAACAAAAGTAAATGATAAAATAAATGAATTATATAACTGAATTAATAATAACTGAAATAATGTAGTAAATGAAATAAAACACAAATGTATGTTTCTAATGTCAGATGTATTATTCCCCCTTTCGTAATGATATATAACATTTGGTCACATTATGTGACCCTAGATAAAAAAAAGGCATAAGTCGCATGGTATATTTCTAGCAATAGCCAAAAATACATTTTATAGGTCAAAATTATAGATTTTTTATTTAAAAAATCATTCGGGTATTAAGTAAAAATCAAGTTCCAAGAAGATATTTATTAAATTTCCTACCAAAAATATAAAATAAATGTATTAGTAATATGTGTTGCTAAGGAATTAATTTGGACAATTTTAAAGGCGATTTTAATATTTAGATTTTTTTGCACCCTCAGATTCCAGATTTTCAAATAGTTGTATCACGGCCAATTATTGTCCTATCCTAACAAATCATAAATCAATGGAAAGCTTATTTGTTATTTAAACCAATATCATTTATAAATCGACCCTTATTACTGGTTTTGTGGCCCAGGTTCACATACGTTTAATTACTTGGTAAATCAAAGTTGATTAAAAGCCAGCAAACTCATAATCATGACAAAAAAACATCTCTGAAAAGCTTGGTTGATCAGGCCATACTTTTCCCTTCTACGAGTCCTTTAAATAGACAGGTCACTTTCTCTATCATACCAGCGTCAGCTTAGAGGGATTTATAGATAAATAGACTGTCCTCTATAACATGTTATGTGTTATGTGTCTGCTAAAGCGAATCAATAATTTCCTCGTAATGTATGAAGGACACTGCATGGCAAAATTTACCTGCAGACTGGACAGGTCAGGTGGAACATCATTTAACCTCATTTGGTTGACAGGACAACCTCACATTGTTGACAGGACAAAGTGTTAATCTGAGAAGAAATGTTTAACTGAAAAGTTAACAATTACTTTGTGTACTCTTTACTTGTTTTGGCCTTTGATCAAATTAACTGCATTTCTACAATGTAATGTCAATGGTGCTTTTGTACTATAAATCATGTTCCATGGATATATTATGTACATTTTTACTAAACATATATAACACATTAATTTATCATTAGTAATATGTGTTGCTTAGGACTTCATTTAGACAACTTTAAAGGCGTTTTTTTGTCAATATAGATTTTTTTGCAGCCTTAGATTTTTCAGAATCAAATAGTTGTATTTTAGCCACATATTGGCCAATCCTAACAAATCATGCATCAATGGATGTATACATTTAAATTCAAGAAATTGACAATAATGAATAGTTTTGTGATAGAATCTGTACAATTTCCTCTTGTTGTTTGAAAAAATCATGAAACATGACTCTTTATCTAGTAACATTAGTCAAACCATTTATTTAAACAGATTTATAAACAGTAACTCAATCATCTGCATCTGTATGTAGCCTATAATCATTAACACTTATTCATGTCTTTATTCTTAAATCTCATTCCAGACTGATTGTGTAATTATTTGTTCCTACACCACACACATCCAAGTCTTTTAAAATATAACTTTCCACCCTCAGTGGTCTGAGCCTTGTGTGCTACTTCAGTATCAGTGTATAGAGAGAGAGAGAGAGAGAGAGAGAGAGAGAGAGTGAGGGAGAGAGATTATATATGACCTCTGATATGATATGTACGCATGTATGTACTGTACTGTATGGGTGTAGAAGACTGATAAAGGACCCCAGAAAACCTTGGATTTGACAACACCCATACGATAGTATTCTGTGATGCATCCAGCCGACAAGTATATTCATATATAAAATTTCTCATTAAAGGAAAAAATATAAATAACGTATATGAAAACATAAATAAATTATTAATTCAGGTATTTATTTATACATTGATATTTATTTATTAGCTTTTAATAAAATAGCAAAAAAGACCCCTTAGTTTACAAGCGAACAGTTTTTAAAGCGCTTTTATTTTGTTTGTTTTTTTTGGACAACCAATCATAGTCTGTGAAAAAATTTTTCATCTCTGGTTTCATACTTGGCAACGGGCTCAGCCACGCCTCCAATAAGATACAAGTTTTAGTTCCTCGCTCAGAGTTACTCTAAGATTGGTTCCGACTCATTTTTTTGGTTATAAATGTTTAAGCTATATTAGGAGCTTTATGAGAAACTTATGTTGAAGTCATAGACATGGGGGAGGGGGCGAGAGAGAAAAAGAGGAAAAGGGAGGGAACAAAAAACACGTTTGATGTTGTTTTTCCGTTCCCCTGCTGTACTATCTGATACTTTACCATGGACGGTGACACAGAGGAAAAGCTCAACTGGTTTCAGTGTTTAAAGAGGTTGGTACTTCGTTCGCGCTGTCTTCTAGAAACTCAAGTTTCTAAATGAACGGTATGTTTTTGACAGTGGAAGTATGAAAGGGGGCGTGGCTTCTGTCAAAAAGGGAGGCATAACGGAGCGGCAGAGTTTCTACTGTATAATGTACTGTAATGTCGATTGTCGAAGCGCTAAACTTTAGCAAGAAGGTTGCTAAATGTTTTGGTTGAAATGCTGAGCGCAAGGTGGTTTGAACTGTGACGTGTTGTATAGCAACTATGTTTGTACAGTATGTGTGCAGAGAACATGTGTTCATATCGAATCACTGAACTGTAATAGTGGCAACGTAAATAGTAAATCCTAATAATAGTATAACAAGTGGAGATACGTGTTGTTTGATGGCAGTTTAGACGCTGGATAATTGCAAACAGTAATAATAAAAGTAATTTTACGTGAAACGTGGAGGTCTTAAGACGAGTCTGTGATTTGTATTTCATAAAATAAAAATTATGTTATTTAACGTTACGAACTGTGTAATAAACGCGTAATACAGGCAGATTGATACAGACTCTACAGTCATTAGATTTCGTGTTTTTACCTCAGACAGACGACTTGATGCAGTTTTCATTTTATTCTGTTTTCGTTTTCTTATCACAGTGCAGTGTGTTTAACTTCGACAAGGCTGCGCAGATCTACCAGCGTATGACATCGAAGTATCGCGAGAGAGTTTCGAGACCTGCGCTTACCAATCGCTCTCTCGCAGAACTTCACGTAGGTCAATCTGCGCAGCGCTGCAAGTCAAATGCGCACTTGCCACCAAGTGGGCAGGGCTAGAAATTACATTTAAATGATACAATAAATTACCCTCAGTGTAATCTGTCAAAATGACGGATTTTTTATTTTTTTAGTTTATCGTCACTGTCTCTAATACAGGTTTGTGATGGCATGAGGGTGAGTAACGTTACATGATAAAAAGAATTTTCATTTATACATAAGTATGTTCAACGATGGTATAACTTACAGCATAAAGAACATGTTGTATGAAGAAGATCTTATTAAGGTCAATGTGACACAATCTAAAACATAATCAGCGTCTCTCACAAATAAATTAGGTGTTTATCTTTAGGTGGTCCGCAGTTCTTCACTTTAAGCTGTCAGCTGATTTCAAACAGCAAATGGTTAAGAGACTGGAGAAAGTTCAGGATTATCTGTAGTCATTATGATAACACTAAAAGCTGTGATTGGCTGTTTGTCTTGTGTGAGCAAGTATATCATAACACACAGATGGACAGAAGAGTACATAGGGCAGACCAGTAGAGAAAAACGAGTTTGTATGTTCGCGGATAAAATTTGGTTTGATGGGTTCTTATCAAGTATGTTGTGCTTTTGTGATGTTTAAGCATTTTATAGGCATTTATTTATGTGATATTTTATGATAAATGTATTTATATTTTAGGTATTAAAGTTTCATGCACTCCATTACCAGTCATGTAACCTTTACAGCATTTATTTTCAGAACCTAAAGCAAGTGTCTGTTTAAATAGCCAGCTAACTTACTTCCGATCACAACTGGGGGAATATTAGGAGTGCAAAAATACACTGTTGTTTGCTCAAATTGAGGTAACTATTCGGTTTTCCATTGTAGGCCTAGCATGTCAGGACCCCACCTGCTGAAAAAAGGCAGAGAACACAGAAAAATGGATGTGCACAGAGATTTCACCGTCGCCTCACCTGCTGAGTTTGTCACGCGCTTTGGAGGAAACCGGGTTATAGACAAGGTCAGGACTGCTGTGTTTGTGTTACATAACTGTTTAAAATGACTTTAAAGGTATGTGTGGTTTATATAATGGTCATTCTGTCTTCCATTGCATCTGATCTCTTTCATGTCAGGTGCTGATTGCTAATAATGGCATCGCTGCTGTTAAATGCATGCGGTCTATTCGCCGCTGGTCCTATGAGATGTTTCGAAATGAGAGGACCATTCGCTTCGTGGTGATGGTCACGCCTGAAGACTTGAAAGCCAATGCAGGTTAACAATAAAGAATGAGCGCAGTTATGATTTACCCCAAAATATATTGTTGCAGCAATTTAACATTTAAACTGTGTCTAATTTTGCATATCCTTTTAATTTGTTTTTTTGAATCAGTGGCTCTGTGCATGAGTCACCAATGTAATTTTTAACGCTTCGTCATGTTTTTACCCAGAATACATTAAAATGGCTGATCATTATGTGCCTGTGCCTGGGGGCTCGAATAACAACAACTATGCCAATGTTGAGATGATCGTGGATATTGCCAAAAGGATCCCGGTGCAGGTAGTGGCACTCAAACTTTTTTCTTTGTGTCAAGAAAGATTAATCTTTCACTTTTATCATTGATGAAGTTCTGCTTTTAAGGCGGTGTGGGCTGGATGGGGCCATGCTTCAGAGAACCCCAAATTACCAGAGCTCCTTCACAAAGCAGGGATTTCTTTTTTGGGTATCTTTTCTGCACTTTATAGGTCCTTGCTAAAGCTTTGTAGAAGCTAAAACCAAGTTTAGACTAATTGCTTGTCTGTTTCAGGGCCCTCCAGTAAGGCCATGTGGGCATTAGGTGATAAGGTGGCATCTTCCATTGTGGCCCAGAGTGCCAACATCCCCATCTTGCCTTGGAGTGGAACGGGTGAGATATAAATCATTGTAAAGGGTTTGTGCTTGATAGGGGATAGTGCTAGCAATGTCAAGGTCATGGGCATACTATGATAAATTGTATAGTTTAAATGCCCTGTATATTTTTCTGATTTTTCAGGTCTGAAAGTTGAATCGGCAGAGGAAAATCATAGACTTGGTCACGTGATCAGTGTTCCTCGTGAACTGTATGTGCAGGGCTGTGTTAAAGATGTGGATGAAGGATTAGCGGTATGTTTTCAATACAGTCTTCCTTAAACTAATATGATACCCTTTGACAGCGTTTCCCAACCATGTTCGTGGAGGCACACCAACAGTGCACATTTTGGATGCCTCCCATATCAGACCCTATTATTTTCTATTTTGGAATCCCTACTAATGATGAGCTGACGAGTGAATTCTGATGTATTTGAATTGGAATAGTTGGAAAATGTGTAGTGCTGTGCCTTCAGGAACAGGGTTGGGAAATACTGCCCTATAAGACAATGGCTTTTTATAGCCAAACATAAACATGTTTTCGTGTGGTTAGAGTGCGGAGAAGATTGGCTACCCTGTGGTCATCAAAGCATCGGAAGGAGGGGGAGGAAAAGGGATCAGAAAAGTGGACTGCTCGGAAGACTTTCCCGGCTTCTTCAGACAGGTAAAGCATATGTACTTTAATTGTGTTTAAGAGTACAAAGATCATGGGTTCAATCCCAGGGAACTCATAAAATGTACAGTTTATAATGCACTATAAGTCGCTTTGGATAAAAGCACATGCCCGATACATAAATTAAGCATCTGAGTCCTTCATTATATTTAGCAATTAAATGCTCTCGCACTTGACATTTCTCAAAGGTTATGATGTTTGTTCATTACTGCAGGTGCAGGCCGAGATACCAGGTTCACCCATTTTCATCATGCAGCTGGCCGAGCACGCCCGTCACCTTGAGGTGCAAATCCTGGCCGACCAATACGGTAATGCCATCTCTCTGTTTGGCAGAGACTGCTCCATCCAGCGGCGCCACCAGAAGATCATCGAGGAAGCTCCTCCCACCATTGCCTCCACCACCACTTTTGAGCAAATGGAAAAGGTGGGCCTATCATGCATATTCTTTACTTAGTTATGAAGCTGATTTACATCATGATTTCTCTAGAAAAATTAAGCTATATGTATAGATGCATTACAATTGTGCAGCAAGCATATTTGAAGAATAATTTTAAATGAGTGTTTCATTGCCTTTATGTGTGTCAGTATGCAGTGCTTCTGGCTAAAATGGTGGGCTATGTGAGCGCCGGTACGGTGGAGTATCTGTTCTCAGAAGACGGAAGTTTCCACTTTCTGGAGCTGAATCCACGGCTGCAGGTGGAGCATCCCTGCACTGAGATGATCGCTGATGTCAACCTTCCTGCTGCTCAGCTCCAGGTAAAGCAAAAAATTACCTGCTCAGAAGAATCATTTGTGACATTGCCGGTGAAAACCCAGCTAAAGTAAATTTTTTACAGGATTCTGCACAAACTCATCTTATGTAATGTAAAGTAAATTGTGTTAAAATATAATCTTTGTATCTTTAATATTGACTGAGTAAGATAATGTTAAAGATTAAATTCAGTGTTAACTGTCAAATGTTTTTAAGGTAATATTAAGCTCATACATGTTTGTACTCTCTCTTTGTAGATAGCTATGGGCATCCCTCTTTACAGAATTAAGGATATTCGTGTTTTGTACGGTGAGTCACCGTGGGGGGACACGCCCGTCAACTTTGACTCTCCGGAGTGCATTCCCTGTCCACGGGGACACGTAATAGCTGCACGCATCACCAGTGAGAACCCAGATGAGGTGGGAATTATTAAATAATAACTATTATAGTTATTACTTTTCATATATAGTAATAAAGGCTTACCGTAGTATTTGGAAAAATTTGTTTCATTGTCTGTAGTTTTTCAAACTGATAATCAAAATACATAGTAATGTATGGCATGCACCACTGTACCAGTATATCCAAATTTGTGTATCCAAAAGTTTTTTGGGATTAGTGCTAATGTGAAGTAGTGATCTCCATAGTCGCTTTTCCATTGTGTGGTGCGGCTCGGCTCGCTTTACTTTGGCTCGGTGTGTATTTCCAATGCAGTTTAGTGCCACTTCAGAGTGGGTGGGATTATAAACTTATCATTACTGTGCTTTCACACCGCCACCAGCGGGAGCGTCAATAAAAGCTATGGCTGCCCTGCCAACGACGCTATAGAAAAGGTGTGGTGTACCTGATGCTCGAATGCATTCTCTGAACTCCTCTCAAGCGGAGGTTTCCGCCTTTCGACTGGTTGCCGCTGAACGTTTCCGCCTTCCGATTGGTTGCCGCCAAACCGCGTCATAGCTCATTACCATAAAGTTGAGCTTATTTCAAATCTCCTCGACGCTCACACCCTACATGACGCGCTGAGCCGTTGCTCGCCGCCAGCTCTCATTGAAAATAAATGACTTCCGGCCACTTTGACGCCCTCGCCGGTGACGGTGTGAAAGCACAGTTATAGTTGCGCCGCCTCTACTGCTGTGACATCATCATAAACACGATCCATACAAATACGGGAGCAGCGGAGCATATCGATGGAATGGTGTACTTGATTCTTGGCATGTGGATGTTTTTCACAGCTTAAAGAGAGTTTAGGAACCTGTACAACAAAGCACAGATGACGACATTACTTTGGTTTGCTCGGCGCGTATGAGAGTAAGACATTGCATTTAGCAATGACGCTGGTAGTGACGATTATCAATGACCAATCAGTTATTTGCAGTGTTGCACATCACGTTTTAGTATCGGTACTTGGAACCTCAACTGGAGTAGTAGTAAAAAATTATCAGCTATCAGGTACTGCATACAGTGTAATGGTGCTTTTTCATTGCATAGTACCAACGGTTTGGGTCGGTCAGCTTACTTTTGGGGGCTTTTCCACTGGGTGCAGTACGTAGTACCCAATAATTTTTTTTTGAACCACCTCGGTTGGGGTCCCAAGCGACCAGAGCTGATAGTAAAAGGTGAGACGAAAACCGATTGGTCTGAGAGAATCGTCACTACCGGCGTCATCGCTATAATGTAAAAGATTAGCTTTACCTTCATGCTAGCTTGCGCTGTCTCGAGTAAACCTGTTGTCATCTGTGCTTTGCTGTAAGTTTCCAAACTCCCTTTTAGCGATGAAAAACACCACAGGTTGAGAATCAGGATCACCATACCAGTTTTTTCAGACTTGCAGTTTGTGGCGGCACATTCTCGATGCGCACGTCCGCATATATGCTTAAATGCAACTTAAATGAGGCTCAGCGGAACGCGTCGACAGACGCCACGGGTGTTTGTACAGAAACTGTCATGTGAGACAGAGGTAGTGATAAACGCAAACATCTATTTGTGGTGGTCGATTTTAATTTTGTGGTGGATAAATGAATATATGGGGATATACAAAGATGCTCTCACTTGTATGATGTCACAACAGTAGGCAGCGCAAATATAACGACACGCCTATAATCCCTCCCACTCCGAAGTGTTACTAAAGTCAATGGAAAAGCTAACCAACCCAAAGTGAGATGAGCTGACCCAACCTAAACCGTGGGGTACTATGCAATGGAAAAGCACCATAAAGCCCCCAAAAGTTAGCTGTATCAGACCGTACCAGGCTATAGAAAAGTGCTGTATATTACCTATATTTATCCGTCTATTCTGTTTGTCTTTGAAAGGGTTTTAAGCCAAGTTCAGGCACAGTTCAGGAGCTGAATTTCCGCAGCAGTAAGAACGTGTGGGGTTACTTCAGCGTGGGAGCGGCTGGAGGCCTGCACGAGTTTGCAGACTCTCAGTTTGGACATTGTTTCTCCTGGGGCGAGAACCGAGAAGAAGCCATCTCGTGAGTCTGTTGAGATTGACACAAGATGCTTTAGCATTTCATTTTACCAGCTTTGTGGCTTTAAATGTAAAAAATTTAAATGGTCATCATGTCCTACAGGAATATGGTGGTGGCCATGAAAGAGCTGTCTATAAGGGGAGACTTCCGAACCACAGTGGAGTATCTTATAAAACTACTGGAGACCGAGAGTTTTCGTAACAATGACATCGATACTGGTTGGCTGGATCACCTCATTACAGAAAAAGTTAAGGTAGTACACAGTCCTTAGAAATAGTCTACATGTAGCTTATGCATAGGACTCATAGGTAATTTTCAATGTACCTTGAATGCACTGCAAGCTTCTGATAAAAGCATAGAGCCAAATGTAGTATGAAAGTAAAATGTCATGCTTTTATTTTTGTTTAATTTTATCTAGGCTGAGAGGCCAGACACCATGTTAGGTGTGGTCTGTGGAGCTCTCCATGTCGCCGATGCTAGTTTCAGAGAGAGCATGTCTGACTTTCTGCATTCACTGGAAAGGTATCTTTACTACTCATTAACAGAAACCATTGAGAGCGTGATAAGATGAGATGATGTAATAAGGATGCAGCATTCTGTATTTTAATGCACCTGTTAATGTTTTAGGGGTCAGGTGTTACCTGCTGTGAGTCTGGTCAACACAGTAAATGTTGATCTGATCTATGACAGAGTCAAATACTGTCTCAAGGTACTGTAACATACGAAATGTTCTCATCTTTTCCCTGATAGCGGTCAATTACTTTTGCATATTACTGAATGTGTGTGCGTTTGTGCATGTGCGCTATAGGTGGCCCGCCAGTCGCCCACCACGTATGTCATCATTATGAACGGTTCAGATATCGAGGTTGACGTCCACAGACTCAGTGATGGTGGTCTTCTCCTTTCATACGGTGGCAGCAGCTACACAACCTACATGAAGGAGGAAATAGACAGGTAAGTTGTAGGTGGAGATCATTGCAGTAGCAGCACAAAGGTCATAGATTTGATTTTCAGGGAACAATCATTACAAGGATACAAAGCTTTTATTATCATATGCAGTTTCCTGCATAGTGAAATTTGCTTACTTTAAAATAAGAATAAAACTGAATAGAAAGAACATATATTTTACAAATATATAAACAGTGCATCAAAAACAGTAGTGCAAAACTTGAGTAGTAAAGTAAGTCATGTAGTGTCTCACATTTTACTGATTAAATGTCGAACGCAATATATGAATGCACTTTAAGTCTGCCAATTTGCCAAATGCTTGATATAACAGTGTTTCTTAACCGGGGGGCCTCAACAGATTTCCAAGGGGGCCTCAAGATGACTTTAAGTTATTAAAAATAAAGAAGGGTTTTAATAAGAAAGAACAACCAAAAATCAAGATATTTCTTATTTTTTGGTTATAAATATAACAAATTTACATTGTCTAGTCATGGAAAGCTCTAGTATATTTATTGTTGGGGGGCTTTAAATGTTGTTTGTTTTCTAACCGCTTCTTGATATTCTGTCTTGTGATGTTTAGCTACCGTGTCACAGTGGGCAACAAAACATGCGTGTTTGAGAAGGAGAGAGACCCCACGGTGCTCAGATCGCCCTCTGCTGGCAAGCTGTTGCAGTATGTGGTCGCTGATGGGTCTCATGTTTTGGCTGGGCAGCCTTATGCAGAGATTGAGGTATTAAAAAACAATGTGTGTTTTTGTTTACATTGGTAGATAGAGGCAGATTTAAAAGGCAGTTTTTTCTTTAATAGGTTATGAAGATGGTTATGACCCTGCACGTCAAGCAGTCTGGTTGCGTTCACTTTCTAAAGAGACCAGGAACAGTGTTAGAGCCCGGCTGTGTGGTGGCCCACATGGACCTGGATGACCCCAGCTTTATTGTGCAGGTGATTCAGCTCCTCACGTGACACGGCACATGATGACTGTTTTGTTTCTGTCTCTTAGGCAGATGTTAACTCTTTCCCCGACAGCGTTTTTAAAAAAAGTTGCCAGTTAGCGCCAGCATTTTTTATGATTTTCACAAAAGTTGAATGCCTTCCAGAAAATGTTCTCCGTTAAATATATAAACAAACAATATATCAAATGAAAGAACAGACCCCTTTGCTTTCAAACAAAAAACTTTCATCCTACCTTCATTTGTTCTCTTTTATCACCTCTCAAATATGGGTAGGTTTCTTCAAAAATACAAAATTTTAAGCAAAAAGCTGAAATAATTCAATTTTTGTGAAGGAATTTTCTATAAGGGGATACTTCTGGATTTTATAAGTTTGGTAAGAGCGCCAAAAAACTCGTCATTGACAGGGAAGCGTTTTCTCTTAATTGACAAGTTAACTCGTCAATGGTGGGGAAAGACTTAATCATTTGTCCTGTGTTAGGAACATAAAAACCTTATAAAATATAAAAATCAGAATAAGGACTTAATCGCAGTAAGATGTTTATATGACTTAAGCAAACATCTTCCTTCCTGTTTACATGCAGTTTTTATTTTCTGATTATTCGCTAGTAATTGTGTTTATTATTCACACAGCCCAATGCACAGCACAAATGATGATCTTACATATAGGTCTGTTACCTGCCATTGTTATAATTTATTTACGTTGACAAACCTGTTCATATGGACGTATTTTGTTATTCAGTGCTATGGTGAACACAGAAAAATTATGACAATGCCTTTAACAGTTTTATACGCTGCTGTTGCGTTTTTGGTTTTGTCAAGGCAAGAGTTGTGTTGAGTTTAGGGAAAACTTCCTAATGTCAAGTTTTAGATGCATGCCAAAAACACATGCACACTTCAGTAAGTGCGGTACAGGTGCGACTTAAGTGTTTAGGGGGGCAGTTTCCCGGACAGGGTTTAGATTAATCCAAGACTAGTAGTTTTTACAAACAAACCTTACAAAAAACAATACTGGTGTGCATCTTGAGACAAAATAATGGCACTGATTTATGTTAAGATAAGTCGGTGCAAGATGTTTTTAAAAAAAGGCAGCTCAAACATGCATTTTAGTCTGGGATTAGGATAAGCCATGTCCTGGAAACCGCCGCTATATGTTAAATGTGTTAACACCCTAAATGTGATTCATCCATGAGGGCACCTGTGTGAACTTCATACATCCACTTAAACCAAACTTGGTACCAGCTGCGTGAAAATAACTGGAAAAAATAATTGCAAAGCATTCATACAGTACATTTTTAGTGACCAAATAAGTTTTGTTCTTCTTCGTGCATCAACATGTTATACAAAAGTGTTATTTCTTTCTCAGGTAAAACCAAACACAGAGGCATTGCCTTCCCAGGAGCCTTTACCTATTGTGGGTGAGAAGCTTCACCAGGTGTTCCACAATGTTCTGGAGATCCTGGTGAAGATTATGGATGGATACTGTCTACCAGAGCCATACTTCAGTGAAAAAGTGAGAACAGTGATTGAGACCTCTTTTGGAAAAAGTATGGAAGTATCAAAGCATATTTTTGCATTCAGTGTAGAAGACTTAACCGTTCCTACCTCTTTACAGCTAAAAAAGTGGGTCGACACGCTGATGAAGACCCTCAGGGATCCATCTTTGCCTCTTCTTGAACTACAGGAGATTATGACCAGCGTGGCAGGCCGCATACCCATTACAGTAGAGAAGGCAATTCGAAAGGTCATGGCACAGTACGCCAGTAACATTACGTCTGTGCTCTGTCAGTTTCCCAGCCAAAGGGTGAGAGACAAATTAATACTGTATGCGTATCTGGAACATTACATGCATTAAGTCCCATCTTAGATGATCAAAGCCTTAATACATACAAACATGCCATTGATGAGTTATCGTTCTGATCTCTAACAAAAGTCCTTTGAGAAAATTTTATTATCTCAGCTTTTTGCTCAAAGTAATTTACAAGTGATTTTTCCAGTTCATTTCATTTTTTTCTCCAGATAGCAAATATCTTAGACAGCCATGCAGCCACTCTTCAGAGAAAAGCTGACCGTGAGGTTTTCTTCATGAACACACAAAGTATTGTGCAACTGGTGCAGAGGTGAGAAATAAAAGATTTTTAAGAGCTCAGGCTGATAATCCAATAGATCTTAGCATAAAGTATCATGCTTTGTTTATCAAAAAATGTCAGTATGGTCTTGTTTTTGTAAAGGTACCGTAGTGGCATTAGAGGTTACATGAAATTCGTAGTGCTGGATCTGCTGAGACGCTACCTGCAGGTGGAGACGCAGTTTCAGCAAGGTAAATGACAGATATTGTAACCTTTATAATATTGACAGATGATATTTTGTCCCTGGAACACAAAACTAGTCTTTAAGGGACACTCCACTGTAAAAAAAAAAATAGGCTCATTTTCTAGCTCCTCTAAAGTTAAACATTTGATTTTTCAGTTTGGAATTCATTCATTCGATCTCTAGATGTCTAAAAATGGACAAATTCGCCTTTAAAGTAGTCCAAATGAAGTCCTTAGCAACACATATTAGCTTACTAATGATAAATATATTTTTTATATATTTACTTTAGGAAATATACAAATATCTTCATGGAACATGATCTTTACTTAATAAAGATCATGATTAATCCTTAATCTTTACTTAATCTTTACCTAATCCTAATGATTTTTGAAAATCGATAATTGTGACACATTCAATGTATTGCTGGCTATTGCTACAAATATATGAAGTGTGACTGGTTTTGTGGTCCAGGGTCACATTTGTGTCTTACTGCTATTAAATTTAAGTTTTACCAGTAATAAAATAAAAACCCCCAACCTGTTTTTCTTCAAAAATCTTTGAAAACTTGATAATCTGGACAAATTAATAAATGAAAATATTTTAATAAGAATGCATGTAACTCTTTCTCTCTTCCATCAGCACATTATGATAAATGTGTGATCAACCTCCGAGAGAAATATAAGCCTGATATGACTCCAGTACTGGAGTGTATCTTCTCACACGCTCAGGTGTCCAAGAAGAACGTTCTTGTCATCATGCTCATAGTAAGATGCTTAACAACTCTATTGTACTCTGATCGAAAAATAGGTCTGAAGAGATCTCGGGCATAGGAGTAATGTGTCGAATATCTTATGTTTCAGGATCAGCTGTGTGGACGGGACCCGACCCTTGCTGATGAGCTCATGGTGATTTTAAATGAGCTCACACAACTCGGTAAAATGGAGAACTCTAAAGTTGCCCTCCGGGCCAGACAGGTGTGGACTGAACCTTAGGGATCATAACCTGTTAAATTGCTAAATTCCTGGTCAGGTGTAGAATAGAATACTGTATTTTCCAGACTATTAGTGACCCTTTTTTTTATAGTTTGGCTGGTCCTGCGACTTATAGTCAGGTGCGACTCATATGTAAAAATCAATTCATATGAACCAAGAGACACCATTACTGTTTACAACCGCGAGAGTCCGCTTTATGCAGCTCCTGTATTTATGTTATTCAGTAGATTCAGGAATGTGGAATGATTTCGGGAACTTTTTGAACTTGATTTGGCTTGTCTTGTTAATTTAGCCTATTCAGATTTCCAGGTATGTTCTGTATGCTATTGTGTTAGCTGAATAAATGCTGATGTTACTTTAACATTTACGGACACCCAGGCTGCTGTTCTGTGCCATTGTTTAGTTGAATAACTTGCCTTTCCAGATTAAATGTCTGTTCTTGGGCTTGGATTTTGTGAAATAATTTTCTAAATAAACGCGACGTACAGTATAGTCCATTGCGACTTATAAATGCTTTTTGCTCTTCAAAACGCATTTTTGACTGATGCGACTTATACTCTGGAGCGACTTATAGTCAGAAAAATACGGTAGTACTTTTGACAGTATACATGAATAACTTTTTAAATTTTGTATACTTAAAGGTGCAGTGTGTACCATCTAGCGCCATCTAGTGGTGAGGTTGCGAATTGCAACCAACGACTTAGTCCACTGCTCACCCCTCGCATTTGAAACACATAGAGAAGCTACGGTGGCGGCCACCGGACAAACATGCATCGTCGGAGACAACTTAGTAAAAACACTTTGTCCGTTAAGGGCTTCTGTAGAAACATAGCGGCACAAAATGGCGACTTCCATGTAAGGGGACCCTCACTGTATGTAGATAAAAACGTCTCATTCTAAGGTAGAAAACACATAACAGTTCATTATGAAAGGTCTTTATACACTCCTGATAATATAGTTTTGTATATTATATTTCATTTCTGTCAAGGGATCCTTCTAAAAATTACACACTGCACCTTTAAGTTTAGTATAGAGCAGGGCACACTCTGTACAGTACTGTAGTATCCCACAATGCAATGCATTCAATCGGCATTTTGATCATACTCGCAAAATTGTAAACAAAATTCAGTTAACGATTCACATTTTGCATCTTTTGTGCGCTCAAGTTTGTTATTATTTGTTAAGTTTGACCAACCGATGGTCGCGTTTTCTGTACGGTTATAGACGGGAAATGTGAACCGCCCCTTACAGTACATGATATTGAAGAAAATGCAATATGTGCTAATTTGCTAAAGGATACAATAAAAGGTATGCAATGCGATAATGCATTAAGTTTGTAAAGTAAATTTTCACTTATTAAAATATGTTTCAATAATAAACATCACATAACAAACATACATGTTTCACATTCTTTCTAATTGTTGATCATCTTTCAAATGTTTATCTTTTCCTACAGTGTACTTTTTCACGAACTATTTGTACAATGAGTATTGCATTTGCAGAGCAAAAGGTCATAGTAAGATAGTAAAGGTCATGGTTTGATCCTATTAAACACACATACTGATTTAAAATATATATGTTGTAATGCATTTTAAGTCGCTTTGGATAAAAACATGTGCCAATTGCATGAAATGTAAATGTAAACAAATGTAATATATAGATGCTTACATCTCCATATCTCTCCTTAGGTTTTGATCGCCTCTCATTTGCCCTCATATGAACTACGACACAACCAAGTGGAATCCATTTTTTTGTCTGCTATTGATATGTATGGACATCAGTTTTGTCCCGAGAACCTCAAGGTAAAGCATCACATGTTATTTTTCCTCATTGTCTAAAGGGTCAGTGACAAAACAGTTTGCCAAGATGAGAAAGCATCAGGTTTTTTTTAATGCACATAGTGTATTTATGTTAATTTTATACAATAAAAAATTACAATTGCACCATTTTATTAAAGTTAATATTGAATGGGCCAGAAAATGTCAAATGGTGTAACCGCCAATTGCGGCAAAGAATGAGAAATATAAAATATTTTATCCACCTTGATGGCATGTAACCGTAATCATCAAAAAAATTAATAAATTTAAAATGTCATTTGATTAGTTTTCTAAATGTAAATTTTTATGCATTTTTGTAATATTTATCCTGACATATGCTAAAAACTTAATAAAATAATTAACACACAAAATAATTAACATCACGTCATTGACCCTAAAACACTTTTACAAGTCTGACAGTAAGAAATCCTGCATCTGCAGAAACTCATCCTGTCCGAGACCTCCATCTTTGACGTCTTGCCCTGTTTCTTCTACCACAACAACCGAGTGGTTTGCATGGCTGCACTTGAGGTCAGTAGATCTCAAAAACAATCCCAGCTGGTCAGTGGTGTGTGGTCAGGACGTCCTGTAAAGTGTGCTTAATTTCTCAGGTGTATGTACGAAGAGGTTACATAGCGTACGAGCTGAACAGCCTACAGCATCATCAGCTGCAGGATGGCACGTGTGCGGTGGACTTTCAGTTTATGTTACCATCATCACATCCCAACAGGTAAAGCAGCATCTTTCTACCAGAATGAATTCATGTACCATGGTCACTTATTATATACATGATATTATACTTGATATAATATAAATTTATGTCTTGGGTACTCCGGTTTCCTCCCACAGTCCAAGAACTCGCAGGTTAGGTTAAATGGAGATCCCAAATTGTCCCCAACTAGATTTTCCCCAATTAATCCCCAACTAGATTGTCTATAGACTGTCTATAGATTAACCGCTTCTTGCCATGAATATAGCCATAGATGATGGAGTAGCGTTAAGAAATAATAAATAAGATAAAATGCCTGACAAAGTGAAAGATCATGTAAATGCCTTAAACTGTATTCTTTAAACAATCCCCTAGATTTACTGTATATACATTTTATTTTACATATAAACAATTACTAAGACTACATTGTAAGATATTTTGTAGCACATTGTCTCCTATTTTAATGCCATCTTTTATATGTTTCTTATCTACAAGAGAGACATACGTCATGCCAAGCCAGTCCAAGCCCAAACCCACGTAATACTGCCTCCATTTTCAATATCTCTCTAATGTATCTCAAAACACCAGCTATACCACATCCCTAACTTTGGATGAAAGCCTGGTTTGGGTTTCTTGTACTAAGCTTTAATCAAAAAAAAGTTAAGCCCGGAGTATAGTTCGTTTTTGTATACGTGTATGCGAACATCGAACGTCTGTGTACATGTATGAGTCAAATAAGCTTTTTGTTTATTTGACTCGTACATATACAGAGACATTCGACGCATGCACATTGCTAGAAAATGCAATGCATCTCCTCTATGAGCATGCACGACCTATGCGTGGTTACAAAAATTAGGTGGTGCACATACACTTGCTTATATATAAAAACTGAACTATACTACTACTAGCTTTAGGTGGATTGGAGTACAGCACAACACATCACATCACATCACAGATGGGTGATTTAATTGATCAATCAACTTGCTTTGAGTATATATAAAACATTTTCAAATGCAAAAAGAATTACGTGTTTACATTTACAATTAATTTATTTTATTGGGGTTCCTGTACCTCATTTGGTAGAGCATGGTGTTAGTCTTAAAAGTTTTTGGGGTTGATTCCTGGGGCACGCTTACTAAAATGATGTGTACCTTGTAATGCAATGTAGTCACTTTGGATGAAGGCATCTGCAAAATGCATAAAAGTAAATGTCATTATTTAATTTCGGTTTAATAATTTTATGATTAAGTAAAATTAAATCATAGTGACCAAGCCTACCTTTTGCATAGCTATTTTAAACACTCTGTATCCACAGGATGGAGAAATCTGTTCCTATCTTTTGTTTTTCATATTTTACTTCAAAATGTCACATTATGAAATTTAAGAGTTTGGAATGCTGTTGACTATAAATGTTGTTTATTTTTTCAACTAAGAGAAGTCAAAGCAGATTGGTTAATCATTCAAAATCACAATAATACTTTATTTACAATCTTGTCTACAGATACAGTTATATTTGCTTATTAATCACTTCTCATATAGTTTGTTTTCCGTTGCTTTTTCAACCTACTGATAATTGCATGACAGTTTATAAACAAACTAAGTTGTTTGAAAGTGACAGCTTACCCAAAAATTTTTATTCTGTCATTATTTACTTGCCCTCATGTTGGTACGAACCAACATATCAATTTCTTATTTGATCACAAATATCTTTCTTTGTGTTCAGCCGAACAAAGTAGGTTTGTAACAACACGAAAGTGAGTAAATGATGACAGAATTTTCATTTTTGGGTGAACTATCCCTTAGCTTTTAGGAGAGCAAAAATACTTCTAGTTAAAAATATTTTGCTTACAGCAGGGAAAATAAGTATTTGACACATCAGCATTTTTATCAGTAAGGAGATTTCTAAGTGGCTTATTGACACAAAATTTCCACCAGATGTAGTCATCAAGCCAAATATTGAATTCATAAAAAGAAATCAGAACATTTAAGTATACAAGTTGAGTCATAATAAATAAAGTGAATTGACACAGGGAATAAGTATTGAACACATGAAGAGAACAAATTGCAAAAAGGCATAGAAAGCCAGGAGATTGCCTGAAATCTGTCAGTATTGAGAGAGAAACCCTGCCCCCTATCAGTACTAATTGATATCAGCTGCTTTAGTCCTAATTGATGGCCTATAAAGGCTTCTCATTACCCAGGAGGCTCACAGGAAAGACTTCATGATGGGTAAAAGCAAAGAACTCTCTCAAGATCTTCGTAATCTTAATGTTGAATGGGAGAATGGTTATAGGCGCATTTCCAGAATGCTGAATGTTCCTGTGAGCACTGTGGGGACCGTTATTCGGAAATGGAAAGAGCATCACTTCACCATAAACCGGCCACGATCAGGTGCTCCATGTAAGATCCCGTTCCGAGGAGTCCAAAGAATAATCAGTAGAGTTCTCCAAGAGCTAAGACCCACAAACTTCAGGAAGACCTTGCATCAGCAGGTACTGTTGTACAAAGAAAACTATAAGCAGTGCACCGAACCGCAATGGCATCCATGCACGCTCGCCACGCAAGACTCCATTGCTGAACAAAAAGCTGAGGCTTGGTTAAAGTTTGCGAAAGAGCATTTGGAGAAGCCTGTGTATTATTGGGATACTATAGTATGGTCAGATGAAAGCAAAATTGAACGTTGTTTGGACAAGAAATGGCACTGCCCACCACCCCAAGAACACCGTAGCAACAGTTAAGTTTGGGGGTGGAAGCATCATGGTTTGGGGCTGCTTTTCAGCAAGGGGTACTGGCAGACATCATATTATTGAAGGCAGGATGAATAAAGAGAAATATACCAGGACATTCTGGATAAAAATCTACTGCCATCTACCAGAAAGCTGAAAAGGAAAAGAGGGTGGACAAACACAAGGCCAAGGAAACAATGAAGTGGTTTCAAAGAAAGAAAATCAAGTTGAATGGCCCAGTCAAGTCCCATAGAAAATCTATGGAGAAAACTGAAGATCAAAGTTCAGAAAAGAGGCCCAAGGAACCTTCAAGATTTAAAGACCATTTGTGTGGAAGAATGGGCCAGAATCACTCCTGAGCAATGCAGACGACTGGTCTCTCCATACAAAAGGCGTCTAGAAGCTGTTATCACCAACAAAGGCTTTTCTGCAAAGTATTAAATAAAGTGTTTTATTTAATATTTATTCCCTGTGTCATTTCACTTTATATATTATGACTCAACTTGTATACTTAAATGTTCTGATTTCTTTGTATGAATTCAATATTTGGCTTGATAGCTACATCGGTCGGAAGTTTTATGTCAATAGCCCATTTTCCCTGCTGTATATAATCATAGTAATAGTTCCAACACAGTGGATCACCAAACCCATGCTAACATTCACCTGCTTTAATTTCAGAGGGAGCAGTCTTACTTTGAACAGGTAGAGTAACAGCCCTCTCTGCCAACCAATTGGCCATGTGTGTAAAATACTGCATATTATGTATGCAGCATTGCATGCTGAATGCATCCATTTAATGCCTAAAATATGAAATGCCTTTGTCCGCCGTCTGCTCCTGTTGCTCAGCTATTAAAGCATTGCGTTAGCAGGGCAAAAGGTTGTGGTTTCGATTCCCAGAGAACAATACAATGCATAAATAATTGCTGCATTGTATAAATGCATAAATACAATGTATGTGTATTTGAGTGGGCATAGAAATTCAAATTGAAATGTTAATTCTTTTCAATTGGATTAATGGTTTACATAATTGTCAATTTTTGTCTTAAAAATTCCAAACAACACTAAATTACCAAAGAACGAAAAGCACGATTTCTGTTTGTCAGTCCATGTCATGCTTGTCTGTCAGATTTTAGATGAACTGCATTTTCTGTTATTGCCATATTTGTTTAAAGTTCATGCAAAGTCTGATATTAAATGTGTTCTCAGTTTGTCACACCACAGAAAAAAAACACAGCCAAGTTTGAATGATAAAAAAATGCCAAGTAAATAAAATAAGTGATTAAAATATTGGAAAAATTTACAGGATTCTCTGCTTTCAAGTGCTGGGCGCGTTGGTGCTAAAACCGTCTCTCTTAACTTTAAAATAACACTACAACCTAAATGGATGCTCGCGATTGTGTTGGGGCGGGACCATGCTTGGTTGCTTCAGTGTTTCAGCAATATATTTATAATTCTAACATTTATAATGTGTTCAGACAAACAGTTCTCTGAAATGACTTTACACGTACTTTGAAAAGGGACTATAGATACAG
Organism: Paramisgurnus dabryanus; assembly: GCF_030506205.2. Classification (NCBI taxonomy): domain Eukaryota; kingdom Metazoa; phylum Chordata; class Actinopteri; order Cypriniformes; family Cobitidae; genus Paramisgurnus; species Paramisgurnus dabryanus. The sequence continues at coordinate 27,328,615 of NC_133341.1, read as the reverse complement.
CATAGAAAATGAAGAGTTTGGTTCCAAAACGCAATAAATGCCATTTTTGAAAAAAATTAGTTACTGCCAAAATCAGTATTATATCAGGTCAGTCGTTAAAAGTAAATTCTTAATTTTACGCAAAATACAATATCCGCCGTGTTATTCTGTCATCTTTTCTCCCTTTTTTCCCAAAACGCAATAAACTCCACTCCTCCTTTTCTACAGAATGCAATAAATCCGCTCCACAAATTACAGCGCACCATTCACGCAATGTAAACAAACAATGGCGGCGCGTTGAGTACACAGAGTCCTAGTTTTCCTCATCTACTTTGTACTTCGTGATCAACAAACAAACAAAAACGAAATAATACTTTAATAGCATTGATAAACCTGTGTTTTTTTGTGACGGGAAAGAAACGTAAGCCATCAACATCTAATAATTTACGCAAGAGGCACTCGGGAGACGATCGCCTGTTCTCCCGACAGCATCTAGCTTCTCTTGTGCTAACACATTGACCCCAGGGGATCTTATGAAAAACTTTCCATAATTTTACTCAAACTCAACGAGAATCACAGCTGATCGCTGTGAAAAATGTTAAGCAACAACGTCAAGTATAACCGCGCACCAATGACAGTGTTCTTAAGATGACAAAGTAAGTATTTTGATTAATAATGTTTATTTTTTTAATCAGTGTGTACAATTGTTCAACTAAATGAATATAAAATGGCAAAAATGAATGCACATTTATACATTGATTCAATAGATTTATAGAATTTTGAAAAAAAAATTTGTCATGGATTTATTGCATTTTGTGGAAAAAAATAATTCGCTTTTATAATAAATCTTTGAAAATCAAGTTATTGATTTGAATTTTTTTTGTTTTTATAACCTAAAGATGCTATGTGAAAGTTTGTAACAGAAAATAGTGATTTTCATCTTGTCACTTTCTTGGTATAGAAAACACGTTTTTACCGAAATTTGTCAAAATGGATTTATTGCGTTTTGGAACCAAACTCTTCAAATATTTGTCAGTTCTAGTGCTTTTTGTGTCGGCAGAAGCAATACTATTGATGTACATAATTGATACCCATAATTCTCTCCTTTTGCCTGCTTGCGCTCTCACTCACAAACACATAAACACATATACTGTATGTGCATCCTTTCTTCCTCTCAGAGTTTCAGTTCCCGTGAGCGGTTCAGGGGAGTCAATGCGGCGACAGGGCAGTGATCTCTTTATGGAGGGGGCGCTGTCACCTCCCTGTCAAAGGATGGGAGCCATGGTCGCCTTTCATAGCTTTGAGCACTTCAAAAGGTGGAGACCCTCCCTTGAATTTTTGTTATTTGCTGTTTTTCCACATAAAATTATCCTACATGATGTAAAGAACATTCTGTGAAAAATAACCTTAATATCTTTTACTCTGAGTAAGGTCATGTCAAAGATTTCACAGACAGGGTCACATTTCTAGTTTTTATTATTAAAAAAAACAATAGAAAGTCTTGTTTTCAGAGTATATAATTTGAAGCATTTTAAAGTTTTATATCTGATATGTTGTGTAATTTTATCGTAGATGTTTTGATGAGGTGATTTTTCGCTTCGCTGATCCGTTGTGTGAGAGTTCTCTGTTCTCAGAGACATTTCCCAATTTCTGTGATGAGGATAACTGTAAGGTGAGACACCGGTTCTTTATATTGAAATCCTTTCTTTTATCAACACATTTTTATTATTTTTCCGCCATTGACGAGTTATCTTGTCAATAATGCTTCCTAGCCAAAGACAAGTTTTTATAGAAATCCATATTTCCGCTATTATGCACTAGGGTGCGCTCTTACCCACCTTACAAAACACTATAGCATTTATGGATCAAAGCAGTAAATACTCTGTGTATGTTTTGCTCATCGTTCTGAAACTGAAAAACTGATCTCACAAATGCAATTATCTGTTTTTTCAAAATTTTGTATTTTTTAAGAAACCTACCTATGTTTGAGAAGTGATAGAAAGAAGTTTTTTTTTTAAAAGCAGAGGGTCTGTTCTTTCATCTGATATATTATATGTTTATATTTAAAGAAGAACTTTTATGAAAATCATAATAAATGCTGGCGCTGGATGGCAACTTTTTTTTTAAATGTTAACGAGGAAAGAGTTAATCTATTGCAGTTTACATTGTACTCACACTGTTATTGAGATTAATGCACATGCTGTGTCTCTTTTTGTCAGAACCTGAAAGAGAACCCCATTCACATCATTATGGTGTCCATCCAACAAGCGGACACTGAAGATGATGACGCCCTAGTTTCAGCTTTCACAGCCTTTGCTCAATCTAAAGTAAGATTATAAACACAATGCTGCTGTAGGGGAGAGCTGGGCACAACCTAACACTTTTTGGTTTTGGCTCAATCATTCAAAAAATATTTGAGTTTGATTAACTATATTTTTACGAAAGCAACACACACATCTCTGCTACAAATGAACATTTGAAGTTTGTTTCTATTACTTACCATTCTTGGACAATTACACCAAACGTGACAGAAGTGCAAACGTTACAACTTACCCCATAGGTGGGGTTCATTGTAACAGGTAGGGGGTTAGTTGTAACACTTGCTAAAAATTAAGTTTGCAGGCAAATTTTTTTTAATACCATTTTGTCTATATACTTGAAGTGAATATTGTTTATATATCAGTCTATAATAGACAGGTATCCACACTGTATTCATTCATCCAGCCCTTTTCTAACAATAGTTCAATTATAAATGGATACAATTGTCTAAAATTGTGAGGAAAAGCAGCACAATTATGACAATTTGTTTTTTATATGTGAGCCAGTCTGTATTAACCATACTACAGTTTCAAAATCAAATTCTGAGAGAATGAGGATCAAAGTCTGCTTTTAGCCATTCATTTCATTATGATTTCAATCTTTGACGTGACCTTATTCAATCAATATTAAAGATATGAACAAAAATAAATGAGACACACGATTATTTATAAGACAGGCATATTTATTTTGTTGGCAGCCAGTAATCTTTGTGTGTGGACTGTTTAAAACAACGGCAAGAATTACGCTAACGTTAGCAGTTTTCATATCGTAAGTGCTGAGGGGTTAGTTGTAACACAGCGTTACAATTAACCCCGCTGGGTCAAAATATTTTCAACCCCACCAAAAAAGTTGCTAAGAGCTGCAGGCATATTTCAAAACGGTGCTATGTTTTAGTCAACAAGACACAGATTAATATGACATAGCATTGGATTTGGTATCTTACACACCCAACTTAGAAACCGAAAAGAACATAAGATGAAAAAATTTACTTACATGCCACCAAAACACTCGTTCATCAATAACGCTCTGGAAAAACATTATACATTTCCAAAACGCTCAACCTTGTGCAACAATGTAAACAGTCTGTGTTACAACTAACCCCGCGTTAGTTTTTGCCCTGCCACCCCTACTTGTTGCTGTTTGTGAGGGTTCAGTAACTCCCTTTGTTTTTCAGAGAGATCTGCTGCACGAGTACGGGATCAGAAGAGTCACATTTTTAGTTGCACAAAAGGTGAATACAAATAGACAAATGTGTGCAGCTGTTGGTCAGTTCAACAACAGAGATAAAAATTCTCATTGTTTGTTTTCCCACTCAGCGAGAGTTCCCGAAATACTTTACCTTCAGGGCCAGAGATGAAGTAAGTGATGCTTTCAGTTTCAAATGATTGTTAAAAAAATTTAAGTTATTGTGTAACTACTGACAGATATACATTGTCCTTTTCTCTTTACATCTCTCTGTAGTTTCAAGAAGACCGAATCTATCGTAATCTTGAGCCAGCTCTGGCTTTCCAGCTTGAGTTGAATCGAATGCGTAACTTCGACCTGACGGCCGTGCCCTGTGCCCACCACAGGATGCAGCTGTATCTGGGTGCTGCCCGTGTGGAGGAAGGGGCAGAGGTCACAGATTATCGTTTCTTTATCAGAGCCATCATCCGTCACTCTGACCTCATCACCAAGGTAACCATCATTCCAGTTTATCTACCTATACTATGCCCTAAAAGTTTGTATGTACTGCTTTTGTAGTGGGGGAGTATATACTTTTGTGTGCATAGCAAAAAAGTATGCAAGTACTGGGACAGCCTAACCTGTAACGAAAATATACATATTCTTATGTAATGTTTATTATTTTGTTTTATTTATTAATACAGTGAATCATCAGTTATTTAATTCATGAATTCAGTGTAGCATCACTAAACTCCTCCCTCTCGAAATAAGTTTACATGAAGTGTACATGGATCTGCACTTTGAATTTTCACTGGAAATAGTAGACCATCCAGGTACTGAAAGGATACTCATTTCAACATACTACACTAATTCTACTTTCAAATACAACAGGTATTCAGGTAGGATGGATAGTATCTGAATTCGAACAAAGGGATTGTTTTGTGGTTTAATGGATTTCAAACCATTTTAAATACATTTACAAATCTTTTTGTGCTTATACATAACTCTTTCTTTGTAGGAAGCTTCATTTGAGTATCTGCAGAATGAAGGAGAGAGACTGCTTCTTGAGGCTATGGATGAACTGGAGGTGGCTTTCAGTAACACACCCACCCATACCGACTGCAACCACATCTTCCTCAACTTTGTGCCAACAGTAATCATGGACCCTTCCAAGGTTAGTTCCTTTAATACACAATGTTATAACCTAGATTTCCTCTTTAAAAGACCCACAGAAGTGCCTTGAAATGCGCAGCTTTGTTCAATGTGATTCATTTCCACGGAGACAGGAATTTATGGTGTGTCAAACTTATGAACTGTAAACTAACTTTAAACTATTTTTACATAATACACATAAAAATGAACATTGAAATATCCAGTAACCTAGTTTTTGTCATAATTAGCACAAAAACACAAACTTTTCTTAGCATCTCATTGTGACATTGTTGTAAACTAGATTATTAGTGGTGTATAAAAACCTTACATAATGAACCCTATTGTTTTATTACCTTAAAAGGAGCTGTTTTTATCTGCATACACCGTGGGTCTCCGTACATGGAAGTCGCAATCATGTTTTTTACAGTAGCCCTAAACGGAAAAACTGTTACACTGCAAAAAATGACTTTCTTACTTAGTATTTTTGTCTTGTTTTCAGTAGAAATATCTAAGAATTCTTAAATTAAGATGTATTTTCTTGATGAGCAAAATGACTTAAGAAAATAGCAGCTTTAAACCGGTTCACGGAACGAAAACCAGAAACTTTAAAAAATATATTTTCCGGAACAGAATCGTTTATTTAAAATAACCAGTTAATACCATTATTTGTTTCGTTCTTCGACAAGATTTCTGTGCACTACTCGGTGAAGTTCACTTCCGGTCGTCGTTGACTCATCTGAGAAATGAGAGGCTTGCCACCAGCAAGTAGTCTACTCTCAAGCCCAAGTCTTAAAAGTCGCCATGAAACGGAAGTATCAATTGCCAATCAATTTTCCCCGTGGTGACGTGTATCCGAGTAAAACCGGTCTCTAAAATGAAATAAGGCAGGGCTGGATTTGAATTTGTCCATCAAGATCTGATTGGATTATTTGAAGTTGGGTCGTGTTGCTAATTGCTAATCGCAGCGATATTCTCCCAGACCCCGCCCACCTGCCATACATTATGACCGGAAGTGAAGAGAGATCGTTTTTAGGAGGGGAGGAGATTTGCATTTTTGATTAAAGATTATGAGGGCACAGGAATTTTTAAAAATTAATGAAGCTCACAGATAAATCATTTGTAAAAAATACCACAATATTACAAAACAAATTACAGTTTTTCATTGCGACTTTAATGCTTAATCATAAGAGTTAAATATTGTTGGCTACCAAGTATCTCAAAATGCTTGTTTTTTTACTAATTAGTGGTGTAACGGATCGCAGTTGATCCTTGATCCATACAGATCACGACCCACGGTTTGGCTTGCATGTGATTTGTGGATTTACACACAAATTTAAATAAGGTGAAAGTTGATCATTTGCAAATGCACATTTAAAGATATTTAAGTTCACAGAAACTCTAACTTACTCGCACTGGTGAAGCATATGGAAGAAACGCGTCATTCACAAACGTGCACACAAATGATTAATGTAGGCTATTTTAAAGATCTGATTTTATAAAGTCTCAGTAAGCCGTTGGATGGTTGCAATTAACTATGTGCTGAACACAGGGCGAATCTATTCTCTTTGTTATGAACTTTCCATTGCAATCAAATGAGGATTCCCATGGAGGATGCTTCAAGAGCATCAATTCTGCGCCCAGGAAGGCATAATCGTAGTAGTGTACGATTTAGGTAAATCAATTCTGCACCGGGATGTGCATAAAAGGTCCAGTCAAGTGCATAATTCCCAAAATAACCATCTGCACACTAAAGCTGTGACAGTTTTGTGCAATTAAAGAAAATATATTTAGCATATTTATTTGATCAAACGTGCCTATTATAAGTTCTCCTTAACACTGCCATGATTAATAATTCATGTTCTTGTAACTTATAAATTATTTTAAATTATTGTTTTTTAATGTAAAATTATACTAGATGTAGCAGAAAGGACTTTACGCATTTAACAATTTTATTCTTAATTCAACAATGGTATCGGGTATCGACAGATATACAAAGCCCAGGCATCGTATCAGGACTGAAAAAGTCGGATTGTTGCATTCCTAGCTGCAACTGAAGTCTGCAGGACAGTAGCTCACCAGGGGCAGGTTTGGAGACACCTGCTGTATATTATACATGCTGCTCATGAAGTTTATCTATCACCCTGTAGATTGAAGAGTCTGTCCGCTCTATGGTGATGCGGTACGGCAGTCGTCTGTGGAAGTTGCGCGTGCTCCAGGCCGAACTGAAAATCAACATCCGCCTCACAACCACCGGGAACGCCATTCCCATCCGCCTCTTCCTCACCAATGAGTCTGGTTATTATTTGGACATCAGCCTGTACAAGGAAGACACTGACCCCACCACCGGACAGGTACCGCATGACCAAGAATCCGATCATGAGATGTGCCCACTAAATGCATCTTTCCACTGCTGTGTTTTACTTTTTGTAAAGTACAAAAATATTTTTGCGGTTCTGCAGGTCATGTTCCAGTCATACGGAGAAAAACAAGGTCCAATGAATGGCATGTTAATCAACACACCTTATGTCACTAAAGATCTGCTGCAGGCCAAACGCTTTCAGGCTCAGAGCCTTGGCACCACGTATGTTTATGACTTCCCTGAGATGTTCAGGCAGGTAAGAGATTGAATATTGTTTTGAGTCTCATGTTTTTTACCAGCTCAGGACCCTGCTGGTTTAACTCTGTCTTCTGCCGTCAGGCTTTGTTTAAGCTTTGGGGACCAGGAGACAGCTACCCGACAGATGTATTGATGTGTAATGAGCTGGTGCTGGATTCTCAAGGGAGACTTGTGCAGATGAACAGACTACCTGGAGATAATGAGGTGTGCCATATGCCTTTGCAGAGACGGTGTACTTCAAACCATTTCGCCGTATTCATTCTTTACAGTTATTCATCAATCATACAAGCTTTATGTAAGCCATTTTCATCCTCCCTTTCCAGGTTGGAATGGTGGCCTTCCGGATGAAGATGAAGACTCCGGAATACCCAGAGGGCCGGGATATCATTGTTATCTGTAATGATATTACTCATATGATTGGCTCATTTGGGCCCCAGGAGGATCAGCTGTTTTTACAGGCATCTGAACTGGCCAGGGAAGAAGGCATTCCACGCATCTACATTTCAGCCAATAGCGGAGCTCGAATTGGACTGGCGGAGGAGATCCGCCACATGTTTCAGGTGGCGTGGATTGACCCCGATGACCCCTATAAGGTGAACTAATGCTCCTAAAATCCACCAGCTGCGCCGTTGAGTATTCTTTTACAAACTTGGGTCTAACTCGACCGTGCTGTTTTACCTCTGCAGGGCTTCAAGTACCTCTATCTGACCCCTCAGGATTACACTCTTATCAGTTCCACGAACTCTGTTCACTGTCGCCATGAGGAAGAGAACGGAGAGTCCAGGTCAGTTAGTGATGATTTAACTATTTCCAAGGTACAGAGACCTCTTAACTCTTTCTTTGCCAGCGCTTTTAAAATAAGTTGCCAGACAGTGGTGCGTTTCCTAAACAATGAAACAATTCGCTGGTGAACCACCATAGTACGGTTCATAGTTGGAGAAACAAACTACCTTGTCAAAAGTGTTTCCCGAAAGTAACCATGGTTGGTTCAACAACATAGTTCACGTGGCAGGTGGAGTAGTAATTCGTCTGTTCAAATCGATTTCATGGCAGATTACTGCTGTAAATAATGTACATTGCATTCTCTGTTGTTTATTTAAGTTATTTAATTCATGAGCAAGTTCCCTCTTACTCACTCTTCCCAGGGTTTCCCCAGGGTCTTAATGCTTGTAGGGTTGCACGCATGCGCACCTTTCAAAAACAGCACTTTAATTCTGTTTACAAACTAAAAGATGTAAAATGAACTTTGTTTATATTTAACTCTTTCCCCGCCATTGACGAGATATCTCGTCAATTAAGAGAAAACGCTTCCCCGCCAATGACGAGATTTTCCGTCTTTCCGCAATACCGCTATTATCCACCAGGTGGCGTCCTTCCGCAACTTTTTAAAACCGGAAGTATTGCCCTATGGCAAGCTGCTGCATGTCCGTGTCTGTTTTAAAGATTGCTCTGAATGGGATCTCTATGAAAAATCCGTCATAAAAATGGAATTATCTCTGCTTTTTGCTCAAAATATGGTGTTTTTGCAGAAACCTACCCATATTCAAAAGCTGATTGCAAAAGAACCACTAAAGGTAGGATGAAACGGGTTTTTTTTGTTTGAAAACAGAGGGTCTGTTCTTTCATTTGGTATATTGTATGTTTATATATTTAAAGAAGAACATTTTCTGGAAGGCATTAAACTTTGGTGAAAATCATGAAAAACGCTGGCGCTGGCTCGCAACTTTTTAAAAAAATGCTGGCGGTGAAAGAGTTAATGTTGCTTGTATATTTTGTTCAAAAGCATGATCAATGCTAGTCTACATGTCATAATAACAAGGAACTATGCTTGACAGCTGTAGGTACAACCACACAAGTTTACGAATGTCCGCTGCAACGATGGTTTTGGGAAACACCTGAGTTGTTGAACTATGCTGAAACGACGGAACTTGCAACCATAGTTGGCTAATGATGCTTTTGGGAAACACACCCCAGCGCCAGCATTTTTTATGATTTTCACAAAAGTTGAATGCCTTCCATAAAATGTTATTCTTTAAATATATAAACATACAATATATAAAATGGAAGAACAGACCATCTGCTTTCAAACAAATAAACAAAAATAATGAAATTTTTTAATCCTATCTTCATTTGTTCTCTTTTTGTGACGTTTTAAATATGGGGAGGTTTCTTCAAAAATACAAAATTTTTATCAAAAAGCTAAAATAATAGCATTTTTGTGAAGTACTTTTGCTAGAGATCAGATTCCGACCGATCCTCAAAACATACACGCAGTTTGAAGTGTATGCCTTAAGGGAATACTTCCGGATTTTATAAGTTGGGTAAGAGTGTAAATATGGATTTCTGGGAAAAGTTCTTGTCATTGGCAGGAAAGCGTTTTCTCTTAATTGATGAGTTAAACCATCAATGGTGGTGAAAAAGTAAAATTAGTTGATGCTTCAGTTTTTTAAAAGTTGGGTAATAGCGCCACCTAGTGGATAATAGCGGGAAAAAAATTATTACCGTAAAAACTCATCAAGGATGCGTCATTGGCAGGGAAGCGTTTTCTATTAATTGACGAGATAAATCGTCAGTGGCGGAGAAAGAGTTAAGGACAGCAAGAAAATAACTACTAGCATCTGAAAAAAATGCTTTACTATTTATTAATGTATGTCTTTTTTGTAAAATATTAATTCAAAAAAAATATTATTTTAGCATTAGAAATACTTCTATGATTAAGGTCTTACACATACTACAGGACTTTTGTTAGAGATCTGATTCAGAGCGATTATCAAAACATACACAGAGTATTTACTGTTTTTGGCCTTAGTGGATGCTTCAGTATTTTATAAGTTGAGTAAGAGCGCCACCTGGTGAATAATGGTCATTTGCCGGGAAATGTTGTCTCTTTTATTTGATGAGATATCCAAATATTATTAAAGGGGACAGAGAATGAAAAACCATTTTTACCTTGTCTTTGTTGAATAATGGTAGTCTACCCGCATTCCTGAACACACAAAAAGTTCTAGACATGCTAAACAGCTCAGTCTCATAGAAATTCCTCTTTTAGAAATGTCAGCCAGAAAACGGCCCAATCTGAAAAACTGATTCTTATGACATCACAGGCATCTAACTGCCCCTCCACTTTAAAATAATTGGCTACATTTTTTGAGTGGCAGCAAAGTCAGCCAATCAGTAATGAGATTGCAAGTTAAGCCAATAGGGGGAGCCAAATAGGTGCAAAACCACTTGTTTAAAATCCCTCACCCTAATAGAGCTATCTGAGAGAGGTTTTTAGGAAGCTTCTAAGGCATTACAGACCCAAACAAATTTTTTTTGTCTAAATGTCACATCACAGAACAAGGATAAATACCCCGTTCAATCATTCTATGTCACCTTTAATGTTTTAATAAACTATATTTTTATGAATCCCTCAGGTACATCATCACAGACATCATAGGGAAGGAAGAAGGGCTTGGAGTGGAGAATCTGAGGGGTTCAGGCACCATAGCTGGAGAAACATCTCAAGCTTATAAAGAAGTCATCACAATCAGCATGGTGAGACCTGACATCTGACCATGATATTGTCTGACAGTTTTTAGAAAAAAAACACCTTATGCTAAAGTAGATGTCCTAAGAAATATCAAAAAAATAATCCAGTGTTTCATAAATTAACGTATGGGAAACACTGATAATCTGATAATTGTCTGTAGCCATGCTTCTATTTGCGAAAAAAAAAAAAAAGATTAGCCCATCAAAAGGTTTACAGATATAGCTGATGGAAATGCTTATTATCAATAAAAAAATTTAAATGTTGCCAAAAAACGCATAAAAAACTCAATACCTTAAAAGATAATTCCGGTATTTAACACTTTAAGTCTCATCTCTGGTTTGTTTTGGATGAACTACAGTGATGGACACTGACATTTTGACAATGGGTCGTGTCTTGAGTTTTTGACTCGTTTAGAAGCGTCTCTTGACTGCTTCAGAATGTTCAAAAGTCAATGACCATGCACAAACATGTCATTAAAACAACACTTAACGTTCATTTTCAAAACTGTGCTACTCACCAAGTGGTTCGTGGTGTTCGTTGATGATTAAAAACAAGTTGTGTAGCGAAATACAGTTTCTGTCGTGTTTTATTTGGTATTTTGTAAAATTCCATTGACTTCTCTTGTAAGACTCATTGCTCGCTGATATATCACTCCGCCGCCGGAAACGGAAAAGGGGTCTGTTTACATGTGGTTGTAGTTTTTTTCGCTCGGTTTCTCTCAGAAGGAAATTTTTCCCATATTTGATGGCTCAGTGACCAGCTTTAGGTTTGAAGTTGAGCTCGATTGTGACTGTCTATACGCTAGACACCGAGTTCCGTTCAGCGTCCTTGTACGGCAAAGTGGTTGTCGCCATCAAGTGGTCGGGAGTGTGCTAACGCTTCAGACTCAAATATAGAGCAGAAGTATATACGAAGTTGTGAGGTATCTGAAAAAATAGTTCCACTATAGCAAATAACACGGATTGAAATCATACATTGCGCCAATATATTTGTTTTAAGTGTTGTTTTAATGACATGTTAGTGCATGGCCCTTGACTTCCATTCTGAAGCAGTCAAGAGACGCTTCTAAACGAGTCAAAAAGACACGACCCATTGTCAAAATGTCAGTGTCCACCACTGTAGTTCATCCAGAACAAACCAGAAACTCAGAGACTCAAAGTGTTAAATACCGGAATTATCCTTTAAAAATGGTGCAAAAAATAGTTAGGAAATATTTGTAGTGTCACATGATAGATTTTCATCAACTTTTTACTGTAAGTCACTTTGAATAAAAGCATAAATGTATATGGTTTGGATAATTGAGTTTATACTGTTGCTGTTCTTCTAGGTGACATGTCGTGCCATAGGAATCGGGGCGTATTTGTTGCGTCTTGGACAGAGAGTGATTCAAGTGGAAAATTCCCACATCATCCTGACCGGGGCAGGAGCGCTAAACAAGGTGTGGAATTACAACCTGTTTTCCATTTTACACCTTCAGTTATACCTCACACAAACTTCATCTTTTTTTGAGGATACATAAATCTATGTTAATTCAACGAGTCAGGTCTTGAGTTATTTGAATTTATTTATTTTGTTTTGCAGGTGTTGGGTCGTGAGGTTTACACTTCTAATAACCAGCTTGGAGGAGTACAGATCATGCACAATAATGGAGTGACACACACCACTGTGCCAGATGATTTTGAAGGGGTGCTCACAATCCTACAGTGGCTATCTTATATGCCAAAGGTTGGCTATTATTAGTTTCTTAAACGTGCCTTTTATCTGATTCTGATATTTTCTGACCATAATTTACAGGCCTCTTTGCAGCAACAATATGCTAAAGTGTTCACACCAAAAGTGTTCCTGTAGCTCAATTTGTAAAACATTGTTTAATCATTGCAAAGGCCATGGGTTTGATTTCCAGGAAAAACGTACTGATAAAAATTTGTATAGCTTGAATGTACAGCAATGTCATAACCAGATGCTATGCTATATGATTGTAGCAATAGGCACTTTGTCTGTCCATAATTGAGCACGAAAAAGGGGCATAGCATTGCATAATCAATCACAAAACGAAAAATTTTCTCTGTATGTGTTCCCCTTTTTAGTAGGAGCACAAACAGAGACACATTTCTATGGCTTTCCTTGAGGGATCTGTTATATATTTCTGGTTTTAAATGTCGTCCATGTTTGATGATTAATATTCATAATGCGCAGAACTTTCATTGAATGAGATCTCTGTGTAGGACGTCACAGAAATAGAAATTGTTTTTAAAATAGAATTGTGACGTGTCACATCATGTGTAGTTAGGATAAAGTCGCTTTGGATAAATCTAATGTAGATGTAAGTGTGACAAATATCTGTCATAATATATGTTTTTAGACCAATTAACCTAAAGACTGCACTGATATTTGCGTTTTTCTTTCAGAACAATCAAAGTTCTGTCCCAATCATGCCTCCGACTGATCCAGTGGACAGAGAGATTGATTTTCTTCCCACCAAAGCACCTTATGACCCCCGCTGGCTGCTCTGTGGTCGACCCCATCCCAGTAAGAAACAAGTTATTCTGTTACATACATTTCTTTACACATTATTAAGACCATCACCCAATGTAAGGTTTGTGCTTTAGCTGCCCTAAACTAATAGGACTGGATATCACCTTTTTTATATTATGGTTAATCCTGTAGTATGTGTAAGACTAAGACCTTAATCACAATAGTGTTTCTAATGCTAAAATATAAATTTTTGTTTTTATCAATAAGTTTTCAAATTATATTTTATAAGAAAAGCATAAAATAGTAAAGCACTTTATTTGATAATTTTTTATTCAGATGCCCTTCTAAGAAAGTTTAATGTGCTGAGTCTACCGACTCAAATTTTGGTATGAAAGCACTTCACGAGGTTAAATGGTCTTTGAGACAAATACACAGGTGCTTTAATAAATTTGTTATATGGGACATTTCAGAATGTGACTTTTTTAACATGTCAAATAATCCACAGAATATGTATGTAAAGTTCTAGCTCAAAATATCATATAGAAAATTTGTTATAGCATGTTAAAATTGCCACTTTGTAGGTGTGCCATTTTTGGGTGTGTCCTTTTAAATGTAAATGAGCTGATCTCTGCCCTAAATGGCAGTGCCGTGGTTGGATAGTGCAAATTAAGGGGCGGTATTATCCCCTTCTGACATCACAAGTAATGAAAGCTCAACCTTCTACACCTTGTTTATGAATTTGTCTTTATATTGTAGCTGTGAAGGGAGCATGGCAGAGTGGATTTTTTGACAACGGTACTTTTATGGAAGTGATGGCCACCTGGGCTCAGACTGTGGTCGTGGGGCGAGCCAGGTGAGTTAACTGATTAACACATTGAAGATATTTTGGCTTATCACATCAATAGATTTGAAGTAACTGGTTGTGAATACTGTCCACTGCAATTTCCCAAAGGCTTGGTGGGATTCCTCTTGGGGTTATCGCTGTGGAGACCCGCACCGTTGAAGTTGCGATTCCCGCAGATCCAGCCAACTTAGATTCAGAGGCCAGGGTAAGCTATGACAACTAGTCATGAGAGGCTGTTTACACCTGGTATTAAGATTTGTTTCGATCGATCGGATCATAAGTGGATGAGAGAGACACATTCACGTTTATACCTCGTGTTTTAATCAGTTTCATCCACAGAAATGCATGCCACCATATTTTAACATATGTTCAAAACATATTATTATTACACATTATAGTTTTTTCTCATGTATAGATATTGATCAAACATACTGACGACTTGCATTTTGCATGTCACAGGCCAACCAGAATTTCTCTAGAATAAGAGAGTTGCAAATCACGGTTCATTAAACAACGACTTTTTAAAATCATATTTTTCTTTCAGCTTGTGCAGCAGGCTGGTCAGGTGTGGTTTCCAGACTCTGCGTATAAAACTGCTCAGGCTATTCAGGATTTCAACAGGGAGAAACTTCCACTTATGGTGTTTGCTAACTGGAGAGGCTTCTCTGGAGGAATGAAAGGTATGTTAGCATTTGAAATGTGATTTTCCCAATATTTCGATTCTTTTTTTGCACTCTCAAGTTCCAAATTGTTGTATCTCTGCCAAATATTCTCCTATCCTAACCCTACATTAATTGAAAGCTTATTTATTTAGCTTTCGGATGATGTATACATCTCAATTAAAAAAAAAAGACCCTTACTATTGGTTTTGTGGTCCATTGTCAATTTTGATCTATAACTTCTTTAAGGTTGTTTAATGAGTGTCTTCTCTTTATGTCAGACAAAAAAAAAGACCCTTACTATTGGTTTTGTGGTCCATTGTCAATTTTGATCTATAACTTCTTTAAGGTTGTTTAATGAGTGTCTTCTCTTTATGTCAGACATGTACGATCAGGTACTAAAGTTCGGTGCTTATATCGTGGATGCCCTGCGAGAGTTTGGCCAACCTGTGCTGGTCTACATTCCTCCTCATGCTGAGCTGAGAGGAGGATCGTGGGTCGTGATCGACCCCACCATCAACCTTCAACATATGGAGCTCTATGCAGATCGAGAGAGCAGGTGCACACGGCAACACAGATGCTGTTCGCTTCTGTTTCTCTGGCCTCATCATCACTTGTTTTATTTGATCTGTTCATCTTCTCTTTTATTCTTTAGAGGAGGTGTTCTGGAGGCAGAGGGAACTGTGGAGATAAAGTTCAGGAAGAAAGATCTGCTAAAGACCATGCGAAGGATCGATGCTGTGTATTCCCACCTATCTGAGCAGCTTGGTACATTGTGTAATCTTGCTTAAACAAAAATTGTATTCAAGAACTTTAAAGGGTTAAGTGAAGAAGTTAAATTATATATTTTTTAAGAAATTCTTACACTTGAAAATTGTTATACTCGATAAAGGCAAGCCGGAGTTGCCGGTCCAAGAGCGTAAAGATTTGGAGGTCAAACTGAAAGCAAGAGAGGAGTTCCTCCTTCCCATCTACCATCAGGTGGCAGTGCAATTCGTGGACCTCCATGACACGCCTGGGAGAATGCAGGAAAAGGGCGTCATCATGGTATAAACAAAAAAGTCAAAATAATTTTGCTCTGCACAATGTAACCCCTTTATACACTGAGTGCTGAACTTTCTCAGTACTGTGTGAATCTCATGCTAGAAACAAAGCAGTTTTCTCATGGTCATTTAACTACTGTATATGTTTGCAGGACATTGTAAACTGGAAGAATGCACGGTCGTTCTTTTACTGGCGTCTGCGGCGACTATTATTGGAGGAGGTGGTAAAGGGGGAGATCATGCAGGCCAATAAAGAACTGAGCAACGGACACATCCGGTCAATGCTGCGCCGGTGGTTTGTGGAAAAAGAAGGGACTGTTAAAGTAAGAAGATCCTTTTGTTCACACCCACACACATAGTCCGAAAACTAGTTTCCAGGTTTAACCATAAGATCAACCATCAGACTCTAGAATAAAGAGACACAGTGTGTAAACCATTCAGTGTAGTTGGAAACAGACACACTTTAGCATACGTAGCACAGGTATATTTGTAGAAAATACCAACAATATGGACCCAAAAATCTGTAGGATAATAAATAATTAGTCTTTTTTCTTTAAAAAAAAATATTACCACCATGTCATCCAAAATGTTGATGTCTTTCTTTGTTCAGTCAAAATGAAAATTATGTTTTTTGAGGAAAACATTCCAGGATTTTTCTCATTTAAATGGAAAACACTTAACAGTTTTAATGCAGTTTAAAATTGCAGTTTCAAAGGTCTTGAAACGATCCCAAATGAGGCATAAGGGTCTTATCTAGCCAAACGATAGTCAATTTTTGACAAGAAAAAAAAAAATGCACTTTTAAACCATGACTTCTCGTGTATCTCTGGTCCTGTGACGCGCAAGCGACCTCCCATAATTGCGTAATGACGTGGAAAGGTCACGTGTTACATATATAAAACGCAGATTTGCGGACCATTTTAAACAATAAACTGACACAAAGACATTAATTAGTATCATTCGACACACAAACAACGTCGGAACAGTCCTCTTTCTCCACACTTTTGAACACTGGTGCGTAGTTTCGCATACGTCATCCGTGACCTCTTGACGTGATGACGTATTGCGTGAGGTGGCGCTGGCGCATCACAGGACTGGAGATAGAAGAGAAGTTGTGGTTTAAAACTGCATTTTTTTTCTGCAATATTTCTTCAGCGCCACCTCACGCAATACATCATCATCACTTCAAGAGGTCACGGATGACATATGCTAAACTACGCCCCAGTATCCTTTATTTTGTTAAATGTCCTACTAGGGATGTGGCAAGAATCTCGCGATACGATACATATTACGGTGCATGACCTTGTTTCGTTACATTACGATATTGCAGCCTGGGGCGGTATATTTGGGATATTTTAATAGCATATATTTTAGGAAAACAGTCATTGAGAACACACCACCATATGCAAAGCAAAACATTGGTGGCGGGCGCCTGTACATTGCAAAAAGAAATGGCTTTCTCATCTAGTATTTTTGTCTTGTTTCTCGTACAAATATCTACAAATTCTTAAATCAAGATGTATTTTCTTGATGAGCAACTAGAAAATAAGTCTAGTTTTCAGACAATAAATATCAAATTTAAGTGCATTTGTGTTTATAACAAGCCAAAAGAATCTGCCAATGAGGTAAGAAATATCTTGAAATAAGTTAACTTTTTTCTTAAAGAGCACCTATTGTCCGATTCACGTTTTTACATTTTCTTTGGGGTGTAAGTGTGTATTAGTACATCTTAACAATATGCAAAAGGTAAGTAAATGATGACGCGAGTTATCGTCTCCCACATAAATCTCTTTTCTTGGCATACACCAAACACACAGAGTGTAGGCAACAGTTTTCCTGGGATTGGTGATGTAAACAAGAGCGACATTATCATAATTCCTCCCGCTTCGGACTCACAGCCTGCAAGTTAACTCCTGTTGGCATTGTATTGTGAGCGAATCTTTCAGACATGGTAAGGAGCGTCACATTTCCGGCTGACGTCAGAGGTATTCAGGGCCAATCACAACATACAGATTAGCTGGCCAATCAGGGACACAGAGCTTTTCAAATCTGTGCATTTCAGGAAGAGAGTGAAATCTGGAGCTAAAAAAATGTACTGTATGTACTGGAAAATAATGTGGTTTTTTACCATAAACCATGCAAACACATTGTATTATACAAAATACACAAAATAACGTTGTTTTTTAGCAATGAAATATGTGCACTTTAAACCCTTAATTCAAGAAAAAAAATTAATAACAAATTGGCTTAAATTTTATAATTTTTGTCTAAAAACTAGACTTATTTTGTTAGGTCATTTTATTAATCAAGAAAATAATCTTGATTTAAGAATTTTTCGATATTTACTGAAATTAAGACAAAAATACAAAAGTAAGAAAGTCATTTTTTGCAGTGTGTAGTACTTCCTGTAAGTAGCTTAGGGATAAGAAAAATGCCATCTAGTGGTCGGGATGTAAACTCCAAATGAAACAACAGCCATTGAATCTTTTATGATTTGTATAAAATAATATCGATATTGCTTTTTTTTTTAAGAATCGATACATTGCCAAACAAAATATCAGATACTCACGTCAAGTATCGATTTTTCTTACAACCCCAATTTCTTACCATAAATATATATATAAAAAATCTATTAATCATTAGTAATATGTGTTGCTAATGACTTCATTTGGACAACTTTAAAGGAATAGTCTACTCATTTTCAATATTAAAATATGTTATTACCTTAACTAAGAAGAGTTGATACATCCATCTATCATCTGTGTGCGTGCATGTAAGCGCTGGAGCGCGCTGCGACACTTCGATAGCATTTAGCTTAGCCCCATTCATTCAATGGTACCAATCAGAGATAAAGTTAAAAGTGACCAAACACATCAACGTTTTTCCTATTTAAGACGAGTAGTTATACGAGCAAGTTTGGTGGTACAAAATAAAACGTAGCGCTTTTCTAAGCGGATTTAAAAGAGGAACTATATTGTATGGCGTAATAGCACTTTTGGGAGTACTTCAACTCGGCGCAGTAACACTCTCCTTCTCCCATTATGAGAGGGAGAAGGGGAGCGGATTTTTCAGGCGAGTTGAAGTACTCCCAAAAGTGCTATTATGCCATACAATAAAGTTCCTCTTTTAAATCCGCTTTGAAAAGCGCTACGTTTTATTTTGTACCACCAAACTTGCTCGTATAACTACTCGTCTTAAATAGGAAAAATGTTGATGTGTTTGGTCACTTCTAACTTTATCTCTGAGCGGTACCATTGAATGAATGGGGCTAAGCTAAATGCTATCAAAGTGTCGCAGCGCTCCAGCGCTTACGTGCACGCACACAGATGATAGATGGATGTATCAACTCTTCTTAGTTAAGGTAATAACATATTTTAATATTGAAAATGAGTAGACTATTCCTTTAAAGACGATTTTCTCAATATTGTAATTTTTTTTGCCACTCAGATTTTCAAATAGTTTTATCTCGGCCAAATATTGTCCTATCCTAACAAACCACACAATAATGGAAATCTTATTTATTATGGCTGTCAGATTATGTATACATCTGTATGTCATGTTGATAATTGTTGTCTAATGTTGTTTTTAAGGCATACCTGTGGGACAATAACAAAGTTGTTATAGAGTGGCTGGAGAAACATCTTTCGCAGCAGGACGGGACACATTCTGTCATTAGGGAGAACATCAAGTACTTGAAGAGGGACTACGCTCTCAAAAACATCCGCAGGTATTTTCCAAGAGCCATACATAGCATATCCATATAAGCATGTCTAATAATAATCTAAGCAGATTTGTGATAAGTAAGCAGACATCTTTATAAACATCATTATTGCATATGTTTAGCTTAGTTCAGGCCAACCCAGAGGTGTCTATGGACTGCATCATCCACATGGCCCAGAACATCACTCCTTCACAAAGAGCCAAAATCTGCCACCTGCTGGCCACCATGGACAACTCCACTACCAGCTGATCTTATCTTTACTCATCATCACTAGTACTGTTTAGCTTTCCACTATACAAAGGAAACAACATGGTGTTTAGCATTTTTTTAAATATTGTAATATGCTGAAAATGAAGTAAAAAGCACAAGATAGATACTGTATAATATGGACAGTTTTGGACTGTTCTTGTATCAGGGCATTAGGCAATCGCCTTATACACATGATTTCAAGTGTCCAGGGTTCATTTACTCCACTTAACTTATCATAGCACACAGCTGCTGGTTGTGGCAACTTTAGGATAAACATATGGTATCTTATGCTAGCACTATAGTAGGCCTATACTGTATCCTACACACTTTAGTATGCTCACTGCCAAAAGCTGTATGTACGTGGTGATTTTTGTGGCATTTTTATGGTAATAGCCGACAGATGAATGTACAACAAACCAAAGAGACTGATTTTTAGTGAAGCAGTCGCCAAGTTGGAGTGCACATAAACACTACGTGGTACTTCCTCAGGAATATATGTAATAATTATGCAAAACAAATAAATGATGAAATCACTATTTTTAGAGTATAGTCACAGTATTGTAGCTGAATAAAATCACTGTGCCTTTACAAAAAGGCTTATTTTCATTTATGATGGCCAGGGTTTCCCAGCAAAACCTCTCCAGTTGTGTTTCGAGGGGGGTCCTCCGGTAAAAATCATGCATTAAAATCTGCATTTTTTTTTGAAGAGTTTATATGCTAAAATTCGCATTCTCATGGCTAAATATCATTATTGGGGATGCTTCAACCCGCGGACATGTCAAACAGCCTGTGGCAACAGTATTAAAGGTCCCGTTCTTTCTGTGTTTTTGAAGCTTTGATTGTGTTTAAAGTGTGCAATATAATATGTGTTCATGTTTCAATGTAAAAAAAAACGCGGTATCACACACAATTTACTTATCAGTATACTGTTTTCACTGTCCTCAAAACAGGCTGATGTCTTCTTTGTTCTATGAAGTCCCTCCTTCAGAAATGCGTAACGAGTTCTGATTGTGTAGTTTGTTTAGTGTGTTGTGATTCGATAGCAGCTTAGCAGAGCCGTTAGCTTAGCTAGGACTGATGTATTCCTGTGGGCGGAGTTTAGTCAAAAACTGTTCTAGTGACATCATTAAAGCAGGAAGTAGAGGGCTGTAGTCCAAACCGGCCGTTTGCTTTAGGCTTTGAAAGGCGAATTCTGTTAAAGTATATACATCGGCTTGCAATGAACTTTGACCTTTAGCATTTTACAGGTATTATTTATGCTACATTACACACTAACTAGGGTTTAAAAAATGGGATCAGGAGGAACGTGACCTTTAAAATAGCCCAACTCAGCAGAAAACCCCTGCTTTTATCAATACCTTTTATTTTTACCAGTATACACTAATGAAAAAAAATGATACACTTTTTAAAGCAACACTATGTTGTTTTTTAACCTTTATATAATGTCTCTAAAATTATTTCAGTGATAGAACAACTTTTAACTGGACAAATTGTACTGTTGCTGCAACCTGAGCAGCCTCCTAGCTGCTACAAGCACATAATATGTAATACAAGTAATATTTGTTAAGCATTACACTTCTGTTCGTATGAATGCAATCGCATGTGCTGTTTCGGTAAGTGGATAAATATAATTTAACCCCCGGGGCTGGACTGTACAAGTTTTTTCTGATTAAATAATTTTTTATCAGATTTTGTGCCTTTTAATAGTTTTTGTGTGTTGTTATGAGACCAGAAACTAAGCTCAGTGCCTGTTTTTGTTGGCTGTATCAGGATGTATGTAAATGAAATCCATGATTATGCATAAATAAATAGTTTTTCTATAAATGGAGATTTAGTAATTTTTCTAATTCATAATCTTTGTTAAAAGCCAGTGGCGGCTCGTGACTGCTCATCCGATGGGCTCAAATTCAAAATAAGTGTTCGGAGTGTTGCTCATGTTTTCAAAATATGTGTTTGTTGTGTCATGTGAACCATATGCATCACGTGTCTTGTCAAAATAAGTGCCTGCTGCACATGCATTAAAACCGCTTATGATAAAAGAGACGCTCACGTTCACAAAATCCCTTAACAATGAATTTTGATTACTCATGAGATTATGCTAGTATCTGGCAAACGCGAGCGTATCTTTAATAATAAACCCTTTAGACGCATCTGCAGCAGACACTTATTTTGACAAGACACGTGATGCACATGGGATCAGTCGACTCGCAGAACACATATTTTGAAATTACGAACCACACACATGACGGGCTACATACATGTTGTGACGAACTTCACATCGAGTGCCCTCGAAAAAAGAAGTCACCGGCAGCCACTGTTAAAAGTACATGTGTTGATTCATATTTGGACCAACCAATAAATACATTTTGTGATTTTTTTACTGATCTAATACAACATTTTACATTCAAGCATTTGGCAGACGCTTTCATTCAAAGCAACTTGCAAGTGCATTCAAGCAATACATTTGATCAGTATGTGTGTTCCTGGGACCGAACCCAGCTCTACACATTGAATCATAGAAACACATGCAGATAAAGACATTTATTAATGCTGATATAAACATTTTATTTGTGCTGAATGAATCGCATTTCTTGTCCAATATTGTGAGATTTTATTGCTTGGTCATTTCAAATATTTAGATATGTACAATAAACAATGATTCATGTCACCATTTCAGCTCTTTTTATAAATATAAATAAACACAAAAATTAAAGGGCGGATCCAGTGTCTATCACAGTACAACAAAAGACACACAACTACAATTTCATGGCTAACAGTTAAATGGACAACATCAGTAGAAAACGAATTTCTTTTATGGTACAGCAGAATCATGATTTCCCATATTTTAATGTTTTTAGTGTTGTGGTTAACTCCCATTGCATTAGATTTATGAAGAAAGCAACACATTAATTACTGATTATGATGATGATGAAGTTTGACCGTGATGCCAGTACAACACTCTGAAATGATTCAGTCACTTTTTTGCATCATGTATACAAACATTGTTTCAGAATTGGTTGCACAATTCACGTTTTGTCTGTCTTGAAAGAAATTTGAGTTTTTTTGACAGAGAGTCACCACACAAAATAAGTTTAAAAAGCCTGAAGCAAAACTTTGTGATCCTGATGAGTAAAGCTTGGCTCAGTTGATATGTTGTGGGTACGATTAAAGCAAAACAATCGGCTTTGTTCCTCCTTGTGTGTTCATGTACTGGTTAGAAAGGGCTTCTACAGTGGAGTATGAAGAATAGAGGCCCGTCACCTGCAGGTCTGGGTACGGTAGTCCTCCTGCATTGGACACAGGTGTGCCATTGCCTGTGTCCAGGTCACAGTCGGACAGGCGAAGGGGGGAGTTACTGAGTGTACCAAATGCCTCCAAGTTAAAACTATCGTCCTTCATATCATCCCACAGGTTTCCTACAAACAACAGAAGACATGATATTTAAGACATGGGAAAAAACATCTGGTGCCATTCAATATTTTAATAACAGGTAATAGATAAAGCAAAAAAAAAAATCTGTGGCCTCACATTACTGTGATTTTATCAGGCTGATCTCACGGAAAGTCATAGTCACGCAAAATTTGATTAATTTATTTGTGTCCATGGCACATCTAACCTGAACTCTAACCCTAACTCCAGGCGAGAATAGTTTTAAAAGCGGAAGAAAAACATGTAGAAACCAATACATAAAAGCACATCCTAACTCAAACCCCAAATCTAACCCCAGGCGAGAATAATTTAAATATGGGGAAAAAATGAGAAAACAATACATAAAATGACACGAAAAAGAAAGTCATGCCACGGACACGAAAAACTATTTATAGAAATTCGTGCGAGTGTCACGAAAAAAAAAACCATTTGTGCTCAAGGCACGAAAAAAACCTTACTTTTGTGCCATGGACATGAATAAATTAATAAAATTTTGCGTACGACTTTCAGTGAGATCATGCGGCATTTTATCATAGGTAAGGAGTGTTTTTAGACAAAATGCATTGGTAAAAATGCGCCAAAGTCAGTGGTTCCGGCCGGAGTCGTCTGGTGTATGGGTTATAATGATCTAAATAAACATTTCTTAAACAAAGGTAGTTTAAAAGCAAAGTAAAATGATCCGTTAAATGCTTGAATCTGATTGGCTGATGAACGTTCTGAGGTGTGCAATTATTTTCTGGGAAACGCACGGCGAACGTAGTTCCAGGCAGCTCTCTTGACCGCATTGCAGCTCCATATCACTTCGCATAGTTAACTGTAATAACTGACTAACAAAATCAACGTGACAGACGATTTTCCGAGGCAATAACAGCGCTGTTTAGAGACGCACATAGGTAGCCTCTCTCTCGCTCGCGCTTTCTCTCTCTCTCTCTCTTTCTTTCTCTCCGTACTGTGTCTTTGTCGCTCTCGCTTTCTTTCTAATAACTTCATTAATAACTGCATTAGAATGCTATCAACGGATCAAGCCTCCACTACCAGCGTTAAAGTGCCGTTTTGGAACAAGCAAAAGAGCCGTTGGATGAGACGTAAGTATGAGATTTAAGTACAAGAACCGGACGAATCCCTTTAAATATATCATGTAATCGATGTCTTCAGGTGTGGTAACCGTATAAGCGGAATTATTGACTTCGGGTCGTTGAGTTATTATATATATATATATATATATATATATATATATATATATATATATATATATATATATATATATTATTATTAATAAAATTAATTATTAAAAATAACGGAAACCCGATGTGTAACGGCAGTTCTATTAGACCCTTTTACTGTTTGTACACGCTGGTGACACATTGTACACATTTGTACACATTGGTGACGTGGCAATGTAAGCGCGCGCATATTGGCAACGGAAGTGGTACCACATCCGTGTACTCTAGTGGAGTGATATAAGATGGCCAAATATAAAGTGGCCAGATACATATATACGTATATTAGTATATTATATTAGTGCAACCAAATGCAACAACCAGATGTTTTGATGCTGGGAAACCCGTTTTGATAAACTTGCTAACACATTAGAACCAATGGGTAACAGCACTAATTCCGTTGCCAACATGCGCACGGAGGCTATTTGATCACGTGGGCTGTAAAGGTTCTTTAATTCAACGGCCCATCGTCAATTATTCCTTACTTAATGTAAAGTCGGTTCTGTTTACACCAACCTTGCCAGGAGAAGTCCATAATACTTGGGTCCAGTGCATCCACCTCTGAATTAGCGTCTGTTTGAATGGTGTAGAAGTCACTGGGCTGTTTGGCAAGTTGCTGGGGCAGAGAACTGTTCATTAGGTCATGGACCGTGTGGAGAGGAGGGGTCTGAGCGGGGGCCGGGGATGCTGGAGCCAGACGGGACTGATTCTGAAACTGCATGTGAAGGTGTTGGTGCATGGGAAGGCACTGCAGTGACAGAGTGACCATCGGCTGGGGCTGCAGCTGAAGAGTTTGCCCCGGTGGGCAGCTGGGCAAGCGAGTCATGCCGGTATCGACAGATTTCTGTCTGCAGCTCTCTGGTCTGTCTGTTATGAGTTTGTCTAGTTCATCTGATGAAAAAAAGAGGCAGCATGGCATGCAATTTATATATAATGTTGAGTTACAGAGCTTAATACATATATAGTCAGGAATAATTTCACACCTGGATTGGCCATGCTGCGACGGATTGCTGGGAGATCTTTGCGTTTCCATTTCTGCATCTCCTCCTCCATTTTGTCAATCTTGGCTGGGTTGAGTGCCCACAGGCAACCCTTTCTGGAGGAGCCGCTCATCTTGTTCTCCACTTTCTCGAAGCACTTATTTAAGGACAGGTTGTGACGTACCGAGTTCTTCCATCCGTCAGGTGCTGTCTGAGGACCGCAGTAATACAACGAACTGTAACTAACATTTTATGGGTGTCAAGGTACATCAAACTTGCTAAAATGCCTTACCTTAAAATAAGGGAAGTGCTCTTTCATAAAGCTATAGATCTCACTAACAGGAAGGCTGCCTGTTTTGCTGTTCTTCAAAGCCATGGCAATCAGACAGCTGAGAATGAATCGTATCAAATTAAATCTTGTTTTAATTTATGAATCATCTAACAATCATCCTGCATAGATCTAAAGTCACCTGTAGGAGTAGATGGGTTTGGGGAAAGTCTTGGGCTGCAGGTCTTGGTTATGAGCATTCATACGAGCTTGAGGGTACAAACCCTGGCTGTTATAGCTGCTGTAAAGTCCACCGGGAGAACACTGAGGAACATGACACATAAGTGAAACTTTTTTATACAGTACATCAGCTCCTTAATATCCTTATAACATTTAAAAGTTTGTTTTGAAAGTTGAACAGCATACAAATATGGAGTTATTAAAGTACCTAAAGTAAAGTCATCTATGCTTTATTTCAGTTTTCAAATCATGAAAATGTAATTATTCAGCTTAGTAGTTTGTCTGTTTAACTTCCAGTAGCAGCTGATTTGTATGGATATTTAAGGTGTATATATAAGGTAATGAAATACATAATATGAATATATCTATAGTCTATAATGGTTAACGGTATAATATTGGTTCAGTAAGAGGGGAAATCCTGTTCATACAGTTAAAATAAAACAATATAAAGATGCTCCTTTACTGAAATAATGTCTAGGAGGTGTTTATAGTTTGTTAGGGTTTTTGCAATGTAGTGTTGTCTTTTTAATTTGACTCTTTGGAGAAACCAAAACTCTTATCCTGTGTTATCTGAAAAATTGTGCGTTTTTAAATAAATTACTGCATCTACAACAACAAATTTGACATGCCTTAAAATGTTTAACACGTGGTTTTGCGTAAATATAATAAATAATATATAATAATATAATTATATGAATATAATCAATTTTTTAACTTGATAAAAAAGGAAAATAATGGAGAAAGCATGTTTGATAACTTTAGTGCTTAAATGATTTCTTACAGGGTAGGAAAAACACTTGATGACACTTTCTCACATTATTCTGAAAATTAGATAGGTGCGAAGGTCCTCCAAAATAAATTTCCAAATATCTAGAACTGGCTCTGATCCCTAGTAGGCTATTTACAAGTCATCATAAATATGGAACCAACCTGTTGGTTTGCCTGAGTGTAGGTGAGCACTTGTTGAGGGGCGGTCTGGTACACTGAGGCAGCACATGGAAACCCAGGGGAAAACTGGGGCATCTGCATAAACCAAAGCATTTTCTTTAGCCACTGCAAATATCCAGCGTTGGCAATAACTGGTAGCACACACGATCTGGACTTATTTAGTAATGTTAGAGATTGAAAATGTCACTCACGCTGTTGATGGCCAAAGGGCTGTGCTGCATTTCAGTCTGCAGATGAATTGCAGGTCCTGCTCCTACTGCTACTGTCATGCTGTTTAACTGAGCTGAAAGTTTTAGTAAATTGTGAGAATTCAGTAGTTGCTTTAAACCAGTGGATCACTGGGTAGCATGACCCCCCCCCCCCCAAAGAAAACTTATGATATAAAACCGCTGACAAAAGCATATTTTACACTCGGAGCGTAATTTTTTTCAAAACTTAATTGGGGTAGTTTTAAATAGAAATTTAATTGGTTTTGCTGGGAAAAAACATCTAAAAATTCTTTAATTAATTTATTAAGTTATACAATCTAGTGCTGTTGGTTCATAGCTGATTCTCGCGAAATTAGATTTATGAGGTGTCATGAAACATTTTCATATAAAAGTAAATGCTATCAAAATAAGACAAACATCTCTTCATTTACTATTTTGCAAATGATTTCAAATGACATAATACAAACCAATTTTGTTGTTTTTTCCACATTTAAGGGGATAGTTTTCATTACTGGAACGTGTCCATGAATGGATTTGGGTTCTTTTGACAAATAATTATAATTAAAAAATCTAAAAAATAAAAAGCTTCAGTGCATGTTACACTAAACATTTACAGTAAAGAAACATGTGGTGTTTGGTGATCATTGGTAAATGTAGAGACAATAATAAGAAATATAAATGTGTCCAAGACTCATTTTCAATCATTGTTTGAGCCCTCAAGGAAATAACATATAAAAAAATTGTTGGAAGGGACATAATTGACTGTGACACTCAAGATGGCTACCAGGTAAGCAGTTCTTATTTTTTCTCTCCAGATAAAAGTAGAAATTTTGTTTGTCATAGTACCTAGACAACTTTTTAGTTATCATTACCGAAACATGAGTTTGTTAATGCATATATTTAATGTAATATCATGTTGCGGTAATTATCATTTTTGATAATGATAATCAAAAAAATTTAAACAATTTTATAGGAAATATTTTTTAAATTCTCTAAAAATAATGGATATAGTAAGTTTAGACCTTAATCTTATGTGAAAAAAAAATGGCTTTGGTTTCAAGGGCTTTTTAAAAATTCTGATGCTAGACACCTTCTAAATCTGGATTTTGTGAGAATCACCCAGCTATATTTTTCTGAGGTTGGATTACAAAGAATTTATGATAAATTAATGTATTTAAGAAAATATCATAAAACTGGGTCCCCATCTTGCAATAGTCTAATATAAAAATCCTTGTTAAATTTTTCAGAGTCAGATACAAATTGCATATATGCTGAAGGATATAAATATGTAAATAAAAGCATGTAATTGTGATAATTTTGACTTAAACTTGGCTCATTTTTGATATGATTTACTGTCAATAAAAGTCCCCCAACACATAACCAGCCAATCAGAACTAAAGTCAATTTAGGAACTTCCTTCGCAATTCATTTCAATGATACAAAATGTCTCACTTTGTGTAAATAAACACTGCTTGTATTCTTTATCACATTGTATATAAAGCTTCTGACCTGATTGTTGGTCCAGCAGGCTGCTCTGTGCAGAGCTGTTGAATTCAGGCCGTCTGCCCTGGATCTGCTGGAGTCGGGGTACATCCACAGAGGTGAGCCAGGACAGGGACTGAAGATCACCAGGGAGATCGTCCTTCAGCTGCGACAGGTCAGTAGTCAGGAGTCTGAAAAAAACAGTACAGCGTACTTAAGCACAGCTCAAATACATGAACAAATGACATGATTTTACTACACTTTGTTTTCTTAAATGTCTCCAATGGCCATTACTTAAAAAAAAACTCTTTAAAAGTATTTTTCACCCACATGCAGCAAATCTTTTTTCTCTTTTCAAAGAAATTAGTCTTCTTTCAAAATCTTCTGATTAAAAAGAAAAATGTCACCCTCAAAGATCTAAACCAGTGTTATTTACTCGCCCATTTCTTCATTCGGACTAAGCATCAAGTGAACCCCCTTGAATTCTCTCCAGACTTCCCTACACACTCACTATTCAGTCCAATAATTGGGGTCGCTATGACAACCCTCACTTTTCAGTTATTTTGTGTGTCTGGACACTTCAGTAACCCCCTCTCCATTAAACCTCCAATAGTGGTCAGGTGACCATTGCCTTCTTCGCTGTCATTGGCTGAATCGTATGTAAACAACGCATGAGATCATTTGAAACATGGGTATGTGGCACACGTTGCCTGCAACAGTTGGTGCAGCCCTATTGAAAAATGATCACCTATTGTGTCCCAAACGACAAATCCGCAGAGCGGCACGTGGCTCTATTGTTTCCCCCCAGACCCTTACTTGATTGTCTTTACCGTTTTTTTTTTTAACCAACCCCTTGCATTAATCTACTGGAATGACAGGCCTCACACAACAGAGAAAAATAGGATGCCATCTGTTTCCCTGTCCCTTTCCACCCAACCCTTGTCCCCTTTTGCCCCCTCCCCCCCGCCTGGAGGCATCAGACAGTACCTAGAGGGGTAGATGGGAGGGGGTAGTTAAAGGAGTTGGAGGTCAGGCCACATCGCACACACAGTCTGCCACCTGAATAAATTATAGCATTGAAGGAAGAACTTAGGGACGTGGCCTTGAGCACCCCTGGTTGCTTTGGTTCAGAGCTTCTGAATAATTACCCTACACACACAAACACATCCTCCCTAATATGAAACCTTAGACAGTAAACTTGACCGCACTGTACCGTCATGACCATTTACTTTGAAATATCTTCCTAACACCCTTCAACAATACAAAGACATGAAAGAGGAAACTTGCTAATGTGAACAAAGAGCATAACTGTATAACAATTTGAGTTTTAGCTTTTTGTTATTTGTCCTTTTCTGTTTTGTGTTCAATAAAAGACACTTTTAACAGATCATAACACATATCTGTACACATAGCCTTTCGTTTTTCATGTATGTATTTGCCAATAACTTAAACAAAGTATTTTGAATTCTTCAATTTGTGTGTTCCTTTAGGATTAAACCTGTTGGTTGAATTTTCGAACGGCCTCTATATTATAAACTCACACTTACGTTTGTTTCTTTAGTCATTATCTGGTGTATTTAAAATGGTAAGTATAAATGGTAATCCAATTTTAAAACATAAAAACATATATTTTCTTTTTTCATTGTCATTTTCTATTCTTATATCACTAATAGACCTTTTAGCTATGATTATTGCAAATTTCTATTAAAATGTTATCCTTGCTAACACTTACTTTTCTAGTAATTGCCACAGAAATGTTTTAATTTTGCCATCATTTACATCATTAATTATTTACATTCTTTGTTTTGCTGAATACAAAGGAAGATATTTTGAAGAATGTTTGTAACCAAGCAGATCTGGGGCACTATTGACTTTCATGGTAGGAAAATAATACAATGGAAGTGAATGGTGCCCCAGATCTGTTTGGTTATTAACATTTTTCAAAACATCTTTATGTTTTCGTGAAATTTATACAGGTTTGGAACAACATGAAAATCCTTCATACATGTCCTGAGATGTCCAACAGATGTCCTAAAACTGATTTTTGGCACAATAGCTAACTAATGTTGCCAAGGGCATTTACTTGTTTTGTTGCTAGGAAATAGCTGCACTGTAATTTCAGAATCTGACTGTAACATTAACATAAGTAAAACTTTTTTTTAAATAGGATCTTTTAAAAAGTGCTTTACAGAAAACATATAGTTTATATTTACATTAACTTTGTAACATAAACATACGTATGGGAGGAGGAACAGGAAAATTCTGGCTTAGTTTGAGATAACTTGGTCTTTCATTGCAGTTCTGAGATTTACTTATGGCCTATTGACAAAAGGAAAACTACTGTAAAGCGAGGACAACAATAGTGTTCATTATAATAATGATTTAAAGATGCTTTTATAATTGGGAGAATAGGGGGGGGTACATTTTGTAAAGAATTCATAACATGCCACATAAACTCAAACTTAGGATCATCAAGAGAGGGGGGTACATCCTTGTACTTATTAGCATTTCTGAAGTCTAATTGTAAACCCAACTGTGTATTGTACCATTTTTTTACGGTCATTAGGGTGCAGTTATACAAGTGGAAGAAAAAATGATTTTATTTGCTCATTGATGCAAACCATTACGTGTCCCACAGAAAGGGGGAGGCGGGAACACACAGTCACGGTTTATCACAGCTCAAGTCACCCTCGTTTACATTCTAATTGGGAGCCACTTCTCCTTGGTGACCTGTGGGGGCCCCCACCAAGGTCCTCAATCCCTCCGTGTGCCGACAGCGGGCGTGTAAACAGACCTGATGCTTTCTGACAGATCCATTCAGAGAAAAGATGATGTATTCTCTCGCTCTTTTCTGTTTTCGCAAACCCCAATTTCCTTGCCTCTCAAAACACACCTTTATTTAACAGAACAGGGAAGGTGGGGGTTTTATTAAGGTCACCAGCACCCCCTTCTTCCTGAAATTATCTTTTTATTCTCTAATTTGCTTCAAAAACAGCGTTCATAAGCAATGGGAAGCCCCTACCTGTATTCTTGTGCAGAGGTGTGGTGACTTTGTCCAGGGTTTTCATGATTTCCAGACATCCTGGTTGTAATTTCACTTTCTATCATCTTTTGGCAGACAAAATTAATCTAAGCCATCCAAAGCAGAAGATATAAGTATAAGATTATAACTTAATACTGAAACACAACTTAAAGGGATAGTTCACCCAGAAATGACAATTCTGTCATCATTGACTGACTCTCATGTTGTTACAAACCTGTATAAATGTCTTTGTTCTGATGAAAACAAAGGAAGCATTTTTGAGAAATGTTTGTAAACAAACTGATCAGAGGCCTCATTGACTTCCATAGTATTCTTTTATACTATTATGGAAGTCAATGGGGCCTCTGATTGGTTTGGTTATAAACATTCCTCAAAATATCTTCTTTTGTGTTCTTCAAAACAAAAAAATATACAGGTTTGTAACAACATGAGAATGAATAAATG
Organism: Paramisgurnus dabryanus; assembly: GCF_030506205.2. Classification (NCBI taxonomy): domain Eukaryota; kingdom Metazoa; phylum Chordata; class Actinopteri; order Cypriniformes; family Cobitidae; genus Paramisgurnus; species Paramisgurnus dabryanus. Next base: position 27,296,598 of record NC_133341.1, on the reverse strand, counting down.
ATGACAGAATTTTCATTTTTGGGTAAACTATCCCTTAAAATAACAGTAGCAACAAAATTATTTCAAAGATAAAATGCCACGTCTTACACATTTTTAAGAAAAACAAAAACAAAAATCGTTAACTTTAAATGTCTATCACATGATGTCAGTGTATTGACAATTTTTTTAAATATATTTATCTATTATATATATATATATACATACAATTTATATATATATATATACATACAATTTATATATATATATATATATATATATATATATATATATATATATATATATCGAAAAAAGTAAATTAAATTACTATTCAGAGTGCAGGTGCTGTTTGCTTTATGAGATCTTCGCACGTCATCGCTCACCGTTACCTGTCAACGCGCATCAATATTTCAATATCACTAAGATTTCATAATATTGTATAATTATCAGAAAATGTTACATGCATTATAGTCACAAATATCGATAAAACTTTTGTAGTTACCCGAAAAAAAAACATAATTGTTCAATCTCTACATCATGCAATACTTGACGTCGATGTTCAGACGTTATAACGTCAGTCACAGGTGCGCAGCCTCTTTATCTATTTCTAAAATATAAAATAAACAGCTAGACTGACATAAACTTCTTTTTACCTGTTTGTGCTGAAGTTGCGGTGCTGATAATCCTGGGTTATTATGAGACGAAGAAAAAATGTCTACTGTTTGTTCGGGCTCTTGTTCTCCCGAAAGAAAAAAACGTTTTTAAATTTCCCTCTCCGGTACGGCTCGTTCCCGTCTGTCATGCGCACTGTGCACTCGCAGCGCGAGCAGTGAGATGGGAGGGGGTCTCGCGCTCTGACAGCTGTTGCCAGTAAAATCACGCAGACTATCTGTCAGAGCATCTCGATGTGCTGGAAGTTACTAGTTGTCTTTAACTTTAATCAGAATGAAGTCGTTTCAAAGGTTTCGTGTTACCCCTCTGCTGTTTTCATACGTAGCACATTAAAGTCCACAGGTTAGTCCACAGGTGCACCAGACCAGGTCGTTTAAATCACAGTAAATGTGACTATTTCATCTCCACAATGAACAACAAAAGCTTACTTGATTAAAACTCCTTAGTTTTCTGACGAATGCATATTTTCAAGCTCATAAAATCCTTTGAATGGTTAAAGCAGACACGGAGAAAACACTGAGACCTGCATTTCCACGTCCTCTTGTATCCACTGGCAACATATAATAACATAACAGTTCCTGATATTGTTTTTCACCTGTCGATATCATCCAGGCCCATTATTTTTGTACGCTTTTATCTATCTTCGTGCCGGTTCTGTCTGATATTCTGCCCTAATGTGTGCTGTAGTGTAGTGTACTGCTTGTGATTAAACCGCCTTTCAAGCCGCGTCGTTTGGATTCAGTGCGGCGGGAAAAACGCGCTGAGTGGCGCGCTCGAGGTGACAAGACATTGCTACAGGCTGCCAGCCATTATAAAAGACTAGCCAGTAACAATGAATGTTAAAGACAACATAATTATGTAAAAAGAACATAAAGTGCTTTTTAGAAATGTTTACAGTAATAAGTTTACATGTTGCTACTCGGGTTGGTTATTAAACTCTGCCATTATATAGAATGGCAACAAATGAAAAAAAATAATAAGTATTTTTTTACTCGTATCGCTCTTTTTGTTTATTTAACAAGGATACGATTATTATTATTATTATTATAGGCTGTATAACAAAAAGGTAACTCTAGTTCTTTAATAATTTACAACTTTTGAGGTAACTTCAGAAAACTGTTTTGAAATGGCAAAGGTTTTAAACCTAATGTAAACTGTGCTGGGCAGTGACGTTAATTGACTTGAACCACATGGGACACTACAGATGGTAAATCGCAAAGTCACAATGGTCACAATCAATGCGCACTTGCAACGGACAAAAAGACGCTCCTATGAGAGGCACACTGGGTCCTAAAGCCCATGGGTACCACCCACAGCCACTGACTCTGCACTAGACCCAGATCTACTTACTACTGCAGGGACATATTTCAGCAAAAGCTACTTTAAAAAATATTTTGTCATTCTCATATTATTATAGCCTACATGCAATCTTTGCTATCTCATATGCATTGAGAGACTACATAAATGCAGTATATACTTAAAAAAATTGCCACACCACTTAAATATTTTTTCTCTTATATTAGTATTTCAACTGAAAATCGCTCAAAGAACTCACTCAATGTAAGGTAAATGTTAAAGTCCCATCTCTAAAGCCCCCTCCTCATATTGTTATTCAAAAGTGTCATCTTTCATTTAACTGTAACTTCCCAGTTTAAGGGATTGTGTTTCGACAAATAGGGCTAGATAATTGGTACACAGATGTCACAATGCTAGTTCAGACTTCATTTTGAATTGTTTTGAAATAGTTTTAACCCAATCACTTGTAGTGGGTAGGTCATTATTTTTCTCTCTTTGCCTTTATTGGTTTATTCTGTTAGACTAATGAGAGACCCTTTGAGTGACCTTTTTGACGCCTGTCACCCAGACTGAACCTAGGATGACACTGGGCTAGACCAGAGATGCATAAAGCGTCTTTTAAAGATCTGTCTTTAATAGGTAGGACAGTTCACCAGAAAATCGCAACTGTTGTTTTGCACATAACTAAATGAATAGATCCTTTAAATTATAAACTTATTATTTTCCACAGTTTTATGGCCAAAATGCTACAAAATTCTGGTTTCGGTGTATTTGTTTGTGTTTCTGTTGCTTAGCTGGTAGAGCATTGCATTAGCAGCACAAAGGTTGTGGGTTCAAAGTGTTCGAATCCTAGGGACTTATGAAATAATATATGTAGGCAGCCGGTTGTTATTGCAGAAATAAGCAGAGGGTCACATTGAAGGGATTTATTATAGTATTACATGTAACAGGCTGCCTACATTCTCCCGCTTATTACATGGCTATTAACATCATAACCATAAGTAATGTAAGGAACAATAAATATTGATTTAAAATATTTTATTAACCTTCTGCGAGGAAAACCCGTTTATTGTAGATTTTAAGATAAGACAAGACATTCCGATGTCACAAACACGCTATTTGGTTGAATAATTTGTAAATATAATGTCATATATGTTATTAAAATACATATTTATATTTCGTTTTGGTGATATATTAAACTGTACCTGTCAAAATGATTTGCAGCATTCGGGTTACCGTGTATTGTTTCGAGCGGTTGTTATTTAGTAATAAGAAACCTTGAATATATCGTGCCTGGCCAATCAGAATCAAGCCTTCCAATGAGCCGTGTAATAAATACTACACTTTTAAATATATATTATATATATATTTTTTGTTATGTCAACTTATCACAGGTCAAAACTTAAAATAGTAGGTTGAATTGACTTGCAAAACCAAGTTATTTTAACTTCATGCTGCATTGATAAATAAATCTAAGCACTGTAGGTCACTTTGGATAAAAACACCTGCCAAATGCATAAATGTGTTATACATTGCATTTCTATTAATAAATAAGTCCAATAGTGTGCCTTGCCCTACAAAAAAAGTTGTTACACTCAAGTGAATTGTAACAATCAAATAAATTGATTTAACCCTCTGTATAAGTGGTCACCTCCCATTCTTCTGTTTCTGATTTGACCTTCAAAGTTCCAGTTCAAACACCACGTCTCTGAGGTCACCAATCAGGTCACCTTTTGACACTGGTCTTTTGTCATATCAGCAGGTCAGGGCCGGTCTAAACTCTTACTGGGGGAGTGAATGAAAGCTTTCTTCTTTCCACTATTTATTCAACACCTCCAAAAATGACTTGTGTCGTCCTACTTGGCTCATGTCATAATGGTTACCCCTTCGTTTGAAGATGCCTCAGGCAACATCTGATATAAAGTATTTTAGGGGTGGTCTCTGACAGGTTTCTAAATAAAAAACACCCTAGATACTCTTTAGGAAAGTTGTTACCCATGTCCCTGTCTGTGAAATCCAGGATGAAGTCTCATAATCTTTTGAAGTTTAATTTCAATCTTTGACATGGTCTTACTCAGATGTCAAGGTTATATTTTCTTTTCACAGAATGTTCTTCACCTTGATTTTATGTATAAAACAATAAATAGAAAAAAAAGACTTTATCTGGGTGTGCGCAGGCAGGTTCACATATAATTAAAGATGATAAAAAATGCATGTAATGGCTGATGTTGAGACTGCTGATCTTAGTTTAATTGTGTCCCCTTACTCTATATAAAGAAAATCACAACGAAAACACAAATGAAACACACAGCTAATTCTGAGAAAAAGCAAGGTGGGACTTTCGGTGGGAACGCAGCAAAGCCGGTGTTATAATACACCCTTATTCTCCGCTTGGAATCTCTAATGGGAAAATCAAGTGCTGTGACTCCTGTATAATAGGATTTGCCGGGTCTCGTGCTGCATCAGGGCCCAGTGGGCAGCACAAAGCCTGTTAAGGCTGGACAAGCATTACTAGAAAGGGGGGTGTGGAGCAGAACGGGCCTGCGGTGTAAGGGGGAGAAGGTAGCCTTGACAACAGAGCTTGTGAATGGGACAACTTTGAATATGACTGCGAATAGATGATCGTGCTAAGTCCATGTGCTACCTTTACAGTAGACTGCAGGGGTTTGCAATCAATAAAAAAACATAAACAAATTAAGGATATGTTTTTATAGATTGAGGTCAAGTGCAATGGTTCAACAAAACCGTCCTTACATGTCACCTTGTTGAAAATCAGATAGAGTGACACTTGACATCATTCTTGTCAAGCCTGACACAATATATCACACAGGTGATTCAACGCAAGTGCTGAAGGAAACCCAATCTATTCTCCTGGATTATTTGGGTCATTAGTAGAGTGAAAAGAGACACCGGTTACTTGTCTCAAGCATGCTTCGGATAACTAGGCTAAGGGAAAATAAGGTTGAGCTTGTCTAAAACATCCTCTCAAGTTTAGTTCGTCCAAAAATAACATGCGCTAATCTTCTGTAGGTTTTCCGAACAAGCTGTGAATGAATGGCTTACACGTACTTGTTTAGTCTTGAGTACACAGAGTAGTGCCGTCGCCTCTGATGGCAACTTTATTGACTCTCAAACTTACTGATTGTGTTCACAATGGTTAATTGGCCATTAATGTATTTCCTTAATCAAAGATCAGAAACAAGCTGTCCCGCTGTAGTATTTGTATCTGAAATAGACTTTGTGATGGTTGATATCAATGTTTAGTCGGATTGTGTTTCTGTATCTTTGTGTTACACCCAGAGCAGAGGTAGACACCTAGGTAAGCACTGAATAAGATCTCTGGTCCTTTGAACCCCCACCTGACTGGGCCATGAATCATTAAGTACCCAGGCCTTGCAACCAGAACATGGGTCATTACTGTGAAGAGCAGAGGAATAATAGATGGCCACCCTCTCCGTACCTGAGCCACCTAATCTTGAACCTGTGTTTGCACTGTGAAGTCTTTTTTGGAAACACTCAAATGGATGTTAGGGGAGTCTGAGACTACATGTGAAGATCCAGAGTGGATATTTCATGGCACGTGTTGGAACAGTAGGAATTGTTTGAGTATAGGTGTACATGTAACTCTTCAAGGAGAATTTGGTCTGGATGTCTTTAGTTCCCCTGTTTTATCCAGCGGCTGAACCAATTAGCTCTTAGGATGCAGGTATGATCATTGTGTGTGTGTAGTAATTGTATTCATTGCTCAATGTGTTGGCTTATGTTACTAAACTCTGTATATTTTTAACTGCTGTCTTTATATCACCCCAAATATACATATACATTTAAGCATTTGGCAGACAATTTTATTCAAAATGACATTACAAGGTTTAGATTTTTTATCAGTACTGTGTGTGTTCGAACCCATGACCTTTTACGCTGCTAACGCTATGCTCTATCACTTAGCTATACAGGAACATCATAGCATGACATCATGCATAAGACATTAAAACCAAATTCAGTAATTTCAGTATCAATGTGGCCTTTAAATATTCAATGTTTTAGTTCTTAAACTTTTTCCTTAATTTATTTCTGTTGATTTGGCATTTGGCTTGTAGCTTATCAGCTCACTTAAACACGTCATCGCGTGCACTGGTCACAAGTTATAAAACTTCAAGAGAGACGTAACCAGACCTCACGGCTCACTTCAAGAAAGCTTCTATTGCCCATCATGTCTACTCTTTCCTATTCTTGGCCAGGCCTGCAGAGGAGTAGGATGTCTTAAATGTATCTATCATTACTTTTTTCTCTTTTTCCAACCTCTATCCCTCCCTTTCTTATTCAGTTAAGGTCATCTCAACTCATCCATGACTGACACGTTAGACTTGGTTGAAGGACCATCTCTTAATTAAAAGACAATAGCTTCTATATTAAGAAGGAACACTAACTTGACACCTGATGTGACAAGAGGATACTTCGAATGGTTTTGTGTCTATGGCTTTAATTTTGTTGTTTAGGAAATGCATAACGGTTATGTTTAAATTTAGGCATTTTGTTTTCCTGACAAATAAAAGTTTACCTATATAATTGCGTGACAAAACAGAAAAGTAATTGAATTATTATTGGTTGATAATTACTATTTCTGATGGACAAAGAAGACCAATACGTGTCAAGCATACATGAGAGAGTATTTCAGATGAACTCCTCATGAAGTTGGCCGAAATGTGGCAAAGTGTTAGCAGTTCAAAGGTCACAGGTTCGAGTCCTAGGAACGTGTGTACTAATAAAATATACAGTACTGTGCAAAAGTCTTAGGCCACAATGCCAGAATTACATTTGTTGTTTTTGCAATGTTATAGTGATCATATATAATTGTTTCTCAGTCTCTTTAATAGAATACATCCAGAAAATACAGGAAATGTTTATATAGTATCAAAACTGTATAAAAATGTAAACTGATGTGTAAAATTTTTAGGGTAAATTCTCCTTCCACTTAAGCAATAGCAGGAAACTACAGGATATCTTAAACCTAAATAAAATTAAATCCTCATTTCTAATTTTAAAGAAATTTTCAAGATGTGTTTAGTGCCAAGAGAGGTCACATTAAATACTGACGATGCCTAAAGACATTTAGTCCTGAAAATAAATTTTTTTATTTTTTGTACATATTTCCTGTATTTTCTGTTTGTATCTTAATAAAATAGATTGAAAAATAAATATGGATGGACATTAAAACTTCTAAAACAACAAGTCTGGTGATGGTGGCCTAAGACTTTTGCACAGTACTGTATATCTTGAATGCAATTGCTTGGTAAAATACATAAATGTAAAATATAAGATTCAACATAGGTTTTGATTTGCAATCATACACTCTAAAAAAATCCTTGTTGCACTTTACATGTGTTTACTTTAAATTTATTTTTTATAATTTATAGCAATTCCTCAGTAGCCATGAAAGTTTAAATGAATTGTAAAGTTGATTAAACGTAAAAATATAGATGCAACAAGTCTATACTTTGATTTTGTTCACTTTACTTTAATTGTAAAATGGAAAATCATAAACAATGAATGGAGTTTATATGGACAAATTAAGAACCTTACTGGTTCCTCAGATGTCTGAAAGTAACACGTAGCATATTGCATGTTTTGAAAAAAGGAACAGGCCTTTCCTGTACCGATGCCCATGCCCATGGGTCTTATCACACTAAAAGTGTCACACTACAAACATTAGCATCCCTTCTATCCATTGTCGCTCATGTGACATTGAGTTCAGCTTGTTCCCATGTGAGAAGAGAAACTAAAGAGGGGGAGTCTCCTCAATAACACTGAGATTGAGATTGGTTCTGACATCTCAAATAAGGGATCTTCAATGATATTGTTCACCTGCCCCTTTGGCTTAAAGCAGGGCGAGAGGGGGAGGGACGTGTTTTGGGGTTGTCGGCGAGGAGATGAAATGGTGGGGAGCGTAAAGCGAGGCAAGGTGGTGGGTGGTGATTCGCAACTGTGTTCGTGTGGTGGAAATTTTATTGGCGGACAGGTGGAAGAAAATCTCCCATCCGCAAAATACTTCCCCCATCCAGAATACACCCACAACACCCTTCCTTGCGGTGTTCACCGTTCAGAACAAGCCTCTATTGTGTGCCCGGAGGGCATGCTAAATGAGTCTTACGGATCAGCGGGGCACGGACCGTTACAGCACAATTTAGTCTGTCCTGTTGTCTCAAGACGGCCCCATTTCAAAACTCTCAGATCAGACAAATATAAGCAACCCCCCTTCATATGTCCCTGCATATCGCCCTCTCTCCCTCTCTTCTGTTGCTTTGCTCTCTCCCCCTCTACATCCATCCAGCCCGCACCGGCCCAAATAGGCCAAATCTCATCTATTGTCCCGAGACTGCCCAGTGTGAAATTCAGTGTGACGTTAAATGTTTTCTAATGAATAAATTTTGAAAGGATACGCAGAGGGAATATGTGTAATGGAATGTAGACTGCATTTTAAAAGCTTCTTCATTGTCCATCGTCTTTGGAATTTACAGGACAAAAAACGGCCTCTTTCAAAGCTAATGAGGTTTAGAGTGAGGCAGGGAGGGGGACAGAAGAGATTTTCGGGGGCTTCTAGTCGTTAGATTAGACTTAGATTTCTTTCCCCTTTTCTGTTTCGTCGTTTAATTCGCTATCTGAAAGTCAAATATCGTCTGGTCATAAAAGCTGGGGGTGGACAAACCTGAGCAGAATTCTGAAAAAGTATGGACCTCTGTAAATCCTCAGATATGCTGTAAATACCCAGTTTTAAATTGTAAAAGTATCTATATTATTTTGTGTAATACACAACTTCTCTACTTCTCTAATGACTTCGCATTGAGCTAAGGAAGTACAAAAAATATTTAAGGTTGATGTTACATCTAAGATTTGCAGAGAAATTGCTCAATATTGTGGTAAACCTCTTACTGGATTCCTTTAATGTGTGAAGAAATCAAAGATTTCCGTTAAGTAGGTTGGTTTATTTACAGTTTACTCTTATAAGATCGATTTTAGCATAAACTAGGTGTGACACAGTACCCAAACCCAACACAAACTCATGGCAATTTGTACGTATTTTATGAGGTGGCTAATTTGTATTAATTTGTACACAACCTGATCTCACGAATTATAGTAACGGAATATTTTGCTCATTTATCCGTGTCATTGTCACAGATCTCCGCATTTTTCCGTGTCCGTACCACAGACTTTCTTTTCACGTATTGGTTACTCCATAGTTTTTCCTATTTTCTAACCATTGTCGCATGGGTTTGGGGATAGAACGACTTTCTGTTACATAAAATGACATCCTAACCCAAACCCAATTCTAACCTTAACTTCAGGCGACAATTGTTTAAAAATCTGGAGAAAAAAAATAGTATAAACCAATACCAAGCGACATCCTAACCCAAACCCCAAACCAAAGCGAAAATGGTTTAATAATAGGAAAAACAATTGAGTAACCAATACGTGAAACTGGCACAGAAAAGAAAAGTCTGTGGTACGGACACAGAAAAATGCAGAGATCCGTGACAGTGACACGTACAACTTTGTACAACTTGCTTTTGCCCCTTGGACGTTGGGTTTAGTGCTTGGGTTTCATTGTTTTTTTTCTAATAATCGTGTGTTTTTTGTTTTATGCACTTTTGTATGAATTCATCTGAATTGGCCAACTCACAAAATACGTTCGAATTTGTGTTAGATCAGGCTGCCCAAATCTCAGTGGCGTGAAAGCATTGCTTTGGCCTACAAGCTGGAAGATGGCTGCCTGAATTTAAAGTATAGCCTACTAAATGCTATCTGATTTGGTGTGTGAAATATATCTAATGTGATATTTAAACAGGATTGGTAGCAGAAGCTAAGCTGTCATTCATAGGGATAGGAACATGTTTTTTCTGCAGATGATATCTCATTACAAAGTGCTTTACAATAGAAAACAGCACTAGTTAAACATCACAAGGGGATTATGCGGTTGGATGATCTTGACTCAATCTGAGGCCTTAGACCCTGAGTCGTGATCTCAACATGATAGGAAGTTTGTTAAAGAGCTATAGGTGGCTCAGATGTTGATTTTATTGCTGAAAAAATGCAGAATAAAAGTTATAACCCTGACAATTATAAATTATGTTTTATTAACAAGGTTCGGGAGGAGCACGATCAGATAATTAACTAATATAGCACAGGTGCATCTCATTTGGTAATCACAACACCAAATATACAGACATCCTACCTACCTCAGTCTTGCCACTCCACCCCAACTCGCCACCCTTGGGATGGGGGAGTTCTTCGGGTTCGTGCGAGTTCGAGCTTCACTCCGAATCCAGAGCCCTCCCCCAGAACAGAACTCCAAAATATGCGTACTTTCGCGATCAGATTAGATGTAAGGGCGAACTCGTGAACCGATACATAACTAATATCTCCATGGGTGATGAATGAACTGGCAGAAATTGATATTCAGGCCTGTTTTTAAGCTTTAAGCCTGACGCTTACAAATGCAGATGCACTTATCACACAATCCTACAGGCTTGGCCGGTGTTAATCACTTGCATTGAGTTGTGGTCACCGTGTTGTGTCTGTTTGGCAGAAAGGAAAGGTTAAGCTGGGTCAGCTGAACTTGGAGGGAGCCCTAATTGCAAGAGACCGAGTTGGCATCCAGGATTTTGTGCTTCTCGATGCCCACAACAGTGAGACGGCCTTCCTAGACAATCTGAAGAAACGTTTCTCAGAGGATTTGATATATGTGAGTGAAAAGCAAGGGCAAAATAAAACACAAAATAGAAAAATGCACCCTAAGGGGGCTTGCACACCAAAGCTTTTACGCCCGCGGCCGGCGCATGTTTTCAATTGATTCCAATGGAAACTCTGCGTTTTTCAAATAAGCCAGCGGGTTTTTTCCACGCTGAAAACCGGTGTTCTTCATTTTTTCTGCGCTCGGCGCTGAGCGTCGAGAGTTGAAAGAGATTTAACTTTGGGTGAAAAGCTCCGCTCGTCAATGTCAGTTCTCACACGGCTGTCCAATCACAGTGATGGAAGGCTGGGACAAATATCACAACAACCAACCGACTCACAGCTAGTATCACAGCTTCCAAAGCGCTGAGCTGAAGAAAGCCAGCTCTCAGCTGATAAACAGCTGGGATTCGGCGTCCTTCAGGCGTTTTCAGCCGCGTTTAAAAGTTTTGGTGTGCACGCCCCCAAGACTGTATCCTACATGTTTAAGTCTAAACCTCTTTTACACAGACTTACATAGGTACTTTGCTGATATCCGTGAACCCGTACAAAGAGCTGGACATTTACAACAAGAAACAGATGGACCTCTACATGGGGGTGAACTTTTTTGAGCTTCCACCTCATATGTAAGTTAAACTTTTCCTTACCAAACCAGAAACCGTGAAAACCAAAACTCAGTTAAAGCCTATATGTATCCTTTCCAGCTATGCATTAGCAGATAATGCCTACCACACCATGCTAACAGAAGCAAACAACCACTTCATTCTGATATCTGGGGAGAGCGGAGCAGGCAAAACCGAGGCGTCCAAAAAAATCTTACAGTACTATGCGGTCAGCTGTCCCAGCACTGCATTACTGGACACAGTGAGAGACCGCATGCTCATGTCCAACCCTGTACTAGAGGTCAGTCCAATAAAAATATGTCTGTCTGAGCATTCACAATATACTCCATGCTTTCATTAAATGTGTTTTAGGCTTTTGGAAATGCAAAGACAATGAAAAATGACAACTCTAGTCGTTTTGGAAAGTACATGGACATCCAGTTTGACAGCCAGGTATGAACCAATCCGACAAGATCCGACTGATTGCCATTTTTAAGATACAACAGAAGGTTTATGACTTTTATTATTAGGGAGATGCTGTTGGTGGCCATATCCTCAGCTATCTGCTGGAAAAGTCCAGAGTCGTTCACCAAAACCACGAAGAGAGAAATTTTCATATCTTTTACCAGCTGGTGGAAGGTGGAGGGGAAGACCTACTGAGACACCTGGGCTTGGAAAGAGACACCAAGCGGTATTCCTATCTGGTGCAGGTTCGATTTCGGATTTGATGGGCACAAACTATGAGTAAAGTGTGCAACCTACAGAGATATCGAAACTGCACTGAATCTGCACTTGTGTTGTTGTCTTTATAGGGGCAATGTTCCAATGTGAGCTCCATCAATGATAAGAATGACTGGAATACTGTTAAAAATGCTCTGTCGGTCATTGACTTTGATGCTAATGACACTGAGGTAAGAATAAATGTAAAAACTGCAATCTTTGTAATCTGTTTGACTCTAACTTGCTTTCTTTAATATGCCAGCACCTCTTTGGGATCATAGCCAGTGTGCTTCATCTGGGAAACGTGCACTTTGATGGAGACACCAAAGGTTATGCAGTTCTGAACTCAAATGCAGGACTACGCTGGGTATCTAAGGTCAGCTTTTATTATCTGTTCTGTTGCACTTAATTGTCATTGACCCTTAGTGGTTGTGTCATTTGTATAATCTTATAATCCGATTAACATTTTTACTTTTCTTTTGGTGTGTAAGTGTGTATTAGTGCATGCTAACAATATGCAAAGGGTACATACCGCAAAGTAAACAATGACACGAGTTATCGTCTCCAACGTAAATCTCTTTTCTTGGACTACGACAAACACACGCATTGTAGGCAACAGTTTACTTCCCGGGATTGGTGATGTAGACAAGACCGACTTTATCATAATCTTTATCATCTCATTATGGACTCATCGGTTGTAAATTAACTCCTGTTAGCATTGTATTATGACCGAATCTTTCAAACATGGTAAGGAGTGTCACATTTCTGGTTAATGTCAGAGGTATTCAGGCCAATCACAACGCCAATCAAACACTTTCTTTTATACCTAATACACAAAATAATGTGTTTTTTTAGCAATGAAATAGGTGCTCTTTAACAAAAACGCAATATAATATACATAACTATATGATTAGTGGTAAATAAAGACCTTAAAAAATGAACTGTATTGTTTTTATTACCTTACCATGAGCCATTTTTTTTCTACATACACCGTGGGTCCCCTTACATGGAAGTCACCATTTCGCACCGCCATGTTCCTTCAGAAGCCCTAAATGGAAAAACTGCTCTATAGAGCTCATTTTGACACTACGTTGTCTCAGACGATGACGTGTTTGTCCTGTGGCGGCTATGGTAGCTTTTCTATGCGTTTTGAAAAGGAGGGGTGTGCTGTGGACTGAGCCGCTGGTTGCAATTCAGATGTAGATAAAAATCTACACAGTGCACCTTTAATCTAACATTGTGATTTTGATGTTTAGCTGTTAGGGATCCATGTTCAGGTGCTTCAGGAAGCTCTTACATACAGGAAGATTGAAGCCAAATCAGAGGAGGTAAAATAGGGGCGTTTTTAATGTTATGTAATGTATTACTGTAAAATGTTACTGTTTGTTTAACTCATTCCCCGCCAGCCTTTTTTTTTTGAGTAGCCCACCAGCATTTATTGTGATTTTCACAAAACGCCTTCCAGGAAAATTTTCTATAAATATAAAAACATGCAAATATATCAAATGAAAGAACAGACCCTCTGCTTTTAAACAAACAAATCAACCAAATATTCAGGAAAAGCTGAAATAATTGCATTTTTGTAAATTAATTTTATTAGAGATCAGATTTAGAACGATTATCAAAACATACACAGAGTTTTAAATTAATTATTTTTTATATTTTTATAAATTGAAGATTACCGTAAAAATTGGTCAAGAAAGCGTCATTGGCAGGGAAATGTTTTCTTTTAATTGACCAGATATCTCGTCAATGGCGGGGAAAGAGTTAAAGTTTTCTTAAATCGGATTTGTGAACTATCTCTCTGGTCTTCAGGTCCTGAGCCCATTCACTGTAGATCATGCTGTCTATGCCAGAGATGCTCTGGCCAAAGCCATATATGGCCGTACCTTTACCTGGCTGGTCAATAGGATCAATGAGTCTTTGGAAAATAAGGTAGGATGACAGGAAAAATGCAGTTTAGATCAATATTGTGAAAACGTGTGAGGCAGAAATGGTACATTTTGTTTCTTTCATTGTAAGGAAATGTATGTTATTTTTCAAAGGAAAGCAAACACTTTTTACTCCATCTTATACTGTACCTGTATTGTTATGCTTGGCTGTTTAGGACTCTAGCAGGAAAACAGTAATTGGATTGTTGGACATTTATGGATTTGAGGTATTCTTTGTCAACAGGTATGAATTTGCATTATTAGATAGCATTTCGATTTTGTGGAACAAACGCAAGATCTGGTAAACTTCCACAAAGAATCAATAACAACAAAGACCTTTTAGCAAAATAAATAACATGTGGATTACCTTTTAGTTCATAGCTAAAGCATATCAAAAACTACACTGAGCTAATGTTACTGCATGGGTAAAATTAATGTATACAATGTTAACTACAGATCAGCTGCCAAACCTCCCTTTACATAGCAGTGATCCATGATCGCTGTCTCCCTCCTTTTAAGGAAACCAAAACGTTTGTTATTTTCAACAATGTATTTGTTCCAGAGTTCAGTTTAGCCACTAGCCAGACCATTAAACAAAGTTAAGTTCAGTCCAGAGGCGTAATTGCACCATTGCGCGTGTGTCCGATGAAATCATCTATAAACGGATGGACAGACAGACTCACAGACAACTATCAGACAAAAAAAGATCCAAACATTATTGCTGCTAGAAAGGGATAGTTCACCCAAAAATGAAAATTCTGTCAACATTTACTGACCCTTTTGTTGTTACAAAACTGTATACATTTTTTGTTCTGCGGAATACAAATGAAGATATTTGTTATGAAGCACGAAATCGAAACACCATTGACTTCCAAAGTAGGAAAAAATAAGGTGCTCAAAAATGGTTTGGTTTCAAACATTGCTCAAAATATCTTGATCAGAAAAGAAAAATTAATACAGGTCTGTAGAAACAGGAGGGTGAACTGTCCCTTTAAGATACCGTACATTAAGAGTCAGGTCTAAACACGATCCTATTTAAGACATTCAGTTAACATCTAATAGTTGATATGAGGATGTTTTTCTTATGAAACATTCAATTCCCAGAGCCCCTTCTGCTATGCAGTGACATTAAGATGCACCTTTAAAATACATGCTATTCTTTGTATAATGTATCTATTATTCACAAGTGATCTTTCTGTTTTTTTATAGTTTTGAGCAATTCTGCATAAATTACTGCAATGAGAAGCTACAGCAACTTTTCATTCAGTTGACACTAAAAGCTGAACAGGAAGAATATGAAGGAGAAGGAATTGGGGTACACATTTACTAATCCTGATATGGTGCTACAATATTTTTGCTTGAATGTTTCCTGTCGACTTTTGTAAATAATCCCTAATAATCCCTATCCCTAATGTTGAGATAATAAGTCACTTTCTGTGTGTGTGTCAGTGGGAGCCGGTGCAGTTTTTCAACAACAAAATCATCTGTGACCTGGTAGAGGAGAAGTACAGAGGAATCATCTCTGTGCTGGTATGAAATGATAAAAACACTTCATATACAAAAGACAGACAAAAAGCATGCTATTTGAAATTAAATATTCTTGATGCTATATGAAAAACTACCATTTAGTATGTTTTTTTTAGCTTTTTCGTTTATGGGGACACTCTCTGTGTCCCCGTAAACCACCTTTATAGCATAATAAACATGTCACTATACACTATTCATGTCCTCGTAAACCACATAGACCAACACACACACACACACACACACACACACACACACACACACACACACACACACACACACACACACACACACACACACACACACACACACACACACACACATATATATATATGAAGAGTTTAGATGCAATAACCACTAAACGCCACCTCCGACACATGCAATACGTTCATCAAATACTTTGCATCAAATCTGCTTAATCCCACCCACAGGCTATTCAGAAATACTGCTTTTTGAGCAGAATCCATAAGGGATTGATAAAAAATGCTAATGAACAAGAAATCATGCCAGATGCACTTGGCGTTTTGCATCTAAGCTCTTCAAATATACATATATGTGTCTGCTGAAATGCACACATGCCTAAATGTAATGGGAATGAGCAAATATCCATCTGTTGAATTTCAGGATGAGGAGTGCCTGAGGCCAGGAGATGCCTCAGATCTTACATTTCTTGAGAAACTTGAGGAGAAAATGGGCAATCATCCGCACTTTGTAACGTGAGTTAATGTAGTCAATTATGTGTTAAAAAACCAGTGTTGGTTAAAGGGCGACGGCGTAGGTTCCGCGTCGGTTTTCATTTATACTTCTGCGTCGCCGTCCGCGTCGACGTGCAAACACACGCGAAACCGCTGGTTGGCAGTAATCACCCGTGTAACCACAGTAGCAGCAGAAGTCGTCACAGAAGAAGAAGCTAAGCAAGTTAACCCACAAACGAACAAGAAATAGCTTGTTGTGTATAATTTGAGAAGACCAACAATAATGGAAGTAAATAAACAGCGACTTATGTTGCAGTTTTAGTTAAATCACTCCTCAACTTGGCTCATTTTTGTTTTCACCGTCTCAAACGGAAATACCTATGATGCAGACCTACGCACGACTATAAATCGCCCTTTACTCAACAAAAGTAATTAATTACTACTAATTACATCTTTAATCATGTAATTAGATTACTGTACAAATTACTAATTACTTTCTCTATCCTATTTAGTAAATGATATAAAGATGAAACGGCTCGAATAAATCCTATAAAAATACATACATTATTCTGGTCACACTTTTTAAGATTCAGTTCTCACTATTAACTAACTATTAACTACTTTTGCCTCAGTATACTCCTAATTACTGCTCATTACTACTTAGTAAAGTATTTGTTAAGTTTAATACGGCAGGAAATTTGTAGGATTAAGGATGTAGACTAAGGTTTTGCTAAATCAGGCATTAATATGTGCTTTTTAAGTATTAATAAACAGTCAATATCTCAGTAATATTAATGCTAATACCAAACCAGTTAATAGTGAGAATCAATAATAGAAAAACTACACTAGAGTGTTACCATTATTCTTATTATCTCACCAAAGTATTTAAAGTGAGAAGGATATAAAAAAACTTGCATTTCAATCTTAGACTTAAAATTTTGATGTTAAATCCACTATTGTATTATATATATATAATTGTTTACAATCCATACACAGTATTTAGTTCAATTACATCCGAAGTAACTGTAATTAAATCACTAGAAAAATTAGAGTAATCCATTATTTTACTTTTTTAAGGAAAAGTAATTAAATTACAGTAACTAATTACTTAGTTATCGTTTCACCTAACACTGGTCTAAAAAGGTGTCTTTTGCTTAAGTATTATTTAATTCATTCAGTACTGATTGAAACAATCAACAGTTCTCTTAAGTCAGTCAAGGCTTGTTGTATCTGAAACTGAAGCGTTCACCCCCCATAGTTTGACTGCTTTGTCTTTCTTAAGCCTTTTACTGACTGATGTCCTGATGAAAGTGCCTAGCAGTCTGAAAGTTTCAGATGTTGTGCTACTCACTCTTCATCCAGACCAAACACAAATTAACTTCCTGATTTACTGACCATGTGCCAAAAAACCTCCTGAATAGATCTTAGCATGTAAAGGTCATGGTTTCAATTTCTAGGAAACACTTGTGCTGATAAGATTTACCTTAAATGTTAAAACAAATTCAACAAAAATAATCATAAAACACAGAACAATGGTCTGGTTACACTAGATGTCTATTTTTTAAGCATTGTTAAGAGAGGATTCGGTTTTATGAAAGCATTTTTTCTATGAACTAAAGGCATAAATTGGCTGATAAAAAGACCCGTAAGACTCTTGAGAGAGGAGACTTTCGTCTACTTCATTATGCAGGAGAGGTGACCTATTGCGTTGTCGGTAAGTGACTCTCACAATTCCTTGCTGTTCATTTTGTCTTTGTTTGAAAAATTATATATATGTATATATATGTTTTTGTTTTTCAGGATTCATTGACAAAAACAACGATCTTTTGTATAAGAACATCAAAGATGTAAGTGCACCAGGATACAACAAAGACTAGGGGTGTCACGATTCTCCAAATCCTCGATTCGATTACATTTTCGATTCTAATGTCACGATCTCTACTTTTTTTAAAGAACAGGTTGCTATGCCATTTTTAGACTAGACTTTTATGAAATATAATATCTGACCTTGAACCTGGAGATGCCCTTCCATGTTAGTCGTGCTGCCAGTGGAAAAACACGGTACACGCACATACCTGATAAAATGAAACTTCCTGTCAAATGAACATCCCTGTCAGTACTTTGCACCTTAAAAGCGCGCTTTTATTACCGTCGGATGAGATTGTGAGATTATACCCCAATAAGTCATGTTTAAATGCTGTTTTTATAACTCTTAAGCAACTGACATTAGTTTTTCAGAAACTTAAACGGATCTCCGACCAGTCCTGTCACAGGCGCCGCTCTGCTGTGCACGCGGGCGTGCTCTGATTGAGTTCAGCTGAAGGCGCGTGCTGTTTTCTGTTTCACATGTAAAGAGCAGCTTGCGTGGTGTCTCGTGCATCTGCCATGCTATCTTTTAACTGGCCGTAGCTAGCTAAGTTAGAGGAGGTTGACTCGCAGCACTCAACACGTGGCTTAGTTTTGGTAAACCATTCTCTGCAAGCATTCTCTGAAATTTGGCTCCCCCTGTGATGTCAGAAGGAGATAATGCCGCACCTTAATCTGCACTATCCAACCAGGGCACTGCCGTTTAGTGCAGAGATCAGCTCATTTGCATTTTAAAGGACACACCCAAAAACGGTTTGTTAACATGTTATAATAAATGTTCTGAGCTAAAACTTAACATACATACTCTGGGGACACCAAAGATTTATTTTACATCTTTAAAAAGTCTTGTTAAATGTCCCCCTTAAGTGCTGACACGTATTTTAGATCCCTCTGGAGTTAATAGTAGGTAATGTGAATTTACTATCTTGTGCATTCTTATGAATCTCTATTTGTGTGTTTGTAACCATCAGGTGATGCGGCTCTCTAAAAACCCCATAATTCAGGAGTGCTTTCCAGCCAATGAAGCAGACAGCAAGAGAAGACCTGAGACAGTGAGTCCATTAGCTGTGTTTAAAAAAACACATTAGCTTCTACTACATTCTGTTTGGAATAAAATTATCTAAATATAAGTATAGACACTGTAAGCATGCACAAATGCAATCACAAATGCAATCATAGCTGATTCAAATAAAAAATTTTTTTTAGATATGCCGCATCCAAAATCGCCTAATTTCATACTATATAGTATTCGAAAGACAGTATGCGAAAAGTACCCGGATGACTACTGACCTACTTTAAATTTTCAAGTGTGCATTCAAATGTAAATTCCAAAAGGTGAATAATAAAAATACCAAAAAATATATGAATGAACCTACTTTTTACATGATTTAGGTACCAAGAATTGGATTTCTTGTGATATAATTGTGCTTATTAAACAGAGCACATTTACATTATGGTCACAGTTGTTCTGATTACGTCATACGGGTCACATGACAATGAAAACATGCCGGATGCAGTATGTCCGAATATATTCATACTGTACACAAACAGTATTAAAGGAATATTCCATTTTCTTAAAAGAAAAATCCAGATAATTTACTCACCACCATGTCATCCAAAATGTTGATCTCTTTCTTTGTTCAGTAGAGAAGAAATTATGTTTTTTGAGGAAAACATTGCAGGATTTTTCTCATTTTAATGGACTTTAATAGAGCCCAACATTTAATACTTAACTCAACACTTAACAGTTTTTTTCAATGGAGTTTCAAAGGACTCTAAATGATCCCAAACGAGGCATAAGGGTCTCATCTAGCAAAACGATTGTCATTTTTGACAAGAAAAATAAAAAATATGCTCTTTTAAACCACTTTTCGTCTAGATCCGGTCGTGATGCGCCAGCGTGACCCCACGCAATACGTCATGACGTCAAGAGGTCACAGAGGACGAATGCGAAACTCCGCCCCAGTGTTTACAAGTGTGTTGAAAGAGGAACGTTCCTACGTTGTTGTATGTCAACTGATACTAATTAATGTCTTTGTGTCAGTTTATTATTTACAATGGTCCGCAAATGTGCGTTTTATAACACGTGACCTCCCTACGTCACTACGCATTTATGTTAGGTCACGCTGGACCGGACCTAGACGAAAAGTTGTGGTTTAAAAGAGCATATTTTTTTATTTTTCTTGTCAAAATGACAATCGTTTCGCTAGATAAGACCCCTTATGCCTCGTTTGGGATCGTTTAGAGTCCTTTGAAACTCAGTTGAAAAAAACTGTTAAGTGTTGAGTTAAGTATTAAATGTTGGGCTCTATTAAAGTCCATTAAAATGAGAAAAATCCTGCAATGTTTTCCTCAAAAAACGTAATTTCTTCTTGACTGAATAAAGAAAGACATCAACATTTTGGATGACATGGTGGTGAGTAAATTATCTGGATTTTTCTTTTAAGAAAATTGAATATTCCTTTAATACAATTTTAAAGAGCATACTTAAATATACACTTCTGCAATACCAATAATTATTTATTGAATAAAAAAATGTAATCTGTAGGTGGCCACTCAGTTTAAGAACAGCCTGCTGAGACTGACAGAGATTCTGATGGCTAAGGAGCCCTGGTATGTGCGATGCCTTAAATCCAATGACAATAAGCAGCCAGGTGAGAAACAATGACATAAAACTTTTATAAGACAATGTTAACAGAACAAACAATAGTCAAATACAAGGAACCTGTTGTGCAACCAGATGTTTCTGAAAATGTCACATTTTTCATAAAACCAACTGAATCTTAATTTATTTAATTAAAGGGGACATTTCACAGGACATTTCATTATTTTTATTAAGATGTAAATTTAGTCTTTGTTGTCCCCAGAGTACATATGTGGAGTTTTAGCTCAAAATAACCCATATACTTTATTTTAATATACTAAAATTGCCACTTTGTAGGTGTGAGCAGAAATGTGCAGTTTTTGGGTGTGTCCTTTAAAATGCAAATGTGCTGATGAAATGCAAACACTGACCGCCATGATGGTGGTTTGTTGAAATTGAAACTCACTTGTGCTGTCAATTATTCTATCACTGCAAAAAATGACTTTCTTACTTAGTATTTTTGTCTGTTTTCACTAAAAATATCTGAAAATTATTACATCAAGATGTATTTTGTATTTTTGAGCAAATGACCTATTAAAATAAGTCTAGTTTTTAGACAAAACATATCAAATTTAAGCGAATTTGTGCTTAAAACAAGCAAAAAAATCTGCCGATGGAATAAGACATTTTTTGCTGAATTTTTCTTGTATTAGGTAAATTTAAGAAAAAATACTTATCCCACTGGCAGATTTTTTTTGCTTGTTTTAAGCACAAATTTACTTAAATTTGATATGTTTTGTCTAAAAACTAAAGTTATTTTCATTATAAGATCCCCTTTTGACATCACAGGGGGAGACAAATTTCAATGACTTTTTTTCCTCATATCCTTGCAGAGAATGGTTTACCAAAACTAAGTTACTGTTTTTTTCCACATTTTCTAGGTTGATAAAAGCACCGGGGACCCAATTAAGAACTTAAACATAAAAAAAGAAAAGTCAGATTTTCATGAAATGTCCCCTTTAAGAGTGTCTAAAAATTTTATAGTGCAGATCAGTTTTTTCAATTATGGTAGATTTTGTTTTTTCCCCTTAATCACAGGCAAGTTTGATGAAGTTTTGGTGAGGCACCAAGTGAAATATCTGGGATTGATGGAGCACCTGAGGGTCAGACGAGCAGGCTTTGCATATCGGCGTAGATATGAAGTCTTTTTAAAAAGGTAAACTGACAAACAATACCCATAAATACACAGACGTGACACCTGTTGCTTTTCAGTTTGTTTTAATGAAATAAAATACTTAGCTAATACAATATGCTTAAGGTATAAACCCCTTTGTCCTGCCACATGGCCCCATTGGAGAGGAGTTCCTGCAGATGGGGTGGAAAAACTAGTTAAGCATCTCGGCTACCAGCCTGATGAGTATAAAATGGGCAGGTGAGCTGGTTAATGCTAACAATTTACAATTTAATATTAACATGTAAACATGTTTCGACTTCTCAGAGTTAAAATCAAATGAAATGTCTCACTTCTAATTCAAGGACAAAGATATTTATTCGATATGCTAGGACTCTTTTTGCCACTGAAGATGCTTTTGAAATCTGCAAACATGAACTGGGTAAGTAAGTAACAGATAACTCCAATGAGAGAGTTTACATTTTCAACATCACATTATAGCAGTGTTTCTATTACAGCTACAAGAATACAAGCCAAATACAAAGGTTACAGAGCTAAAGGAGAATTTAGAAAACAGAAAGAGGCTGGTGAGAAAAATATTTGATATCATTCACAGTCTCTTTTACTGTCACTGTTTTGCCAATTAAGATGTCCTACTAGATCATCTTACCGCTAAAGATAAGATAAGAATGGTGTAATGGCCCCTAAACCTAATCCTACACCTAATCTGATTGGTTGATAGAAAGGTTGTTCCAATGATGTTTATTACAGCACGTAGACATATACAGAGTAAATGATTTTTTATTGAATCAGTTCTTCAAGTGCTCACGTTGAAAACATTTGTATTAGCTACGAAAATCGAGACCTGCTGGAGGGGGGTGCAGGCACGAAAGGAGAGAGACCGCAGAGCCTGGGCTGTCAAAGTTATTAAAAAGTCAGTAAAATTAGTTCTTAGTAGTAGTACATGTTGTTTTTCAGTTGTAAGAGATTATGGTATGCGTTGCTATCCATGTAGGTTTATAAAGGGCTATATCACACGACGAGAGGCAAAAACTACAGACAACTCAGAATACCTGGCTTTCGTCCGACAGAGCTACCTAAATCGACTTAAAAATAACTTACCAAAGACTGTATTGGACAAGACCACATGGCTGACCCCACCTCCAGTTATGACAGAGGTATTCAGAAATGTCAAATTTGAGGTTCGCAATGGTGTGTCCAAATGTTTGAACATAGATATACACTAGATATCGCCTTGGGGTTCTAAGCATGCATCAAAACCGCCGCCATCTTAGAACAGGGGTCTTGTCATAGGAAGTAATTAGGTTAAGCTGCTATCCCCGCCTGTACTTCGAATTCTTGGATGATGCCGGACTTTGTGCTGCGTATGGATGTTAGGCCTACTAGCACTATGCATAACAGTTAGAAAAAGTAGATTTTCATAATATCTAAACTTTAATTTTTTCTGTACTCAATGCTAAATACATGTCTGACTGTTGAAACGAACCAAAAGAAAACCAAGAAAATCACATTCATGACGATTTATGGTGATTTTATTTCCGTTTACACCATTGCCTACAATGACGCTGATGCGGGGCTCCCCTGTTTCAAGATGGCGGCTCTAGTTGATGCATTCGGTCCAATGAGCTGCCGTAGCCAAGGCGACATCTAGTGTAGATATCTATGATGTTTGGATAGTAGAATTTTTTTTGTGCTGGGCAAAGATTAATCGCGATTAATTGCATACAAAATAAAAGTATGGCTTAATATATGAGTGTGTTCATACATTCATGTATGTATTTAAGAAACATTTACATGTGTGTGTGTATATATATATATATATATATATATATATATATATATATATATATATATATATATTTATATATTCTATATTATATATAAATGAAAGAAATCTGAAATGAATATATGTATGTGTGTATGGTTAAATATACATAATTACACACAGTTCACACACATATTATGCAAAAATATATATATTTTGTATGCGATTAATCGCGATTCATCTTTGCCCAGCACAATTTTTTTATTGCATAACAAAATACCAAATGAAGTGGCAAATAATAAACCTTTGAGACATTTTTGCAATTCATTTAAACTAGTGCTGGGCAAAGATTAATCACGATTAATTGCATACAAATTAAAGTGAGTTTTGGCATAATATATGAGTTGGTGCTGTGTGTAATTATTATGTATATTTAACCACACACACATACATATATTCATTTCAGAATGTTTTTATTTATATATAATTTTTTAGTTTATATATTATATGGAATATATACAAATATAAATAAATATATATATATACACATGTAAATGTTTCTTAAATACATACATGAATGTGTGTGTATTTATATATACATATTAATTATACACAGCACATACTCATATTGCCAAAATCACATTTTGGGTGCGATTAATCACGATTAATCTTTCCCAGCACTAATTTAAACCAGTTATATTTCAGTGAATGCACCAAATCAGTTGTCAAGTTCACACAGGTGCTAGAAAACATTTCACAACCAAGAAGTGTACAAATTGTTTAAATGTCTTAAATAGTTTTGAACTGTGTTTAAACTTTAACCTTTTAAGAAAATTTGCTTAAAAATAAATGCAATTTGATTTGAAATTTGAAAATTTTGAGATACTGTATACAAAAAGTATCTGCAGCAATTATTTTTCATGAGCATGATTATTTCATTGATCATTTATTGGGAAAGTCTTTTGACATTGATGTGTGTAGACCTCAGAGATTCTGCGTCAGCTGCATACTCGTATGATGGTGAGGACGTATGTCCGGGGACTCACAGCTCAGAGAAAAGCACAGGTTAATATTAATATCGTTGTTCTTTGTGTCATTCATTTAACCATATAGATGATAACACCATGACTGAGACCATGATGAATGATATTGATGTTGTTGCCTTTTCACAGCTACAACAAAAAGTAGTAACTAGTGCCATGTTTAAAGGAAAGAAAGACAGCTATCCTCCGAGCATCAGCGTACCTTTTGTGGACACCAGGATCAGTCAGTAGAGTATATATTTCATTCTTCTTTCCTCGGTTTTGCACATTCTGTTTTTAACATATTCCCTCCATCCTCAACATGCTGACAAGGTGAGCAAGATATAAATATGAGGGTTCTTCAGACCATACGACATGAACGTATCAAGGTATACCAAAATAATCTCGCTGATGTTAATCATGCGGAGAAGAATGAGATCTTATGATGTTCTCCTCACGTTCCCTCTCTGCAGTACAGTGTTCCTGTTGTGAAGTATGACAGGAATGGATTTAAATCCAGACAAAGACAGCTCATCTTTACCCAGGCTGCTGTCTACATGGTGGAGGAAGCCAAGATCAAACAGAGAGTAGACTATGTTTCTTTAAAAGGTGATCATGTGGTCACAAATGTATTTGCATTGAAGTTCACAGCATGATGAATTGATCTTTGTGGCCTTTATCTGCAGGTGTATCTGTCAGTAATCTGGGTGACTCCATTATGATTCTCCATGTCGCTTGTGATGATCCAAAACAGAAGGTGAGCAGACCAAACATCAAGTAAATACTACTTTCTGTTATGTTGTAAAAAATTGGATCAATGTACATCCGGATAAAGCTTTGCACCTAAGGAGTTCATATTAGGCCCTGTTTACACAAGAACGCTCAAATGTTTTATCGGATGTGCCTTTCGTTTACACAGCGATGGAAATCTTAAAAACGCTCTACCGTCGCGTTCCCGCCTAAAGCCCGATTTATACTCGTGCGTAAGTTCTATGCCTTAGCTACGGCGTAGGCTATCCGTAGCCTGTGCGTAGGTCTGCGTAGCTTGACGTGCACCTCGCAAAAATTTTAACACTGCGTCAGATCTACGATTGATCCACCAGAACCCCTCCCATCAGGTAAAAAAAACTGTGTCATAGGTATTTCCGTTTGAGACGGTGAAAACAAAGATGAGCCAAGTTGAGGATTGATCTAACTCAAACTGCAACAAAGTCGCTGTTTATTTACTTCCATCATTGCTGGTCTTCTCAAATTATACACAACAAGTTGCTGTTTCTTCTTCGTTTGTGGTTTAACTTGCTTAGCTTCTTCTTCTTTGACGTTCACGCTGCTACTGTGGTTTCACGTGTGGTTACTGCCTACCAGCAGTCTGCGCATGTGTTTGCACGTCGACGCGGACGACGACGCAAAAGTATAAATAAAAACCGACGCGGAACCTACGCCATCGCGGCTACGTCGTAGGACCTATGCACAACTGTATCGAGCCCTTAAAGGGTAAAAACGCAGAAGTCTGCTCATGGTGGGTCTCGTCGCGTACGCATTTACGTCACAGTCATGCGCCAGTTCAGGAAAATAACAACAAACATGTCGGATTATTTCCATACATCGGACCTTCCATTTGCCATAGCAGCTCTGATAAGAGTCTTTTGTACGAAGGAGCATTTAATTACCTCTATCAAAGTGTTGAAGGGCCAATTTGTCGGAAGCAAATCAGATGGCTTTGGACAAGACCTGGGAGAACAAGGAAGAACAAAGTTGTACGCAAGCGTGTGGACTTGGTGTTGTTGTGTGTCAGTGCTTCACATTGCCACCTAGCCGCCTGGAGTGCCTACTACATTAAATATCACACACTTTTGCGTCACCATATGCACGCAGATTTCCCCCCAAACATTTGTATAAACGCGAAATAAAAAGTGATAATGCAACACCACTTTTGCGTTTTCTCTTCAGATCGTTTCCGTGTAAACGTAGCCTTAGTACCTCAGAGGTACATATTGGTACCAAAGGGTGCATATTATCAGGGTGCGATTTGCTGGAGAGGGAATGGGGGTATTATGTTTATCTCCAATGGGGACAAAATATATAAGCACATATTTTTTTTCGTTATGGGAGTTTTTGTGAAATTGTTGTTTCTATTTAACGCATTTTCAATTCGCTAATCACTCCCCAACCTCAAAAGTGCTCTATTAAAAGATGTTAGAGCTCATGGCCTAAGCCTCCTTGTTAAAGCAAAACCCCCATGCCAGACCATTCGATCAGTTCGAATCTCACCCGGGGCGGGTATTTTATATAATTTATTATTATATTTTATTTCAACAGTTAAATGGCTTTATACCCTGAATAGTCAGTATAAGCCTGTGGTTCATAATTTGTTTTCAGAAAGAAAAATATTTGAACACCCTGATTTTTTCACAAAATGCACCCTTCATATTACTACATCAAAGATAAATATTTTGGTACCAAATGTACACATATCTGTACCTAGTGGTACATATTAGGAAATTTTTAAAGTGACAGCTTGTGTACATATTTTGACCACTTTTTAACAGTGTACTTAAATACGAAATTATTATGGTGGGGTAATATTGTTCTTTTTTTATCCAAGGGGGACCTGATACTGGAGTGTGACCACCTCTTTGAAGCTTTAACCAAACTGGCAATGGTTTCAAAAAAGCAGAACAACATCAAGGTGGTTCAAGGAAGGTAAAGACATTTTCAACTATTCTTAAATTATTTAGTGTTTGGTATGGAAGTTGTTAAGCTAAAAGTTATTTCTCTCACAGCATAAAGTTTGAGATCCATGCAGGCAAGGAGAACTGTGTAGACTTTAGCATTGGACAAGAGCCTATGGTTTATAAGGGCAAAAATGGACATCTGACGGTGGTAAGTGGTTAGGTGGGCTTAGTTCACACTGCAGGTCTTAAAGGAGTAGTCCGCTTTAAAGATAGGGCCCATTGACTTACCATATTTTTTCCTACTATGAAAAGTCAATGGACCCCATCTTTAAAGTGGACTACTCCTTTAATGTTCAGTTCAGATTTTTTTGCGCTGTTGCTCACATTATCATTTAAATGCAACTGCCATCATTCTCATGTGAACCGTATATGACCCTGAAGTGACCTGCATGCGCCGAAGACGTGACGTCAGACGCAGCGCACTGTGTTTGCGGGAATAAACAAGATGGTCCTCACTCCAGAACACGACATCCAGAGGGCAGGGTTGGATCTAGATCCAACTCCTCCCACTTTATATACTTTGTTCCTGAATTTATATACGCCTGAATGTTGTGTTCTGTAGTGAGGTGCAACTGGAATAAACAGGGATCATGTTTGTAAAAGTCGGATGAAAGGCGCCATAGCGTTGCAAAACATAAAATATGTATCCGATTTAGGACCACATATGAAAGTGGCCTGGGCATGATTTGAAAAAATTGGATTTGTGCTGTTGTTCAAATAGTCATACACTCTCAGAAATAAAGGTACAAAAAAAGTTTTCACTGGGACAGTACCCTTTCAAAAAGGTACACCGTTGTACCCAAAGAGTGCATATTAGTACTTCAAAGGTACATATTGTCCATTCAAAGATACATATTTGTACCTAAATGGTACATATTAGGACCTTTTTAAAGGGTACTGCCCCAGTCACAGCTTTGTACCTTTATTTTTGACAGTGTAGAAAATCAGATATGGGTCACATTTGGGCAAAAAAGTTGGATTTGGGCCACTTTTGCCTGCAGTGTGAACGTAGCTTTAGTTTCTAATTTAACACTTTTTTGTTTCTGTACTGCTTAAGATTTCAGACAGTGACACTTTCATTATCACAGGTGGCTCCACGGATCAAGTCTCGATGATGTAAACAGGGGATTTAAATGATATATATTTCATGAGGGAAACCCTTATGGAAGAGGATCTCTTACTCCACTCGCTCTCCCCCAAATGACTGCAATAATCGATAAAAAAATTGCTTTTATAAACATTGCTTTTGAGATGACCATTCTTGTGATGATGTACATTTTTACTCAATTTAATTTTCATATTATGGTGCAAAACAACTTGCTATGAATATTTTTTTTTTATTAAATGCATGCAAACCACAGAAATTAAAGACAAAGCAATGCATACTTTGGCCTACAAAATTGTAGAAATCTTTATTTGCGATAACATGTGTATAAATAATTTCTATGTAAAACATTTTTATGTGCACATCTGTACAAACTTCTCTACAGTATTTCAGACTTCATTTTTTAATACAACTTTAATAAAACTAGAGAGCACAACTATCTGTGACACTACGCAATGCAGTGGGAGGAGTTTGTTCTCCTGTTCTTTCTGAAGCTCCTCTGACATGGTCAAGTCTCTAATTACACACCCATATGTATTTGATGTCCATTAATTAGTTACACACATACATCCGAACACTCCTTACTACATCTCAATGTCTTGTATGTGATCGCCTACCAACCAAAGGCATAATTAACTTGATGGGATTTAAAACTGGTATGTAAAGATCTGAAAGCGTTGAAGATTGTGATGAAGGTTTTGATCATCTTGATCATCACTATACTGCCCTCTACTGACCACAATCCATATGACATACTTTAAAAAACCATCACCCATACTCTCCTCTGCAGGTTACCTAAAAAAATAATCATTCTGCGCAAGAAGAAAAGGATGAGAAATAATTGAGTGCAGTGATATGGAGGTCTGGTTTTCTCAGTCCCTGCATTGAATTCTCATAAGGCAAAATTACTCCTTCACTGAACAAAAAGACCGACAAACATTCGCAAAAGTCCTGTCGCTCAATCAAAACATCGAATTAAGACATAACAGCACAGCGAATTTCGGCTCCAACACTTATAAACAGAAATCAATAGGGTATAAACTCAAAAGCTACAAAACTCACACATGAAGAGCACAGTATTAACCTATAAGGCACCAGGAACCCTACAGTATTTACTTAAACAGAACACGTTAAAATGACGCGCACACCATTACACTGGACATATAATACTCAATAAAAGTAATAACTGACTGACACTTCAATTATGATAATATTCTTTAAATGCAAATCTATAATTTAATGATAGTTATAATAGTCAAATTCGTTATAATTCACTTTAAAAATAGCAAATAGGGCAAAATGGAATGTCAATGCAGTAAAACCATTTATAAGTTGTACACATTAAAAATCAATGCCCATATTTTGCCATGCTAACGGCTTGAACATGCTGCCCTATATGCTATATTCAACCTTCTATGTGACATATCAAGGTATTAAATACTACTTATTTAGAGTATCACCTTCTATAAGGAAGCGGATTCGTCGCAGTATAATCTTTTAACAGACGTGTCCATGTGCAAATAAAGGGGCGTAACTGAAGCGCTGGTGGTCGTTAAGGCACTAAAGAGAGGGTAAACAGCAGGGTCACTGATGATGATGAGTGCGGTCATCCGGGCGTTTGATGTGTATCCTTCGCACCCTTTCGATGCGCTCCCTCTCTTCGTCTTCATCGATGTGGTGAGATCGACCTGCAGCGCCCCCAGTGGCCTCCAGGAGTGCATTATCGGGTCCGCGGCCATCTTGAGACTCGTAGAGCAGGATGTTGAGGGTCTCTTCATAAATGCGAGCCTCTGGGAACTCAACCTGTGAGGAGCGGGTCATATATTGGTATATAATTTTTTTATTAAAAGCATTAACATGGACGACCATTCACCTTGGTCTGCTTCTTTTCAGTAGCGTAGACTATTGATGTACAGCACACTTCTGCAATCTTCCTTCCTTGACCATAAAAGGACCAGCAACAGATTTCGTCACCAATCACATCCTTGATGAAGAGCACCCGGCCATTAAACCTCAGGGACAGCTTGTCAAATAGCTCAATGTTCTTCAACATGTTGTCATCAGAGTTGCTATAAAGTAAGGACAAAGTAGATCAGGTCAAATCTCAGTAACTGTATCTTCCATTTGCTTTCCAACTCAAACACTGAAGCCATCTTACCTAGTATAGGAATACTTATTGTTGCTCCTATTGTACAGCAGTTTAACTGTAGGCTGTGAACAAAGAAAGACGTCAAAGCTCTATACGTTGAAAAAGCAAACAGGTGATTCTCGCGGAATTAGACTTATGAGGTGTCATGAAACATTTTGATAAAAAAAGTAAAGCATACAATTACAAACATCTCTTCGTGTACTATTTTGCACATGATTTCAAATTACATCATACAAGCCAATTTAGTTTTTTTGCACATTTAAGGGGAACATTTTCATTACCGCAACGTCTCCATGACTGGATTTGGGTTCTTTGACATGAAAATATTTATAATAAAAAAAAATCTACAAAAATAAAAAGCTTTAGTGCATGTTATACTATAAACATTTACAGTAAAAAAAAAACATGTGGTATTTGGTGATCACTGGTAAACGTAGAGACAATAATAAGGAATATAAATGTGTCCAAGATCAATTTTCTCATCCTCCGCAACAATTTTCAATCATTGTTTAAGCCCTCAAGGAATTAACATTTCCAAAAAAAATTGATGAAAGGGATAAAATTGACTGTGACACTCAAGATGGCTACCAGGTAAGCAGTTCTTATTTTTTCTCTCCAGATAAAAGTTAAAATTTTGTTTGTCATAGTACCTAGACAATTTTTTAGTTCTCATTTCTGAAACATGAGCTTGTAAATGCATATATTTAATGTAATATGTTGCGGTAATGATAATTTTTGATAATGATAATCTAAAAAAAATTTAAATAATTTTATAGGAAATATTTTTTACATCCTCTAAAAAGAATGGTTATAGTAAGTTCAGACCTTAATCTTATATGTGCAAAACAAAAATTGGCTTCAAGGGCTTTATAAAAATTCTGATGCTGGACACCTTCTAAATCTGGATTTCGTGAGAATCACCAAACGGCATTTAGCTGCGAAGGATTTGTACCTTGTTGGCAGTAGCAATAAGTCTCTGTTCCTCTTTGGATGATGTCACCAGTGGTACTTTACAGAACGGTTCATATGCATCTTTGTTCTGAACACAATTAAAAACAATAATATGATTTTTTTTAAATACACAGAAATACTACGGTGTATATTTTGTATATCTACCCTACCTGTAATGCTGCCTGACATTCATCCACCAGCCCCTGTACCAGGTAATATTTTGCCTCCGCCAACAACTCCTCCGTCTCCCTCCGACTCTCAGGTAAGGGGACGACCCCATCTCTCAAATAGTTCAGGATTGTCCCAAAGTGCTTCCCACACCTGTCAATCAAAATCCAACCTGCAGAAAGAGTCCAAGAGTGAGACTTATATCCTGAAACAGGCCTCGTTCGATGATCTATTTGAAGACATCATTACGTTTACCTTCACTATCTGTGAGGACCTCCATACGGCCACTAAACATGGCCTTCAGCATGGTGTCCTGTTTGGTCAGGGTCTGCATGGTGGTGTAGTACAGTGCCCCCCCAACATTCAGCTTCACATACTTGGAGCTAGGACTGGACCCCTTAAAAGAGGTGGTCCGAGTTGTAGCTGCCGGCACAGCCGAGCTCACCACACTTTCTCCTGACATCTCTTCCTGGAAATCAGGGATGGTAGAGCATTGCATTAGCATTAGCGGCAGACGAGTTTGTGGGTTCGATGCTTAGATATTGATAAAGTGTATATGATAAAGTCACTTTTAATAAAATTATCTGCCATATACATAAATGTAATTATATAAACAAGACACATGTATAAACAAAAACAGTGTTCGGTTTCAAGAAAGTGGAAAAGTATCTACCTAGCTATCTGTCTTTATTTTGTACAGTGTTCATTATATTTTATGAGACATTTCTCAGAAGTGTTATTTTAACAAAATACATATTTTATATATGTACCCACTAAAGCTGATGTTAAATGCTTTCTATATGAATATGCCACGTGAATGCATAAATTGACAGCCAAACATTAAACAAAACAAATCCCTCATTCAGTGAGAGGGCGTATATAACGTCACATCAAAACCTGCTGTTTTTTTATAAATCCAACTCTATACATTTCAAAGTCAAATCTGTGTGTAAATACATCGTTACCAACTGAACAATAAGGAAAGAAACTATTTCTTTTTAAGTTACTTATCAGAAACGGATGACTTCTAGAGTTAAAATAGCTAAACTACTAGCAAGCAACTTGTTATCTTCATTTCTTTACGGAAATAAAAATGCGAATACTCAATAAAGACTACAGTTACACCACATAATTAGTTATAATCAAATACAGAGGCGGAGAGCAAAGAATTAAGTGTAATAAAGGGAAAAATGTTAAAATTTACCATAGAAATACCCCGATGCTTTCGGGCCTCCTGGTCTGGAATTAGCTCACTTCCGGTTGCAACCCAGACTCGTGCACGAGGCTGCAAGGTTACGCGCCGCACGAGCTCAGCTCGCTGAGCGAATACAGGCTCGCGCTTTAAATTTCAGTACAATACAGTAGATAGGAAATAACCACGCCTCGGCAATCTTCCTGTTATTGTTGCTATTATATACTTAATTTTGTATTTAACAAAAAAGCTCCATCATAAAATTTGTTGTCAAGATACAATAACTTTTCCTCTGATACAGAAAATAGAAATATTAGATATCATTGAAACAGTGCTTGAACATGCACTGTGGTGAAACCATTATGTTTTTTATGTTTTTTTTTTTTTTACATATTTATGTTTTGGCGTCAGAAAAGGCCCCTTAAATATTGTAATTATTTTGTTATCCTGAAAATGTTGTAATTATTATTAAATAATAAATACCCAACCCATTCGGTGCACATAAAGCACCACGTTTTGTGCACAAACTCATAAAGCTGGTGGTCATTTAAAAAGAATAAACATAACATCGACCAAAGTGCTGGATTCAGAGCTATAAAAAAGCTAATGGTGAGCACATCTGCAACCTAGAGTTAAAGGGATAGTTCACTTTAAAATGAAAATTCTGTCATCATTTACTCACCCTCATGTTGTTCTAAATCTGTATGAATTTTTTTCTGATAAACACAAAAGAAGATATTCTGATAAATGATGGTAAACACACAGCAGTAACCATAGACTTCCATAGTAGGAATAAAAATATGATGGAATTAATGGGTACCGTAAACGGTGTGCTCACCGTCATTTATCAAAATATTTTCTTCAACATTTATCACCATACTTCCAAAATATTTTTTTCCTACTATGGAAGTCAATGGTCACTATCTGCTGTGTGTTTACCATCATTTATCAAAATATCTTCTTTAACATTTATCAAAATACTTCCAAAGTAATTGTTTCCTATTTTGTAAGTCAATGGTTACATTCAGCTGTGTACTTACCATCATTTCTCAAAATATCTTCTTTTGTGTTCATCAGAAAAAAGAAATTCATACAGGTCTAAAACAACATGTAGCCTATGACTAAATTTTTATTTTTGGGTGAACTATCCCTTTAAGAGAAATTTAAGGCAGGCGAGTTTTGAAAATAATTGTCTTTGAAGGTTTGATTCCCAAATAGTTTTTTTGATTCCCAAAAAGTTTTGTCTGAAACTTTGAATCAAATAAACATGGTGCCATCTAGTGGACTTTCATGAATAACAAGTATGAGCAAAATGTGCAATATAAAGGAATAAAATGGAAAACTTTGGGGTCATTAATTCTGTAATATATCAAAGTTTTATCAGTAAATAGGAAAAAAATGGGAAAACAATTCTTTGGAAGTATTTTGATAAATGATGACGAAAATATTTTGATAAATGATGGTAAACACACAGCAGATAGTGACCATTGACTTCCATAGTAGGAAAAAAATATTTTGGAAGTATGGTGATAAATATTGAAGAAAACATTTTAAAGATGGAAAATAGCTATAACGAAAAATCGTTTTTAAACACAGAAAATGAATGTTAGTTGAAAATAAAACATGATAATGGATATTACACGGATAAAAGTAAAGAATGAGAACGATTAGGCCATTTGTATTTTTTATTAATAATATTAATTTTATAATCAGTGAAATTGTCCTCACTGCAACCGCTTTTTCATAAACAGTGATCAAATTTTGAAGCGTCGAATCGAATTTATCAATAAATATAACATTTATTTTAAATTTAAGAATCGTAATGCATTTTTAACACATCATGAAACAAATCCACATGGTTAGTTAATTTAGAATTTGTCCCGCCTCCTCCATCGTGGTTGGTTGGATGGCTTGGCACCCACGTGACCCAGATGTCTTGTTGACACAGATGACATCATGGAATTTAGAACGCATGACGCAACAATGGGGGGCTATATAAAGCGAATTCTGCACTTTCTTTGGTCATAAGTGGTAGGGGTAGAAGTTGTAAAGGTTGGAAACTCTTAGCTGAGAAACAATGCAGGACAGGTAGGAAAGATTACGAAGCGCAGTAGACACTTGTGTTGGACGCTAACTGATTTTGGTAATATGATAATTAATTAACATGCTTTTTATTATAGTTTATTAAGCTCATACCTGTCAAAAAATAATTATGTTTTTTTCCCGGAAGTCTCCCGTATTTCACACATCTCACGCCTCTCTCCTGTTTTGTTATTTCTATACGGAAAACGGCCGTAAATTTTATGACCTAAACCGTTACATAAATCACATCAATATAATATTGAAAGGTTGTCTAGTTTACAGATCTTGTAGAAAACGCATTGTACTAACACAATCAATAACTCTTACAAATTTTAATCCAATTGTGAACTCAATTTGGCAACCTAATACAACCCAGCTGCACAATAGATATATGCGTTGGCGCGTGAATTTGTGATATTAATATGGCTCCCGCGGAAAAAACATAATTAAAAAATGTTGACAACAGATGTACGGAAGACTTTAATTGAATATCTCTAAGCCAAATAAAACAACACACACGACTTTTTTATGTAGCCAATATCGTATTGTTTATCACGGGTACATTTTCGCTGTTCGGAAATCTCGAAATATGAGCGTTATGTAAATTGAAGGCAAAAAAGTAAATTTCTTCATCTTATTTTTTTTTCGATTTCTAATTTGGGTAAGTTACCAAATCCAATCTTATATTATTTTAATCACTGTTGTTACCTAAAACATAACACATAACACACAATCTCCTAGTAACTGATAGCTGGCATTGAAATAATTTTTTACACAGCGGGGTAGTTGTAATACAGTGTTACAACTAAGCCTTCAGTATACAATATAATGAAACAATGTAAATACTATTCATCAAAATGATAACTGTTACAGTTTTTCTCAGTCGCTTTGGTACATTTCTCGAATCATACTCACAATTTGCAAAACAGTAAGTGCATTTCTCAAAACAATTTGTACAAATAGCAAAACATCATGGATAACCTGCAAAAGCCACTCTTTTACTCAAAATACTTAGTTCATCTCTCAAAATTAAATATCTGTGTCAATGAACATGTCAGTGCCATCAGAATAACAAGTCATTGTGTCATTGTGTACGGATAAGACAGTCAAATTGTTAGGGGCCAAGCCCACAGGGCGGCAGGCCACTATTGCAATTGATGGTTTTCTTATTATTATTAGGGGTCAAGCACCGAAGGTGCTGAGACACCTATTGTAATTGTTAGTATTATTAGGGGTCAAGCACCGAAGGTGCTGAGACACCTATTGTAATTGTTAGTATTATTATTATTATTATTATTATTATTATTATTTTTCCCCAATGGGAGTCTATGGCAGCCCTATGAACCGTACATAGGAAAATGATGAAATTTGGCACAGATGTAGAGGTGGTCATAAATAGTCATGTGACCAAAAATGGGGTCTTTAGCAGTAACTCTATAGCGCCACCAGTAGTCCAAAAATTCAATGTTCAAACTGTTATAATTGGTGAACCATTTGATCTATGAAAATTCTGCTTAGTACACGTGATTGCTCTCATCCCGCTTATTGAATTTGATACTTTACAGTAAGACTCCACCCATTACAGTAGCGGCCATTTTGAAATGTACAGTATTTCGTTTTTTCGCTACTCCTCCTTCAAATATGGTTCAATTCTTATGAAATTTGGCACAGATGATCTTTGGAGTGAGCCGCATAGAAATGACCGAACAGAATTTTGATATTTATCTTTGTTCAAAAGTAATAAATGCGCAAACTTAACGAGGTTGACGCAAAAATGGTTCTGAAGCTGTAGCTCAGTCATTCTTTGATCAATTGAAATGAAATTTGGTACACTTCATGTGGACCATGATCTTGGGGTCCATGCCAAATTTGGTGACAGCGCCACCTATGGGTCATGAGATAATAAAATAGGCTATTTTTGCCCATAACTTCTGAACTGCTTGTCAGAAAATTATGATCTTGATGTCTATGGATTGCTTACCTCATGCCGCATCTGTCAATGTGTATTATGCCGGGTTTGACCGAACCACCTGTCTGCCATTTTGAAATTTAACATAAATTGTTATATTTTTTGAACTATTTGACATATCCGCACAAAAATTGGTAAGGAGCTTTGACATGATGTCCTGAAGTTACCTGGGAAGTCAGAGTACAGCGCCACCTAGGGGTTATAAACTATTACAATTCTTATTGATATTATACTGTTATCTCTTTCTGCTGCCCAATGAACTGTGTCAACTGAGTGGCGCACCTAGTTAATCGTATGCATTGAGATTCTGAGATCCTGGGTTCGAATCCCACCTGAGTCGGGTATTTTGTTCTTCCTCATCAATTCTTCTAAACCTGTCTGTAGTTCACATGTGTTCTATTTTTCCATGTTTGCTGTTGTTGCTCTGCATTGTGGTGGTTCTGCTCTATGATTCCTGAGCCTTGCGTTTTTGATGCAATTTATGGTGCTTGCTGTGCTTTGTGTGCTTGCTGTGCTTTGTGTGCTTGCTGTGCTTTGTGAGCTTGCTGTGCTTTGTGAGCTTACTGTGCTTTGTGTGCTTGCTGTGCTTTGTGAGCTTGCTGTGCTTTGTGTGCTTGCTGTGCTTTGTGAGCTTGCTGTGCTTTGTGAGCTTGCTGTGCTTTGTGTGCTTGCTGTGCTTT
Organism: Paramisgurnus dabryanus; assembly: GCF_030506205.2. NCBI lineage: Eukaryota > Metazoa > Chordata > Actinopteri > Cypriniformes > Cobitidae > Paramisgurnus > Paramisgurnus dabryanus. Next base: position 27,258,998 of record NC_133341.1, on the reverse strand, counting down.
GTGAGCTTGCTATGCTTTGTGTACTTGCTGTGCTTTGTGTGCTTGCTGTGCTTTGTGTGCTTGCTGTGCTTTGTGTGCTTGCTGTGCTTTGTGAGCTTGCTGTGCTTTGAGTGCCTGCTGTGATTTGTGTAATTAATGTGCTTTGTGTGCTTGCTGTGCTTTGTGAGCTTGCTATGCTTTGTGTGCTTGCTGTGCTTGCTGTGCTTTGTGTGCTTGCTGTGCTTTGTGAGCTTGCTGTGCTTTGTGTGCTTGCTGTGCTTTGTGAGCTTACTGTGCTTTGTGTGCCTGCTGTGATTTGTGTAATTGCTGTGCTTTGTGTGCTTGGTGTGCATTGTGAGCTTGCTGTGCTTTGTGTGCTTGCTGTGCTTTGTGTGCTTGCTGTGCTTTGTGAGCTTGCTGTGCTTTGTGTGCTTGCTGTGCTTTGTGTGCCTGCTGTGCTTTGTGTGCTTGCTGTGCTTTGTGAGCTTGCTGTGCTTTGTATGCCTGTTGTGATTTGTGTAATTGATGTGCTTTGTGTGCTTGCTGTGCTTTGTGAGCTTGCTATGCTTTGTTTGCTTGCTGTGCTTTGTGTGCTTGCTGTGCTTTGTGTGCTTGATGTGCTTTGTGAGCTTGCTGTGCTTTGTGAGCTTGCTGTGCTTTGTGTGCTTGCTGTGCTTTGTGAGCTTGCTGTGCTTTGTGGGCTTGCTGTGCTTTGTGTGCTTGCTGTGCTTTGTGTGCTTGCTGTGCTTTGTGAGCTTGCTGTGCTTTGTGTGCCTGCTGTGATTTGTGTAATTGCTGTGCTTGTGTGCTTGCTGTGCATTGTGAGCTTGCTGTGCTTTGTGTGCTTGCTGTGCTTTGTGTGCTTGCTGTGCTTTGTGAGCTTGCTGTGATTTGTGTAATTGCTCTGCTTTGTGAGCTTGCCGTGCTTTGTGTGCTTGCTGTGCTGTGTGTGCATTGCGCCGAAGGTGCTTGACCCCGTGTTGCTGCTTGCAGCTATATTTAGGGGTCAAGCACCGAAGGTGCTGAGACACCTATTGTAATTGTTAGTATTATTATTAGGGGTCAAGCACCGAAGGTGCTGAGACACCTATTGTAATTGTTAGTATTATTATTATTATTATTAGGGGTCAAGCACCGAAGGTGCTGAGACACCTATTGTAATTGTTAGTATTATTATTATTATTATTATTATTATTATTCCCCAATGGGAGTCTATGGCAGCCCTATGAACCGTACATAGGAAAATGATGAAATTTGGCACAGTTGTAGTGGTGATCATAAATAGTCATGTGACCAAAAATGGGGTGTCTAGCAATAACTCTATAGCGCCACCAGTAGTCCAAAAATTCAATGTTCAAACTGTTATAAATAGTGAACCATTTGATCTATGAAAATTCTACTTGGTACACGTGATTGCTCTCATCCCGCTTATTGAATTTGATACTTTACAGTAAGACTCCACCCATTACAGTAGCAGCCATTTTGAAATGTACAGTATTTCGTTTTTTCGCTACTCCTCCTTCAAATGCGGTTCAATTCTTATGAGATTTGGCACAGATGATCTTTGGAGTGAGCCGCATAGAAATGACCGAACAGAATTTTGATATTTATCTTTGTTCAAAAGTAATAAATGCGCAAACTTAACAAGGTTGACGCAAAAATGGTTCTGAAGCTGTAGCTCGGTCATTCTTTGATCAATTGAAATGAAATTTGGTACACTTCATGTCGACCATGAACTTGGGGTCCATGCCAAATTTGGTGACAGCGCCACCTATGGGTTATGAGATAATAAAATAGGCTATTTTTGCCCATAACTTCTGAACTGTTTGTCAGAAAATTATGATCTTGATGTCTATGGATTGCTTACCTCATGCCGCATCAGTCGATGTGAATTATGCCAGGTTTGACTGAACCGCCTGTCCGCCATTTTGAAATTTGACATAAATTGTTATATTTTTTGAACTATTGGACATATCTGTGCAAAAATTGATAAGGAGCTTTGACATGATATCCTGAAGGTACCTGAGAAGTCAGAGTACAGCGCCACCTAGGGTTTATACACTAATTTGACATATGTTAATCCTTGTAGCTTTCTAATCTCTTTTCTGCTGCCTCATGAGCTGTGTCATCTGAGTGGCGCATCAAGTTAATCATATGTATTGAGATTCTGAGTTCCTGGGTTTGAATCCCACCTGAGTCAGGTATTTTGTTCTTCCTCATCAGTTCTTCTCAACCTGTCTGTAGTTCAAATGTGTTCTATTTTTCCATGTTTGCTGTTGTTGCTCTGCATTGTGGTGGTTCTTGCTGTGCTTTCTGTGCTTTGTGTGCTTTGTGTGCTTGCTGTGCTTTGGGAGTTTGCTGTGCTTTGTGTGCTGGTTGTGCTTTGTGAGCTTGCTGTGCTTTGTGAGCTTGCTGTGCTTGCTGTGCTTGCAGTGCTTTTTTTGTTGCTATGCTTTGTGTGCTTGCTGTGCTTTGTGTGCTTACTGTGCCTTGTGTGCTTGCTGTGCTTTGTGAGCTTGCTGTGCTTTGTGAGTTTGCTGTGCTTTGTGAGCTTGCTGTGCTTTGTGAGCTTGCTGTGCTTTGTGTGCTTGCTGCGCTTTGTGAGTTTGCTGTGCTTTGTGAGCTTGCTGTGCTTTGTGAGCTTGCTGTGCTTTGTTTGCTTGCTGTGCTTTGTGAGTTTGCTGTGCTTTGTGAGATTACTGTGCTTTGTGTGCTTGCTGTGCTTTGCGTGCTTGCTGTGCTTTGTGTGCTTGCTGTGCTTTGTGAGCTTGCTGTGCTTTGTGTAATTGCTGTGCTTTGTGTGCTTGCTGTGCATTGTGAGCTTGCTGTGCTTTGTGTGCTTGCTGTGCATTGTGAGCTTGCTGTGCTTTGTGAGTTTGCTGTGCTTTGTGAGCTTGCTGTGCTTTGTGAGCTTGCTGTGCTTTGTGTGCTTGCTGCGCTTTGTGAGTTTGCTGTGCTTTGTGAGCTTGCTGTGCTTTGTGTGCTTGCTGTGCTTTGCGTGCTTGCTGTGCTTTGTGTGCTTGCTGTGCTTTGTGAGCTTGCTGTTCTTTGTGTGCTTGCTGTGCTTTGTGAGTTTGCTGTGCTTTGTGAGATTACTGTGCTTTGTGTGCTTGCTGTGCTTTGCGTGCTTGCTGTGCTTTGTGTGCTTGCTGTGCTTTGTGAGCTTGCTGTGCTTTGTGTAATTGCTGTGCTTTGTGAGATTACTGTGCTTTGTGTGCTTGCTGTGCTTTGCGTGCTTGCTGTGCTTTGCGTGCTTGCTGTGCTTTGTGAGCTTGCTGTGCTTTGTGTAATTGCTGTGCTTTGTGTGCTTGCTGTGCATTGTGAGCTTGCTGTGCTTTGTGTGCTTGCTGTGCATTGTGAGCTTGCTGTGCTTTGTGTGCTTGCTGTGCTTTGTGTGCTTGCTGTGCTTTTTGTGCTTGCTGTGCTTTGTGAGCTTGCTGTGCTTTGTGTGCCTGCTGTGATTTGTGTAATTGCTGTGCTTTGTGTGCTTGCTGTGCATTGTGAACTTGCCGTGCTTTGTGTGCTTGCTGTGCTGTGTGTGCATTGCGCCGAAGGTGCTTGACCCCGTGTTGCTGCTTGCAGCTATATTGGTCATTGTTTCTGTTAGTAAATTTTTCTTCTTCCCCAATGGGAGTCTATGGCAGCCCTATGAACCGTATGTAGGAAAATGATGAAATTTGGCACAGTTGTAGTGGTGGTCATAAATAGTCATGTGGCCAAAAATGGGGTCTCTAGCAGTAACTCTATAGCGCCACCATCATCTCAAAAATTCAATGTTCAAATGGTTATAACTCATGATCCATTTGCTCTATGAAAATTCTACTTAGTACACGTGATTGCTCTCCTCATGCTTATTGTTTTTAATACCTTACAGTAAGACTCCACCCATTACAGTAGCGGCCATTTTGAAATGTACAGTATTTCGTTTTTTCGCTACTCCTCCTTCAAATTTGGTTCAATTCTTATGAGATTTGGCACATGCGATCTTTGGAGTGAGCCGCATAGAAATGACCGAACAGAATTTTGATATTTTTCTTAATTTAAAAGTAATTAATGCGTGAACTTAACGAGATTGACGCAAAATTGGTTCTGAAGCTGTATCTCGGTCATTCTTTGATCAATCGAGATGAAATTTGGTACACTTCATGTCGACCATGAAATGGGGGTCCATGCCAAATTTGGTGACAGCGCCACCTATGGGTCATGAGATAGGAAAAAAGGCTATTTTTGCGCATAACTTCTGAATCGTTTGTCAGAAAATTATGATCGTGGTGTCTACGGATTCCATGGCTCATGACGCATCTGTCGATATGTATTATGCCGGCTTTGACTGAATCGCCTGTCCGCCATTTAGAAATTTGTGATAATTTGCTATAACTTTTGAAGTATCATATATATCGGGGCAAAAATCGGTAGGGAGCTTCGACATGATGTCCTGAGGAAATCAGAGAATAGCGCCACCTAGGGGTTATAAACTATAACAGTTCTTATAGAACTGCTTATAACTTCTGAATTCTTTGTATGGCATGTAAGCTCTTTTCTGCTTCTCCTTGAGCTGTGTCTACTGAGTGGCACATCTGTCTACGTCGTATGCATAGAGATCCTGAGTTCATGGGTTTGAATCCAGCCTGAGGCAGGTGTTAGTTTCTTCTATTAAAGTTTTGTTCTTTCCCACCTATTCTTCTTGACCTGTCTGTAGTTCACATATGTTCTATTTTTGCCATGTTTTCTGTTGCTGCTCTGCACTGCGGTGGTTCTGCTCTGTCATTGCAACGCTTTGGGTACTTGCTGCGCTTTGTGTTCTTGATGCACCTTGGGTGGTCAGTGAGCATTGGGTTATTGATACCTTCTATGTTGCTTGCTGTGCTTTGGGTGCTCATTGCGCTAAAGGTGCTTGGCCCCGAATCGCTGCTTGCAGCTATATTTATTATTATTATTATTTTTCCCCAATGGGAGTCTATGGCAGCCCTATGAACCGTACATAGGAAAATGATGAAATTTGGCACAGTTGTAGAGGTGGTCATAAATAGTCATGTGACCAAAAATGGGGTCTTTAGCAGTAACTCTATAGCGCCACCAGTAGTCCAAAAATTCAATGTTCAAACTGTTATAACTGGTGAACCATTTGATCTATGAAAATTCTACTTAGTACACGTGATTGCTCTCATCCCGCTTATTGAATTTGATACTTTACAGTAAGACTCCACCCATTACAGTAGCGGCCATTTTGAAATGTACAGTATTTCGTTTTTTCGCTACTCCTTCTTCAAACGTGGTTCAATTCTTATGAGATTTGGCACAGATGATCTTTGGAGTGATCCGCACAGAAATGACCGAACAGAATTTTTATAATTATTTTTGTTCAAAAGTAATAAATGCGCAAACTTAACAAGGTTGACGCAAAAATGGTTCTGAAGCTGTAGCTCGGTCATTCTTTGATCAATTGAAATAAAATTTGGTACACTTAATGTTGACCATGAACCTGGGGTCCATGCCAAATTTGGTGACAGCGCCACCTATGGGTCTTGAGATTTAAAAAAATGATATTTTTGCCCATAACTACTGAACTGTTTGTCAGAAAATTATGAACTTGCTGTCTATGGATACCTTGCCTCATGCCGCATCTGTCAATGTGTATTATGCCAGGTTTGACTGAACCGCCTGTCCGCCATTTTGAAATTTGACATAAATTGTTATATTTTTTGAACTATTGGACATATCTGCACAAAAATTGATAAGGAGCTTTGACATGATATCCTGAAGGTACCTGAGAAGTCAGAGTACAGCGCCACCTAGGGTTTATAAACTAATTTGACATATGTTAATCCTTGTAGCTTTCTAATCTCTTTTCTGCTGCCTCATGAGCTGTGTCATCTGACTGGCGCATCAAGTTAATCATATGTATTGAGATTCTGAGTTCCTGGGTTTGAATCCCACCTGAGTCAGGTATTTTGTTCTTCCTCATCAGTTCTTCTCAAACTGTCTGTAGTTCAAATGTGTTCTATTTTTCCATGTTTGCTGTTGTTGCTCTGCATTGTGGTGGTTCTTGCTGTGCTTTCTCGGCTTTGTGTGCTTTGTGTGCTTGCTGTGCTTTGGGAGTTTGCTGTGCTTTGTGTGCTGGTTGTGCTTTGTGAGCTTGCTGTGCTTTGTGAGCTTGCTGTGCTTGCTGTGCTTTGTGTGCTTGCAGTGCTTTTTTTGTTGCTATGCTTTGTGTGCTTGCTGTGCTTTGTGTGCTTACTGTGCTTTGTGTGCTTGCTGTGCTTTGTGAGCTTGCTGTGCTTTGTGTGCTTGCTGTGCTTTGTGAGTTTGCTGTTCTTTGTGTGCTTACTGTGCCTTGGGTGCTTGCAGTGCTTTGTGAGATTGCTGTGTTTTATGTGTTTGCTTTGCTTTGTGAGTTTGCTGTGCTTTGTGAGCTTGCTGTGCTTTGTGAGCTTGCTGTGCTTTGTGTGCTTGCTGTGCTTTGTGAGTTTGCTGTGCTTTGTGAGATTACTTTTCTTTGCGTGCTTGCTGTGCTTTGCGTGCTTGCTGTGCTTTGTGTGCTTGCTGTGCTTTGTGAGCTTGCTGTGCTTTGTGTAATTGCTGTGCTTTGTGTGCTTGCTGTGCATTGTGAGCTTGCTGTGCTTTGTGTGCTTGCTGTGCATTGTGAGCTTGATGTGCTTTGTGTGCTTGCTGTGCTTTGTGTGCTTGCTGTGCTTTGTGAGCTTGCTGTGCTTTGTGTGCCTGCTGTGATTTGTGTAATTGCTGTGCTTTGTGTGCTTGCTGTGCTTTGTGAGTTTGCTATGCTTTGTGAGATTACTGTGCTTTGTGTGCTTGCTGTGCTTTGCGTGCTTGCTGTGCTTTGCGTGCTTGCTGTGCTTTGCGAGCTTGCTGTGCTTTGCGAGCTTGCTGTGCTTTGTGTAATTGCTGTGCTTTGTGTGCTTGCTGTGCATTGTGAGCTTGCTGTGCTTTGTGTGCTTGCTGTGCATTGTGAGCTTGCTGTGCTTTGTGAGCTTGCTGTGCTTTGTGAGCTTGCTGTGCTTTGTGTGCTTGCTGTGCTTTGTGAGTTTGCTGTGCTTTGTGAGCTTGCTGTGCTTTGTGAGCTTGCTGTGCTTTGTGTGCTTGCTGTGCTTTGTGAGTTTGCTATGCTTTGTGAGATTACTGTGCTTTGTGTGCTTGCTGTGCTTTGCGTGCTTGCTGTGCTTTGTGTGCTTGCTGTGCTTTGCGAGCTTGTTGTGCTTTGTGTAATTGCTGTGCTTTGTGTGCTTGCTGTGCATTGTGAGCTTGCTGTGCTTTGTGTGCTTGCTGTGCATTGTGAGCTTGCTGTGCTTTGTGTGCTTGCTGTGCTTTGTGTGCTTGCTGTGCTTTGTGTGCTTGCTGTGCTTTGTGAGCTTGCTGTGCTTTGTGTGCCTGCTGTGATTTGTGTAATTGCTGTGCTTTGTGTGCTTGCTGTGCATTGTGAACTTGCTGTGCTTTGTGTGCTTGCTGTGCTGAGTGTGCATTGCGCCGAAGGTGCTTGACCCCGTGTTGCTGCTTGCAGCTATATTTATTATTATTATTATTATTATTATTTTTCCCCAATAGGAGTCTATGGCAGCCCTATGAACCGTACATAGGAAAATGATGAAATTTGGCACAGTTGTAGAGGTGGTCATAAATAGTCATGTGACCAAAAATGGGGTCTTTAGCAGTAACTCTATAGCGCCACCAGTAGTCCAAAAATTCAATGTTCAAACTGTTATAACTGGTGAACCATTTGATCTATGAAAATTCTACTTAGTACACGTGATTGCTCTCATCCCGCTTATTGAATTTGATACTTTACAGTAAGACTCCACCCATTACAGTAGCAGCCATTTTGAAATGTACAGTATTTCGTTTTTTCGCTACTCCTCCTTCAAATGCGGTTCAATTCTTATGAGATTTGGCACAGATGATCTTTGGAGTGAGCCGCATAGAAATGACCGAACAGAATTTTGATATTTATCTTTGTTCAAAAGTAATAAATGCGCAAACTTAACAAGGTTGACGCAAAAATGGTTCTGAAGCTGTAGCTCGGTCATTCTTTGATCAATTGAAATGAAATTTGGTACACTTCATGTCGACCATGAACTTGGGGTCCATGCCAAATTTGGTGACAGCGCCACCTATGGGTTATGAGATAATAAAATAGGCTATTTTTGCCCATAACTTCTGAACTGTTTGTCAGAAAATTATGATCTTGATGTCTATGGATTGCTTACCTCATGCCGCATCTGTCGATGTGAATTATGCCAGGTTTGACTGAACCGCCTGTCCGCCATTTTGAAATTTGACATAAATTGTTATATTTTTTGAACTATTGGACATATCTGTGCAAAAATTGATAAGGAGCTTTGACATGATATCCTGAAGGTACCTGAGAAGTCAGAGTACAGCGCCACCTAGGGTTTATAAACTAATTTGACATATGTTAATCCTTGTAGCTTTCTAATCTCTTTTCTGCTGCCTCATGAGCTGTGTCATCTGAGTGGCGCATCAAGTTAATCATATGTATTGAGATTCTGAGTTCCTGGGTTTGAATCCCACCTGAGTCAGGTATTTTGTTCTTCCTCATCAGTTCTTCTCAACCTGTCTGTAGTTCAAATGTGTTCTATTTTTCCATGTTTGCTGTTGTTGCTCTGCATTGTGGTGGTTCTTGCTGTGCTTTCTGTGCTTTGTGTGCTTTGTGTGCTTGCTGTGCTTTGGGAGTTTGCTGTGCTTTGTGTGCTGGTTGTGCTTTGTGAGCTTGCTGTGCTTTGTGAGCTTGCTGTGCTTTGTGTGCTTGCAGTGCTTTTTTTGTTGCTATGCTGTGTGTGCTTGCTGTGCTTTGTGTGCTTACTGTGCTTTGTGTGCTTGCTGTGCTTTGTGAGCTTGCTGTGCTTTGTGAGTTTGCTGTGCTTTGTGAGCTTGCTGTGCTTTGTGAGCTTGCTGTGCTTTGTGAGTTTGCTGTGCTTGCTGTGCTTTGTGTGCTTGCAGTGCTTTTTTTGTTGCTATGCTTTGTGTGCTTGCTGTGCTTTGTGTGCTTACTGTGCTTTGTGTGCTTGCTGTGCTTTGTGAGCTTGCTGTGCTTTGTGAGCTTGCTGTGCTTTGTGAGCTTGCTGTGCTTTGTGAGCTTGCTGTGCTTTGTGTGCTTACTGTGCTTTGTGAGTTTGCTGTTCTTTGTGAGCTTGCTGTGCTTTGTGAGCTTGCTGTGCTTTGTGAGCTTGCTGTGCTTTGTGTGCTTGCTGTGCTTTGTGAGTTTGCTGTTCTTTGTGTGCTTACTGTGCCTTGGGTGCTTGCTGTGCTTTGTGAGCTTGCTGTGTTTTGTGTGTTTGCTTTGCTTTGTGAGTTTGCTGTGCTTTGTGAGCTTGCTGTGCTTTGTGAGCTTGCTGTGCTTTGTGTGCTTGCTGTGCTTTGTGAGTTTGCTGTGCTTTGTGAGATTACTGTGCTTTGTGTGCTTGCTTGCTGTGCTTTGCGTGCTTGCTTGCTGTGCTTTGTGTGCTTGCTGTGCTTTGTGAGCTTGCTGTGCTTTGTGTAATTGCTGTGCTTTGTGTGCTTGCTGTGCATTGTGAGCTTGCTGTGCTTTGTGTGCTTGCTGTGCATTGTGAGCTTGCTGTGCTTTGTGTGCCTGCTGTGATTTGTGTGCTTGCTGTGCTTTGTGTGCTTGCTGTGCATTGTGAGCTTGCTGTGCTTTGTGTGCTTGCTGTGCATTGTGAGCTTGCTGTGCTTTGTGTGCCTGCTGTGATTTGTGTGCTTGCTGTGCTTTGTGTGCTTGCTGTGCAATGTGAACTTGCTGTGCTTTGTGTGCTTGCTGTGCTGTGTGTGCATTGCGCCGAAGGTGCTTGACCCCGTGTTGCTGCTTGCAGCTATATTTATTATTATTATTATTATTATTATTATTTTTCCCCAATGGGAGTCTATGGCAGCCCTATGAACCGTACATAGGAAAATGATGAAATTTGGCACAGTTGTAGAGGTGGTCATAAATAGTCATGTGACCAAAAATGGGGTCTTTAGCAGTAACTCTATAGCGCCACCAGTAGTCCAAAAATTCAATGTTCAAACTGTTATAACTGGTGAACCATTTGATCTATGAAAATTCTACTTAGTACACGTGATTGCTCTCATCCCGCTTATTGAATTTGATACTTTACAGTAAGACTCCACCCATTACAGTAGCGGCCATTTTGAAATGTACAGTATTTCGTTTTTTCGCTACTCCTTCTTCAAACGTGGTTCAATTCTTATGAGATTTGGCACAGATGATCTTTGGAGTGAGCCGCATAGAAATGACCGAACAGAATTTTGATATTTATCTTTGTTCAAAAGTAATAAATGCGCAAACTTAACGAGGTTGACGCAAAAATGGTTCTGAAGCGGTAGCTCATTCATTCTTTGATCAATTGAAATGAAATTTGGTACACTTCATGTGGACCATGAACTTGGGGTCCATGCCAAATTTGGTGACAGCGCCACCTATGGGTTATGAGATAATAAAATAGGCTATTTTTGCCCATAACTTCTGAACTGTTTGTCAGAAAATTATGATCTTGATGTCTATGGATTGCTTACCTCATGCCGCATCTGTTGATGTGAATTATGCCAGGTTTGACTGAACCGCCTGTCCGCCATTTTGAAATTTGACATAAATTGTTATATTTTTTGAACTATTGGACATATCTGCGCAAAAATTGATAAGGAGCTTTGACATGATATCCTGAAGGTACCTGAGAAGTCAGAGTACAGCGCCACCTAGGGTTTATAAACTAATTTGACATATGTTAATCCTTGTAGCTTTCTAATCTCTTTTCTGCTGCCTCATGAGCTGTGTCATCTGAGTGGCGCATCAAGTTAATCATATGTATTGAGATTCTGAGTTCCTGGGTTCGAAACCCACCTGAGTCAGGTATTTTGTTCTTCCTCATCAGTTCTTCTCAACCTGTCTGTAGTTCAAATGTGTTCTATTTTTCCATGTTTGCTGTTGTTGCTCTGCATTGTGGGGGTTCTTGCTGTGCTTTCTGTGCTTTGTGTGCTTTGTGTGCTTGCTGTGCTTTGGGAGTTTGCTGTGCTTTGAGTGCTGGTTGTGCTTTGTGAGCTTGCTGTGCTTTGTGAGTTTGCTGTGCTTGCTGTGCTTTGTGTGCTTGCAGTGCTTTTTTTGTTGCTATGCTTTGTGTGCTTGCTGTGCTTTGTGTGCTTACTGTGCTTTGTGTGCTTGCTGTGCTTTGTGAGCTTGCTGTGCTTTGTGAGCTTGCTGTGCTTTGTGAGCTTGCTGTGCTTTGTGAGCTTGCTGTGCTTTGTGTGCTTGCTGTGCTTTGTGAGTTTGCTGTTCTTTGTGTGCTTACTGTGCCTTGGGTGCTTGCTGTGCTTTGTGAGCTTGCTGTGTTTTGTGTGTTTGCTTTGCTTTGTGAGTTTGCTGTGCTTTGTGAGCTTGCTGTGCTTTGTGAGCTTGCTGTGCTTTGTGTGCTTGCTGTGCTTTGTGAGTTTGCTGTGCTTTGTGAGATTACTGTGCTTTGTGTGCTTGCTTGCTGTGCTTTGCGTGCTTGCTTGCTGTGCTTTGTGTGCTTGCTGTGCTTTGTGAGCTTGCTGTGCTTTGTGTAATTGCTGTGCTTTGTGTGCTTGCTGTGCATTGTGAGCTTGCTGTGCTTTGTGTGCTTGCTGTGCATTGTGAGCTTGCTGTGCTTTGTGTGCCTGCTGTGATTTGTGTGCTTGCTGTGCTTTGTGTGCTTGCTGTGCATTGTGAGCTTGCTGTGCTTTGTGTGCTTGCTGTGCATTGTGAGCTTGCTGTGCTTTGTGTGCCTGCTGTGATTTGTGTGCTTGCTGTGCTTTGTGTGCTTGCTGTGCATTGTGAACTTGCTGTGCTTTGTGTGCTTGCTGTGCTGTGTGTGCATTGCGCCGAAGGTGCTTGACCCCGTGTTGCTGCTTGCAGCTATATTTATTATTATTATTATTATTATATTTCTTCTTCCCCAATGGGAGTCTATGGCAGCCCTATGAACCGTACATAGGAAAATGAAAAAAATTTGCCACACTTGTAGTGGTGGTCCTAAATAGTTATGTGACCAAATATGGGGTCTCTAGCATTAACTCTATAGCGCCACCAACACTTCAAAAATTCAATATTCAAATGGTTATAACTCTAGAATAATTTGATCAACAAAAATTCTACTTAGTACATCTGATTGCTCTCCTCACGCTCATTACAATGAACACCTTACATTAAGACTCCACCCATTACAGTAGCGGCCATTTTGAAAAGTACAGTATTTTGTTTTTTCGCTACTACTTTTGCAGCGTTCATTGCATTGTTACGCAATTTGGCACAGATAATCTTTGGACTGAGGTGCATAGAAATGACCGAACAGAATTTTGATTTTTATCTTTGTTCAAAAGTTATAAATGCGTACATTTATCGATGTCGACCCAAAATTCGTTCTGAGTCATTATCTCGGTCATTCTTTGATCAATTGAAATAAAACTTGGTACCCTTCATAAGGACCATGAACTGGGGTACCATGTCAAATTTGAGGACAGCGCCACCTATGGGTCATGAGATATGAAAAATGGCTATTTTTGCCCATAACTTTTGAAATGTATGTTAGAAAATTATGCTCTTGGTGTCTATGGATTCCTTGGCTCATGACAAATCTGTCGATATATATTATGCCAGAAATTACCAAACCGCCTGTCCACCATTTTGAATTTTGTCATATATTGTGATAACTATTATTCGATATAATGTATCGGCACAAAAATCGGTAGGGAGCATCGGTATGATGTCCTGAAGGTACCTGGGAAATCTGAAAACAGCGCCACCTAGGGTTTATAAACTATATAAAACAGCCTATAACTTCTAAAAACTTTGTCCGATATTCATTTTCTTTGTGAATTTTTATTCACTGGTTTCTTTCGATTGCAACGATATCTCATTTGTCAGTTTCCAACATTCTGTTAATATTTTATTACATAGCATATGTGAAGTAGTTTTTTCGCTACTACTTTTGCAAATTAAGTCTATTTTATGCCGGGCTCTGCTCACATAAACTTTAGAGCAATCCGCATAGAAATGACCAAACACATTTTTTATATTCTCTGCCATTCCCGAGAAATACCTCTCCAAAGTTGACTGTCCCTGTGACATTGTCTCTTTGTCATATTAAATTATTATGACTGTATTATAACATGTTGTACATTCCTATACAACATGTTTTTCTTGACTTAAACTTTAACTGTTCTCACTTAAACTATCTGATTATCATATAAATTGTAATTTTGTTATTTCTGCTCTGCAATGTCATGTCTGCATCTTCCTTGATTGTGCCATTTGAATGTTTGCAGCTCTGAAAACCTTGGCTAGCTACACTGCCTGTGTAGCGCAGTCTACTAAACGCATGCATCAAAACTCAGAGGTTGGGGGTTCGAATCCCACCTGATGCATGTGTTATGTTTTACTAATAAGATTTTGTTTTGAGTTAATTCTCACCTATTATTCTTAACCAGTCTGTTTTCCATGTTCTGCACTGCTTGTCATAATTTGGTTGCCAATCGCCACCACCATTTCAAAAATGCAGTAGCAGCCATTTTGAAAAGTACAGTATTCAGTTTTTTTGCTACTACTTTTGCAGTGTTTCTTGAATTGTTACACAATTTGGCTCAAATTTTCTTTGGACGGAGCCGCAGAGAAATGACCGAACAGAATTTTGATTTTTATCTTTGTTCAAAAGTTATAAATGCGTACATTTATCGATGTCGACCCAAAATTCGTTCTGAGTCATTATCTCGGTCATTCTTTGATCAATTGAAATGAAACTTGGTACCCTTCATAAGGACCATGAACTGGGGTACCATGCCAAATTTGAGGACAGCGCCACCTATGGGTCATGAGATATGAAAAATGGCTATTTTTGCCCATAACTTTTGAAATGTTTGATAGAAAATTATGATCTTGGTGTCTATGGATTCCTTGGCTCATGACAAATCTGTCGATATATATTATGCCAGAAATTACCAAACCGCCTGTACACTATTTTGAATTTTGTTTTAAATTGGGATAACTATTATTCTATATAATGTATCGGCACAAAAATCGGTAGGAAGCATTGGTATGATGTCCTAAAGGTACCTGGGAAATCTGAAGACAGCGCCACCTAGGGTTCATAAACTATATAAAACAGCCCATAACTTCTGAAAACTTTGTCTGATATTCATTTTCTTTGTGAATTTTTATTCACTGGTTTATGTCGATTGCAACGATATCTCATTTGTCAGTTTTCAACATTCTGTTCATGTCTTATTTCATAGCATATGTGAAGTAGTTTTTTCGCTACTACTTTTGCAAATTAAGTCTTTTTTATGCCAGGCTCTGCTCACATAAACTTTGGAGCAATCCGCACAGAAATGACCAAACACATTTTTGATATTCTCTGCCATTCCCGAGAAATACCTGTCCAAAGTTGACTGTCCCTGTGACATTGTCTCATTAAAATTATTATGACTGTATTATAACATGTTGTGCATTCCTATACAACATGTTTTTCTTGACTTTAACTTTAACTGTTCTCACTTAAACTATCTGATTCTCATATAAATTGTAATTTTGTTATTTCTGCTCTGCAATGTCATGTCTGCACCTTCCTTGATTGTGCCATTCGAATGTTTGCAGCTCTGAAAACCTTCGCTGGCTACACTGCCTGTGTAGCGCAGTCTATTAAACGCATGCATCAAAACTCAGAGGTTGAGGGTTCGAATCCCGTCTGATGCATGTGTTATGTTTTTCTATTAATATTTGTTTTGAGTTTATTCTCACCTATTATTCTCAACCAGTCTGTTTTCCATGTTCTGCACGGCTTGCAGTAATTTGGTGGCCAAGCATCATCACCAGTTCAAATATGCAGTAGCGGCCATTTTGAAAAGTACAGTATTCAGTTTTTTTGCTACTACTTTTGCAGTGTTTGTTGAATTGTTACACAATTTGGCTCAGATTATCTTTGGACCGAGCCACATAGAAATGACCAAACATAATTTTGATATTTATCTTTGTTCAAAAGTAATACATTTGTCAACAGGAATAACTTTTAAACCATTTAATCAACTAAACTTCTATGGAGAATATTTGATTGGGTAATCTATGCCTTCCCAGTAGCTCAACCAAATGCGTGATGGGCATGAAATCCAGAGGTTGCGGGTTCAAATCCACCATACGGCGGCAATCAAAATGGTTGACAAATTTGTGTCATGTAGAGTCAAATGTTCGAACAGGTTTGACTTACCTACAGGGGTTTTAAAAAATATTCTCTTCTTGAGAAAAATCTCTCCAAACTTGAACATACACATTGTCACTTCAGCAATCTAACTTAAGCAGCTGTCTGTATGTACCCTGTAGCTCAACCAGATGAGTGACAGGCATGACACCTGGAGATCATGGGTTCAAATCCTGGCTAGGGCAGCAATTGAAGTCTCTTACTTTAGAGTCAAAAGCTTCAATTCATTATTTGTATTTTACTTTATTATTTTAACAGGTATTATTTCGTTTGTGCTCTTTTGGTTTAAGTCTCATGTGTAACATGTATGATGCTTTAGTGGTTCAATTGTTTTCTAGGTCAGCATTGGACTAATCGGTCCTTCTTTCAACATGCACATAAATATTATACTTCAAAATTTTTATTTTTTCATTATGTTCATTCTCATCTCTGAGTCCTGTGTGCTGATAGTTCCCATACATATCTGCTACATTGCATTCTTCAATTGCATGTCCTTTCAGCTTCGTTGCGTGTTGCAGGACCATTGTTGCTTGGCCCCGTATCGCTGTCTACAGCTATATTTTAGTCATGTTGTCAATATAACAGTTTACTCTGGAGGAATGTTCTGATGTAAACTATCGCTAAAGTTTTGACGACAAGTATTGTAAATTGTAAGTTACACCTTAGTATAAGTTATGTGGGAGTTTGATTGCAAGAGACTTGACAAAATTTACATTTACGCTTTTACTGTTTGTACTGTAATTCATTGAAAGACCATGTCATTGCCATAAAGAAAGATAAAGACAGCACTGCAAGCACTGCATAGCATAAAGAGGAAAAAAAAATAGAAATGTGAACATGATAGATGTCTAAAAGATGTCTAACCATAGCCCAAGAATAGATGATGCATATACTTTTAGAACATGTAAAAGAAATGAAAGCAAACACCTTGAACACACTTTGCTTACATGTTGGAATATCATACATCTTCAAGTTATTTTGGCAAAAATGGCATGTAACCAAATTCAAGGTTGTTTAGGGTAGAAGTGGATTACTCATAGCCGGACTATATTGGGTCTATAGTTAGCAGTCATTTCAATGTCTCGGTTTTTGCTTGTTGGGGATGTTTCTGTCTGTTAGAGAAAGTCAAGAATCACCTGGGAGCAATTTACCAATTCAAGACAGATTTAGAAAAAATGTCTAATGGAAATGTATAGAAATATGTTTGACCATATACTGTATTTTGACAACATGTTCAACCATTTTGCATGTAAAGACTTATACTATGAACTAATGCCTAAATGTTGTGTGTAGTGAGACTATTCAACAGAGACCCATTATAATACATTTTGATCAACATGACATAAGCAACTGATAATGTAGGAAAAAGCAGAGAATTGTACATAATCATTTGCATGGATGTACCAAAGCATTTGCAACTTGTTCAAAGAAATGAGAAACTGCTTTTTTGATGTGCACAAGTGACACAATGATGTGAGAAATGAACAAGCAGTTTTGAGAATTTCAATTCTGATCTGAGAATTGTACCAAAGCGACTGAGAAAAACTGTAATACAATATCAGGGGAAATAACTCACAATTATAGTTTTTTGTCTTAATTGTGCAGCCCTTTTACCCCTCTCACCTTTAGTATATAGACACAATTGTATTGAATTATTTGTGTTTAAACAACAATTTCTAGCAGGTGTTAGGCTACGACAAACCCTGTTACAATACAATTAACCAAACCTATAGGGTAAGTTGTAAAGTTTGCACTTCTGTCACTTTCGGTGTAATTGTACGATAACAATAGGTCCCACAAACAAACTTTAAGTGTTTATTTGTAGCAGGGATGTGTGTAAAACATGATTCATCTAACTTATATATTTTGTAATGATAGAGCCAAAAAATGTATGCTAATAATTTTCTTGTTTGTCATGCACATCCCACAGATGCAGATTTGGAGGCCAAGTAAGCACCTTAAACTCGTTGTTGTAGATAGATAGATAGATAGATAGATAGATATGTAGCTAGGCAGATAGATAGATAGATAGATAGATAAATAGATAGATAGATAGATAGATAGATAGATAGATAGATAGATAGATAGATAGATAGATATGTAGCTAGGCAGATAGATAGATATGTACCTAGGCAAATAGATAGATATGTAGCTAGGCAAATAGATAGATATGTAGCTAGGCAGATAGATAGATATGTAGCTAGGCAAATAGATAGATATGTAGCTAGGCAAATAGATAGATATGTAGCTAGGCAAATAGATAGATATGTAGCTAGGCAGATAGATAGATATGTACCTTGGCAAATAGATAGATATGTAGCTAGGCAGATAGATAGATATGTAGCTAGGCAGATAGATAGATATGTAGCTAGGCAGATAGATAGATATGTAGCTAGGCAGATAGATAGATATGTAGCTAGGCAAATAGATAGATATGTAGCTAGGCAAATAGATAGATATGTAGCTAGGCAGATAGATATGTAGCTAGGCAAATAGATAGATATGTAGCTAGGCAAATAGATAGATATGTACCTAGGCAAATAGATAGATATGTAGCTAGGCAAATAGATAGATATGTAGCTAGGCAAATAGATAGATATGTAGCTAGGCAGATAGATATGTAGCTAGGCAAATAGATAGATATGTAGCTAGGCAAATAGATAGATATGTACCTAGGCAAATAGATAGATATGTAGCTAGGCAAATAGATAGATATGTAGCTAGGCAAATAGATAGATATGTAGCTAGGCAGATAGATATGTAGCTAGGCAAATAGATAGATATGTAGCTAGGCAGATAGATATGTAGCTAGGCAAATAGATAGATATGTAGCTAGGCAAATAGATAGATATGTAGCTAGGCAAATAGATAGATATGTACCTAGGCAAATAGATAGATATGTAGCTAGGCAGATAGATAGATATGTAGCTAGGCAGATAGATAGATATGTAGCTAGGCAAATAGATAGATATGTAGCTAGGCAGATAGATATGTAGCTAGGCAGATAGATAGATATGTACCTAGGCAAATAGATAGATATGTAGCTAGGCAAATAGATAGATATGTAGCTAGGCAAATAGATAGATATGTAGCTAGGCAGATAGATAGATATGTAGCTAGGCAAATAGATAGATATGTAGCTAGGCAAATAGATAGATATGTAGCTAGGCAGATAGATAGATATGTACCTAGGCAAATAGATAGATATGTAGCTAGACAAATAGATAGATATGTAGCTAGGCAGATAGATAGATATGTACCTAGGCAAATAGATAGATATGTAGCTAGACAAATAGATAGATATGTAGCTAGGCAGATAGATAGATATGTACCTAGGCAAATAGATAGATATGTAGCTAGGCAAATAGATAGATATGTAGCTAGGCAAATAGATAGATATGTAGCTAGGCAAATAGATAGATATGTAGCTAGGCAGATAGATAGATATGTAGCTAGGCAAATAGATAGATATGTAGCTAGGCAGATAGATAGATATGTACCTAGGCAAATAGATAGATATGTAGCTAGGCAAATAGATAGATATGTAGCTAGGCAGATAGATAGATATGTACCTTGGCAAATAGATAGATATGTAGCTAGGCAAATAGATAGATATGTAGCTAGGCAAATAGATAGATATGTAGCTAGGCAGATAGATAGATATGTAGCTAGGCAAATAGATAGATATGTAGCTAGGCAAATAGATAGATATGTACCTAGGCAAATAGATAGATATGTAGCTAGGCAAATAGATAGATATGTAGCTAGGCAAATAGATAGATATGTAGCTCAGATAGATATGTAGCTAGGCAAATAGATAGATATGTAGCTAGGCAAATAGATAGATATGTAGCTAGGCAGATAGATAGATATGTGCCTAGGCAAATAGATAGATATGTAGCTAGGCAGATATATAGATATGTAGCTAGGCAAATAGATAGATATGTAGCTAGGCAAATAGATAGATATGTAGCTAGGCAAATAGATAGATATGTAGCTAGGCAAATAGATAGATAGGTAGGTAGGTAGCTAGTTAGGTAGATAGATAGGTATCTAGCTAGATAGGTAGATAGATAGCTAGATAGGTAGATAGATAGGTAGCAGCTAGGCAGATAGATAGGTTGCTAGCTATCTAGGTAGGTAGATAGATAGATAGATAGATAGATAGATAGATAGATAGATAGATAGATAGATAGAAAGATAGATAGATAGATAGATGCATAAAAACACTGTATAATGCACTGTATATAAATCTATTGTCTGTATTGTAACATATTGTGTAGATAATTTGCTTTAAATAAATAATAAAGTTGTCCTCCGAAGAGGGGGGGTGGTGGCGGGCCAAAAATTAGTTAGATATTTACATAGATATGTAGCTAGGCAGATAGATAGATATATAGATAGATAGATAGATAGATGCATGCATAAAAACACTGTATAATGCACTGTATATAAATCTATTGTCTGTATTGTAACATATTGTGTAGATAATTTGCTTTAAATAAATAATAAAGTTGTCCTCCGAAGAGGGGGGGTGGTGGCGGGCCAAAAATTAGTTAGATAGATAGATAGATATGTAGCTAGGCAAATAGATAGATAGATAGATAGATAGATAGATAGATAGATAGAAAGATAGATAGATAGATGCATGCATAAAAACACTGTATAATGCACTGTATATAAATCTATTGTCTGTATTGTAACATATTGTGTAGATAATTTGCTTTAAATAAATAATAAAGTTGTCCTCCGAAGAGGGGGGTGGTGGCGGGCCAAAAATTAGTTAGATATATACATAGATATGTAGCTAGGCAGATAGATAGATAGATAGATAGATAGATAGTTAGATGCATAAAAAACACTGTATAATGCACTGTATATAAATCTATGTTCTGTATTGTAACATATTGTGTAGATAATTTGCTTTAAATAAATAATAAAGTTGTCCCCCGAAGAGGGGGGTGGTGGCGGGCCAAAAATTAGTTAGATATATACATAGATATGTAGCTAGGCAGATAGATAGATAGATAGATAGATAGATAGATAGATAGATAGATAGATAGATAGATAGATAGATAGATAGATAGATAGATAGATAGATAGATAGATAGATGCATAAAAAACACTGTATAATGCACTGTATATAAATCTATGTTCTGTATTGTAACATATTGTGTAGATAATTTGCTTAAATAAATAACAAAGTTGTCCTCCGAAGAGGGGGGGTGGTGGCGGGCCTAAAATTAGTTAGATATATACATAGATATGTAGCTAGGCAAATAGATAGATAGATAGATAGATAGATAGATAGATAGATAGATAGATAGATAGATAGATAGATAGATAGATAGATAGATAGATAGATAGATAGATAGATGCATAAAAAACACTGTATAATGCACTGTATATAAATCTATTGTCTGTATTGTAACATATTGTGTAGATAATTTGCTTTAATAAATAATAAAGTTGTCCTCCGAAGAGGGGGGGTGGTGGCGGGCCAAAAATTAGTTAGATAGATAGATAGATAGATAGATAGATAGATAGATAGATAGATAGATAGATAGATAGATAGATAGATAGAAAGATAGATAGATAGATAGATAGATAGATAGATAGATAGATAGATAGATAGATAGATGCATAAAAAAACACTGTATAATGCACTGTATATAAATCTATTGTCTGTATTGTAACATATTGTGTAGATAATTTGCTTTAATAAATAATAAAGTTGTCCTCCGAAGAGGGGGGGTGGTGGCGGGCCAAAAATTAGTTAGATAGATAGATAGATAGATAGATAGATGCATAAATAACACTGTATAATGCACTGTATATAAATATATTGTCTGTATTTAACATATTGTGTAGATAATTTGCTTTAATATATAATAAAGGTGTCCTACGAAGAGGGGGGGTGGTGGCGGGCCAAAAAAAGTTAGATGGGGTGGTGATTGCACAGTGGATAAGACACACGCCTTTGGTGTGAGAGACCCGGGTTCGAATCCGCTGTGACACACCATTGTGTCCCTGAGCAAGACACTTAACCCCTAGTTGCTCCAGAGGCGTGCAACCTCTGACATATATAGCAATTGTAAGTCGCTTTGGATAAAAGCGTCAGCTAAATGAATAAAAAAAAACAGATACATAGATAGATAGCTAGATTAGATAGTATTGTCTGTCTGTATTGTAACATATTGTGTAGATAATTTGCTTTATTAAAAAATAAAGTTGTCCTCCAAAGAGTGGGGGTGGTGACAGGCCAAAGATAGATAGATAGATATGTAGCTAGCTAGCTAGGTATACAGACAGACACACAGACAGATAGATAGCCAGACAGATAGATAGATAGATAGACAGACAGATAGACAGACACGTAGATATAAGGATAGACAGACAGACAAAAAGATAGATAAATACGTATATAGATATACAGACCGACAAACAGACAAGTAGATAGCAGATAGATAGATACATACATAGCTAGGTAGGTTGCTAAGTGGATGGATGATGGATGGATGAGTGGGTAGGTAGACAGATGGACAGATAGGTAAGTTGCTAGCTAGGTAGATAGGTAGATACATATGTAGGTAGGTAGCTAGCTAGATAGACAGACAGACAGTTAGTCAGTCAGACAGACAGACAGATAGATACATAGATAGACCGACAGAAAGATAGAAATGTAGATAGATAGATACGTAGGTAGGTAGCTAGGCAGATAAATAGATAGACAGAAAGACAGAGATGGATGGATGGATGGATGGATGGATGTGGATGGATGTGGATGGATGGATGGATGGATGTGGATGGATGGATGGATGGATAGATAGATAGATAGATAGATAGATAGATAGATAGATAGATAGGCAGATAGATAGATAGATAGATAGATAGATAGATAGATAGATAGATAGATAGATAGATAGGCAGACAGACAGTCAGTCAGACAGACAGATAGATAGATAGACAGACAGAAATATAGAAATGTAGATAGATATATACGTAGGTAGGTAGCTAGGCAGATAGATAGATAGATAGATAGATAGATAGATAGATAGATAGATAGATAGATAGATAGATAGATAGATAGATAGATAGATAGATAGATAGATAGATAGATAGACAGAAAGACAGAGATAGATAGATGGATGGATGGATAGGCAGATAGACAGACAAACAGACAGACAGATAGATAGGCAGAAAGACAGACAGACAGATAGATAGATACGTAGGTAAGCAGTGGCCTAGTGGTTCATGTAGGTTGTCTACAAACCGGAAGGTGGTGGTTCAATCCCGGCTCCACTGGACCAAGTGTCGAGGTGTCTTTGAGCAAGACACCTAACCCCAGCTGCTCCCGACGAGCTGGCTGGCGCCTTGCATGGCTGACACTGCCGTCGGTGTATGAATGTGTGAGTGAATGGGTGAATGTGAGGCTAACTGTAAAGCGCTTTGGATGGCCATAGGTCTGTTAAAAGCGCTATATAAATGCAGTCCATAGGCAGGCAGGGCGTAAAATTTCACTTTTTCTATAATTGTTATTGTATCATATTGGATTATATGTGAGATAATAAATATTTCCCTGTTCATGTTTGTTCTTCTATAAAAATAAATCTAAAATAAGATTCAGCTCGTAATTGTTTGTATAAAGATGAATCACATGAAGCCATCAGTGATCAGTAATGGCTGAACGCTTTGCATTTGCTTAGCTCAAAATACCATATAGTTTATTATAGGATGTTAAAATTGCCACTTTGTAGGTGTAAGCAAAAATGTGCTGTTTTGGGTGTGTCCTTTAAAATGCAAATGAGCTGATGAAATGCAAACACTGATCACAATAAAGGTGGTTGAAATTGAAACTCAATTGTCCTGTCAGTATTATTTATTATTATTATAATAAGATCCCCTTCTGACATCACCAGGGGAGCCAAATTTCAATTACCTAATTTTTTATGTGCTTGCAGAGAATGGTTTATCAAAACTAAGTTACACTGGGGACCCAACTATAGCACTTAAACATGGAAAAAGTCAGATTTTCCTGATAAGTCTTCTTTAATAAAGATTTAGCTTTCATTATTCCCTTAAGGTTGAACAAAATATTGAAAATGATCAAAACAAAGAAGAACGTAAAACATGTTTATGGGGCAGTTTCCTGGACCAGAATAAGCTTAATCCAGGACTAGGCCTTAGTTTAATTAGGAAATATAACTAGTTTTAACAAACATGCCTTACTAAAAACATTACCTGTGTGCATTTTGAGGTAAAACAAAGGGCACTGACGGATTTTAAGATATGTAAGTGCAAGTTGTTTTCAGTTTGGAGAGCTCTTAAAAGTGTTTAAGTCTAGTCTAATCCCTGTCCGGGAAACCACCCCTATATGTTTTGATGTATATTATGTATATAATTTATTTAGATTTAACATTTTAACAGACAAAACAAACAATATTCTCATCTAGTCCTTTCTTCACTTTGATTAGCTGCGGCACTGCGGTTAGCAGCTGCACGCATGCGGCCTGTATGCCCTCGTTTTCTATAACATGATCAAAGAACTGACAGTACTGCTGCTCCATTTTGTGTCTGGCATCCTCTATTTCCTGAAAGTCTTCATCCTTAGGGAAAGAGAGAGAAATGGCCTGAAGGGACATTTAAAGGAACAATTCTCCCTAGACTGAACACTTTAATTCATTCATTTCATTCCAAAACAGTATGTGAAACACAAATCTTTATGCAGTTTAGCTGTCCAGATCCCAAAGGAGATAAACTCACAGTCATTTTTGCAATGCCTACTTGAATAAGGAAAGGTTAGGTGCAGTTGTAGCGTAGTGGTTAGAGAGTCGGGCTTGTAGTTGCTGGTCCGAGTCTCACGGCTGGCGGGTTGCGACTGTAGCCTTGCAAGGCACCTTATCCTAATTGCTCGGGGATAGCTTCCCACTGCTCCGGGTGTGCACCAGAGAAGCCATAATAAGCGTTGGACTGTCCCCTATTCATAGTAATAGCAGTGCTTAAAGGGCCCCTAACCTAGGTGTTTTCAGCAATATTAAAATAGTCTCTGGTATCCCCAGAATGTGTCTGAAACGCTTTAGCTCAAAATACACCACAGATCTTTCATTATACGATGTTGAACATGGCCATTTCTGGCTGCAATGAAAAACATGCTGTTTTGTCTCTTTAAATGCAAAGCAAGCTTCTGTACCCCTCCCTTTATGCAAAGTAGGGGGTGGAGCGCTTACATGTGCTTTGGACGACATCAAAACATGTATGAAGTTTTAAAATTACAATTACAGTTCCATACTCACCATGAGCGCTATTAAGCAAAGTGTGTGTTCTGGATGATGCTGGTATCGCTCCACCTCTTCATATGGGTTGGCCAGGGAGCTTCAGCAGCTTGTGGGGCAGCGAAGTGAGCAGAACTTCGAAATAATGGAATTACATTTGAGTGAATTTACCAATGATCTCTTTCATTTGAACAAACATAAGAGTTATTCTTTCCTATGGTTCTCACCCTGCCATACAAAAGGTCTATACTAGTTAAATTGGAAAACCGAAGCACACAAGTGAAGCATGCCAAATATGCATTAACAAACAAAAAGCAATAATTTTTAAGTACTCTTTCTTTACTGATATACAAATGTAAATATTAAGATACAACTTTTATTAGTAAACATATTAAAAATGTTAAAGTAAACATTACATTAATAAATGCTTAAGAGTATATTTCTTTGTTAATTATTTTAACACATGGACCATTACTATCTATCTTATTCACAATCTAGTTAATGGTAAAGTTTATTTTAAAGGCTTGAGAAAAAAATAGGCCTATTTCTGTGATTTTCCTATTTTTGTTATAGTAATAAATCTGCTATGACCTCGTAGTCATGTTAAACATGTGATTATGCAAAAATGCCTTGTTATATATGTTTTAAGATTTCATATTATATTCAAGATTATTGTTATATGCTAAAGCCTCATCCACTGCTTACTGTGGGTTAAAAACAAAAGACATCCGATATACAGTAGCTCTTTTCATATTGATGATATCATAAGTTATAATGAATGCTTATTTACTCTTTACTCACAGGTTTTGAAACAGGTGTGTGTTTGATAAGGCTGAGACTACCATGACTCGTTCTGCTTTCTACAAACACACATTTTGGTCATAAATATAAAGCTTAAAATTCAGGACGGTAGTGTATACCGGCATCATCTAAAATCACATTTATAATCTATCATCACTGTTACGACCCCAGTACAAAGAAAGGGATATAACATGATATGGTGAAATATAATTGTGTGTGTGAGTGGCAGCCAAAGACCAGGACAAGAAGTAAATGCAAAACGGTGAATTTTATTTATTTACAAGTGGAATTGGAGGTGCGGTAAGTGAAAAAGGTGAATATCTTTATATACAATATTTACAAACCAAAAAGAAAACAAAAGGGGGAAAGTGGACAAAGACGTTGCCAAATTAAAGAAATAAACAAAACAAAACGGTACTAACTAATATCAAAACCCGCTAACGTGCGCTAAAACTAAAAGGTAATGAGATAAATCTTCAGCGTCCGAGACGCCCTAACTTACCTACTCTACCTACCCAATCACAAAACGTAACGCTAACCTAATACAGAACAAGTTCCCTACGTGGTGCACAATGTAAGTCACGTGACATACTTACCTATCCTCTTTCCCCAGAACAAACAGAGTCACAAATACCACACAACAACAAACGAGTGACTCTAACAAACAGGTAAACAGGCATAGACGAGTGACATACAACAATAGGAAACAATAATCAATAGTTAGCTTTAATACAATAATTGGTTGTGACATAAACAACGCAACACACAGCCGAAGCTAGCATGAATGAGGGATGACGGGTTTAAATAGGCGCTATTAGGCGGGACTGGATGGCGATTGGAGATGATGGAATGACGTCACACCGGGTAATTAGGATCGACAGCAGTTATGTCCAATGGCAGGGATCTATGAAGACAGACAGCGAAGAAAAGAGGGAGAGAGAGAACATCAGAACAAACAAAAACAGCACACCGGCAACAACACAACACGTAACAATCACATTCAAGTCAGAGTGTTATGTAGTTGTTTTATCATTCCTGTATTGAATCCATCTTACTGAATGGTATGTTTGGTAATCTGACGGTTATCTTGAGAGCACAGTTGACTCGGCTTGTGCATATGGCAATGAAAGTGGTTGGTTTGGGGGTTTACCCCATACTTCAATCCATATTCGACAAAATTGTTTTTAAACAGGCAAGGAAAATGACTCCGGACCCATGTACTTTATCCTTAATTTGAATTACTTCCATCTAGTCGACGGTTCTGCACTGAAAGGTATTAGTATTAGATACAGCCGCTATTCTTTTGTTCCTCTGGCTACAAGGCTGTTGAATTCAAAGGACATGACTGATGGAGATGTTCTATTGTGAAGTTTTACTTTACTTTTACCTGTATTGCTCAAGATAATTTTCCCTTAACAGGAACAAATAAAGTAATAAGTATAAGTACTTGTTTATTTATCCTAACATTGACCATCAACCCTGGACGACAATGAACTCACCTTTTGAGCAACCTTGCGGAAGGAATAAGGCTAGCGCATAGCGCAGACAGAGATGCTGGGCAGTTTGATGGCCTGCCACCAGAGGTCATCTGATTGGTCCACAATCTCCAGGATATCTCCCTTCCTGAAGCCCACCCTGGCATCCACACAGGGAATGGAAGGGTCCATCTGGGGGTTGTAGTCCACCATGGCTCGCACATACAGCTTCAAAGAAAGAAAAGCAAGTAGTAAGCATTAACACGTAGCGCTTTAAGAATGCTATGCTTACAGTTTTTAAAACAGTACATGAAACATTATGCACTATGCAGTAATAAACATATTTTAATATATCATACAGTGTAGTACGCTACCATGTCACATGATCTCATTCTATGGATATTTAAAGGGGGGATGGGGGGGTTCCAATGCTATTTCATCCATTTTGACTTATTATCACTGTAAAATAGGTAGATTCTCATACTAAACACATAGGCAAAGTGTCAACAAAGCAGTTGGATGAGAGAGAGAACAAGCATGCCCATTTATGCACCTCAGTATAAGTCGTTGGCACCCTTGTGTGTGAAAGTTGTGTAATTTAGACCAAGAATCAACAATGGCACCAAAGTGTGTTTTTTGAATGTGAGGGGAGGAAAAACTTGTTCACCCTGCTGAAAATACCAGCAAGACCAGCAAATGTTGTGTTTTGGTGCTGGTTTGCTAGTGAACACCAGCTAAACCAGCACCAAACCAGCATCAGCACCAGCATTAGCACCAGCTAAACCAGCACCAAGCCAGCATTAGCACCAGCATCCCATGCTGGTCATACAAGCAAGACACAGCATGTGTTGTGTTTTGGTGCTGGTATGCTGGTGACCAGCTAAACCAGCATAGACCAGCATAATTCCCATGCTGGTTTGATGCTGGATTTTTCAGCAGGGGAGCTTTCCAAAGAACCCATGTTAAGACAACAGTCGACGGAGTTTGTTTTTCCCGGCCAGCAAAGGAGTTGCGAAAATGTTTATGTTTGTTTCCGGCATTTCAGTGACGATTGTTTCACAAACAAGGCCCAATTTGATGCTGGATTTGCCAATCATTTACATCTAGATGATGGAGCAGTCCCTATACGATAAAAGTGCAGGCGGTAAGTAAATCAGCATTCAATATCTGTGTTTTGTTGACAATCGGCACATATCATGTGCATATAAATGACACAAACAAGTCATCATAATCACAAGTTTTCCAGTGAGAATGGGATAATGTTTTGTGTGTGTTGCTTGCTCGTGACTCGCTCCTCCCGCGATAAAATGAGATTAGCAGAAACCTTGTGTGGTATGTGACCTTGAATACCACAAATGACATCCAGTATTAATAGTACCTGTTAATACGTACCGCTTTAACTCTTGGCAGTCAAAAAAAAATATGGTACACAAAGTTGCTAATATATTACTCTTGACTCAATCTTTACACTAGACCAGAAAAGTCAACTTAAGTACACTGCAACCCATGGTTGGCCCATTTTCTAGGTTAATTTCACCCAACGGTTTTGTATGTGCAGATATTCATATTTTATTCATATTTGAAAACATCCCATAATTATTTTGAGTATATGATTATGTTAAAGATTATGCATACAAGTGGTAGCTACTGAAAACTGTATTTGTTATATTTTCATATAACGTTAGATATTATTTTTCCCTAAGTTACTTGATTTTGTAAATTGATATAAAAACGGTATCACAAAAGCCGGGTTCCGCTTAGTACAAAATATAATGTCCCTGTTCTCCCAACATCTTACATTGTTTATAAAAACGTTCAAAAAATTAGGTCTAAGTTAGTGTCAACACTGAAACAACATATATGTCCTTTTTCAGTAAAACAAAAACAATAAACGTTTCTTGTGTGAATTCAGATGCACGCAGCCGGAAGGATTATGAGGTTGCACCGTTCGTTGATGGATTAGAGCTGCGGTATATGACTCGCGCTTTTGTTTACATTTCTTTATCATTTGTAAGTCAAACTCAGGTAAGTCAAACCCCTGTCAAATTTACAAAGACTCTTTTAACATTTCGTCTGTAACACGTTTATCCCATGACAATGTTTCTCAAGCGTTGCCAGCTCGCTAAATGCTGAAGATGTGTTAGGAGTTGCTAACAGGTTAGCTAGTTGGATTGTTATTGTCTTAACGGGTTAATTCAATTCATCAGTACAGTTTTATATTTATTTTTTTTACGTACTGATGTAAACCCAACGTTCCGTGTTAATGTTGTCTCTGCAGAGTACTTTTTCTTTAGTGTCATCTAAATGTCAAATGTGTGGAGAAACTGAATGGTACTGTTTATGTTTTGGTTAGATCAAAACAACATACTGTGAGTTTACTTCTTGCTTGCTGTTGATCTGTCCCTTGACTAAATTGTACCAAAGTTGTTATGTTATGTAAACTAAACTAGATTTATTTTAATAATCAGGACAATGTTATTTTTAAGTCAGTGATTTTATGTATCTGTCAGGTAAGCAGTTTTGCTATTTTAGAATAGGAAAAGGGTCAAAAAAGGGTTTAGGTGGCATCAACAATTTATATATAAATACATTTTTTTTTGTCAGACCTCTTCTAAAAAGTGTTTTCTGTTCTATAGAGTCAAATGGACCCCCAAAACATCTGTTCAACCTGTGTGAATATGCGATAGCATTCATGTGACCTGTGGAAACAGAGGTTTTGCCAGTCACTACATTGGTGGAAGGTTACAGTCTGTTTTTATTATGTCTTGCAGATTTAAATAAAAAACCTTGATTGCCTGTTTTGCTTGAATGGACAAATTTGCAGTGCTACAAAAACAAATGCATTTAAACCTTTTATACCTAACTATATATTTACCTCTAGTAGTTTCTGTCCTTTGGCTTACAAGCTTACAAGAAGAAATTACACCCTGACCATGATACTTTTATGTTTTAACCATAGTTTGGAGAGAAAACATGTTCACCGCTACCCAAATCTCCAAATCCCAGTTCCTGGATAAAGCCAGGATGGCAAGGGAGGAGAGAAAGGGCCATAAGGAGAAAGAGAGAGCCGCCACTCAAATCCAGGCTTTAGTCAGAAGATTCCTCTGTCGTTCCAAGCTGCAAAAGGAAATACGGTTAGACCAAAAATTGAACGTACATTAGCAAAACCTTTATTTAGACACGTCAAACTACTGTGAAATATATTTTTTGGGGTGGCTGAAAAATAATTGTTTTTACAGACAAGGCTTGGGTATAGCCAAGACTAGGCCTTAGTTAAATTAATATGTTTAAGCATCTTTAATAAAAAGCCTTAGAAAAAGATGTTACTGGTGTGTATCTTGAGACAAATCAATGGCACTGGCTTATTTTAAGATTTGTCAGTGCCTGTTATTTTCAATTGAGACAGTTCAAACGTGTCTTAGTCTTAAGTCTTGTCTGTGAAACCAGGGGTAAGTGTTATTATTACCTGATGTTACAACCATTTTCTTTAAAACTATTATAACTAAGCTGTGGACTTCCTCTTTATTGCTCTTCCAAACAATGGAAGATGGGGTGTGGTGTGGAAGAGGTTGTAGGAATGTTTAGAAGTCCATTATGGTTGAAATATTATATTACACTTGGGGTCGCTAGTGATGCAGAAAAAATTATGCTCTTCCCCATTGCATGGCACGTAACCAAGTTTTGCTTACATTTGAAACACAAACATTATGTTTCTTTGTACTGAAATTCCCAATAGTTGCTTATTGAGAATTATTAGCTCATTCATAAATAATTTTTGTTATAAACTTTTTCAGGCAAGAGGTCGATGAATTCTTTGCAGTCAGTGATGCCGGTTCAGCTAAAAGAAATGCATTATCTGTCTTCAAGATTGCAAGAAAGTTGTTATTCATATTGGAAAAGGAAGATAAGTTGGTAAGCATCGCAAGAAATTAGATTTATATACTGTATCTACAGGTCTTTAGTTTATTAAGCGAAACAAATTTTTACTGACTGTTAAATTGTATGTGTTAAAGAAGCCGTTGTTCTTGTTTTCCTACACAGAGATTTGAGAAGCTGTGTCGAATCATACTAAGTAGCATGGAAGTTGACAATGAACCGAAAGTGAGTCTTTAACCATGCATTGAATGAACACCTTTTAGCATTTACCCCTGTTCAATATTTTACCATTTGTTGAATTTTTTTGTTTATTTTATTTTCAATGAACACCTTTTAGCATTTACCCCTTATGTTCAATATTTTACCATTTGTTTAATTTTTTGTTTATTTTATTTGAATGAACACCTTTTAGCATTTAGCCCTTATGTTCAATATTTACCAGTTATTAATTATTATTTATTTCTCCAGGTGTGGTATGTATCGTTGGCCCTTTCAAAAGACCTCACAATCCCCTGGCTCAAACAGATCAAAGACGTGCTCTGGGTCTCTTGCGAATATTTGAAGAAGCTGAAGGTATTTTTCTTGTAATTATATTAGGGCTTTATAATCTGTTAAAACGCATTTGCTCAGTCTGTCAGCTGGTTATTGGATTGAATGCTTATTTCCTGTTTCCTGTCTCTCTCTTCAGCCGGACATACTGCAAGATAATAAATTAGTGACTCTGTATCTGACAATGCTGATAACCTTCACAGACACATCCACATGGAAAATCGTTCGAGGGAAAGGTTTGTGTCAAATGTAATCATTGTTGGTAGCAAGATTCACAGGCTCAGATAATCACAGTAGAAAACCCTGTTCATTTTTTTTTTAAAGGTGAAGCCCTCAAGCCTGCTTTAAACAGGATTTGTGAGAACATCATGGGATATCTCAATCAGAAGGGCTTTTACTCTGTACTTCAGGTACATTCAAGCAGCCTATTAGAATCTTGTTACTTTGATTTGATTTTAATTAGTTTGAACCAGTGGCAGCCGGTGACTTCTTTTTTTTGAGGGCGCTCGATGGGAAGTTCGTCACAACATGTATGTAGCCCGTCATTTGTGCGGTTCGTAGTTTCAAAATATGTGCTCTGCGCGTTGAGAGATCCTGTGTGCATCACATGTCTTGTCAAAATAAGTGCCTGCTGAAGATGCGTCTAAAGGGTTTATGATAAAAGCGATGCTCGCGTTTGCCAGATACTCGCATAATCTCATACGTTATCAGAGTTTACTGTTAAGGGAGTGTCTTGCGTGTATTTTGTGAACGTGAGCGTCTCTTTTATCATAAACGGTTTTGACGCGTGTGCAGCAGGCACTTATTTTGATAATAAACGTGATGCACATAGTTCCCATGACGCAACAAACACATATTTAGAAAACCCAAATAACACATATGGCACTCCGAACACATATTTTGAATTTGCACCCCTTGGATGAGCAGTCACGAGCCGCCACTGGTTTGAACTAATCTCTAACTTTTGTTTACTAAGCATCTGATATTGCACATAAAGCACCTAACTGTGCGTTCACACCAGACGCGAATTGAAGCGAATAAACCGCAGTATTTGCGCGTAGTTGCACGCTTAAACATTTTGAGTTAATTTGCGTTAATCGTGGGTAAAAGACGCAAATGCGTCAATTTGCCGCTTGTAGTCTCAATATGTATAAATATAGCTCAAGTAATGAGTAAAGAGCGTTTTTTAAACTTATCAGATTGCCTGACCTCCTCATTCACTTTCTTCCAAGCAAGATTCTGTTTCTATAAAAGTACGAAGATGTGTCATACATCTCCGAGTGTCCACATACAAGCGGCAATGATTTTGTCCTCCATGGTGGTTCGTAATTCTGCTTCAGCTTGCTTAGTCGTAATCACGTCACTACTATAACAAGCCCATGATTGGTTAACGCAGCGCGAATATCTGCATCTGGTGTGAATGCACCATAAGAATTTCTCATAAGCTCTTTTCTGATTGACTACACTGCAAAAAATGAATATCTTGCTTAGGTTTTTCTGGAATTAAGCGGATTTGAAGTCAAACTATTAGCAATGCCGTTAACATTGGGTCAATACCATTATCAAATTTTTAATGAAGGTGGCGTTTAGCGGCTTTTGCATCTGAGCTCTCTTATGTAGTTTATGTGTCCTGTTTGCAGATTCTCCTTACCAACGGTCTGGCAAGGTCTAGACCCTCCCTCTCCAAAGGAACCCTCACGGCCGTTTTTACTTTGTCACTCAGGTCAGTTGCTATGGGAACAAGGTTTGCTTTCAATGTCATTCTAATTATATCACAGCACCCTGTTTGTGCAAGTGGCCAAACTGATGTCATTTAAATGTGATGTGTTTCAGGCCTGTTATCGCTGCACATTTCTCCGACAACCTGCTGAGGTCTTTCCTTCTCCACGTCATGTCCGTTCCAGCATTCATCTCGCACCTTAACACGCTCACTCCAGATGTAAGACAATCCAAAGAAGTACCACATGCGTTCACATAAGAGATATATATTAACATTTAAGCTGAAATTTTTTGGCTAGGTTGCATAGGCTATTGGTACGTTAACCGTAATCCAAATAGGTACTTGTGTATCGTTTTAGACTCCTGTTGTAGGTAATGCAGCATTTCTAAAATATTGCCAATAGAAAAGGTTTGCCCCAACAATAAATAGTTAATGCCAGTATGGTGGTGTAGAAAATATGTGTAAACAATACAATTCAATACAATACCTTCACCACTTTTAGCCTAATCCAGCAATTTATGTCTTATTTTTAAAAAGGTGATTTTACCTGTCTGATTGTATTTTCTTTGCAGTGTATGATCACCACCCAGACTCACGACCTCTTTCGAAAGTTTGTCTTATTTTTGAGCCGAGAGGAGCAGTGTTTGGACATCTGTGTCTGTCTGGAGGGAAGCCACACTCTCTGCTTACTTGGTGAGCATTTGTGATGCATGTGTTTGATTTAGAAAGTAATGGAAGACATTAGTTTTGTAATGGTCTTATTTATCTCATTAGGTAATCTTATTCAGCTGGGATATTTTAATGTAAAAGTCCTGGAGCAGGAAGCAAGTCACTTTGTCAAGGATCTGACAGATATGTTGTCATACTGTCAGAGATACGTCTCTCAGAAGAAATCCAACCTCACACACTGGCACCCAGTTTTGGGCTGGTTTTCCCAGACTGTTGACTATGGGTATGTTCACTTTGACAAACTATTACAGGTGACATTCTCTGGAATTGTATGTTGTGTCAATATTATTATTATTATATTTCTCTCTCTGTCTCTGTTTCATCAGGCTTAATGAGTCTATGCCGCTGGTAACTAAGCAGTTACAGTGTTTATGGGGGGTGCCCGTGATCTGCACACTTTTCTGTGATGTTTTAAGCAAAAAGCTGGAGACTCAGGAACCGACCCCATCGCCCCTTTCTCAGCCAACTACACTACAGAATAACCTGCCTGTTAAAAGTGAGACTGTGTCACATAATTTACTATATTACATGCGTTTTAATGCAGATTTTCTTACTGTACAGGGCTCAACGCAAATAATTTTTTATACTGGCCCAGTCGGGACAGTGGTTCACGTTTTCACTTGCCCTGCCAAAATTTTTTCTGGCCCTAATAAAAAAGTCAGTGTCACATATGTAAGGGATAATGTAGAGGCAGCCGGTAGTTATCGGGAAATAAGCCCCGACAGTGTGATCAGGACCCGACGCGAAGCAATTATAGAATGCCCATTCTGTATTTCTTTGTGTGTTTGCTTCGTAGCTGTCATGCTCTATTTTGTCAAGTTCAGTCTCAGTAAGCTCTCTGTGTCTTGTCGTTGTTCGTTCTTCTATCCACTGTTTAAATGTTTTTTTTCCGTGCATGTTAAAATTAATGACAAAATGTTCCATTCTAATTGTGGTTGTCCAGTGTTTGTCACAAGATGGCGCCAAACAGTAATCTTTATTGGCGCGGAGCGATTTTAATCGTACAAGTAGTACCGGCTATGCGTTATTACTTTGGAGCGGTAATTATTTGAAAAGAACGAACCTGCAAATGTCTCAACTGACCAATCAGAATCAAGCATTCCAGAGAGCCGTGTAATAATAAAAAAAATAATAATAATCTCCCCAACTCCCAACGTTTCTGCTTTACCTGTAAACTGACAACAAATTGTGCAAAATGTTGCACCGTTTCTTTCGTCGTGTTTTACCCAAGTAAATATCTGCTTCCAAGATGTTAAATAATATACATTGATTAAAATATATTTTTGTGACTGAGGGTGAAGCACTGGCCCGATCGGGCAAGCGACAATACTTTTTACTGGCCCGAACGTCTCTCACGCTTGCCCCGGGCCACCGGGCAGTCTTTTATGTTGAGCCCTGCTGTAGGATTCATAAGAGGAGGTTCTGGTAAATAGTCATGTAATGATTATATGACTTTGACAGGCCAATTTCTTTTATCTGTTCAGGTTCCCATTTTTAAAATTAGGCAAACAATTGACTCTGATGTAAAAAAAAATTTTGTTTGTATTTGTTGTCTATACAGTCTCTATTAAAGCCAGCCTTAGTGCTTAAGTGCTTTGACAAAGAAAGGGCTCCAGGATGTACACTCAAAAATGCAAATTCTGTCATCTTTTCCTTCCACTCACATGATGGTAAGCACACAGTTGACCGTACCCATTTACTTCCATAGTATTTGTTTTTTCCACTATGCAAGTCAATTGGGACTCATCAACTGTGTGGTTACCATAATTTATTAAAAAAATATTTTGTATTTAACAGCAGAAATAAACTCATACAGGTTTAGAACAACATGAGGGTGAATAAATGACATTATTTTCATTTTTGGGTGTACTGTCCCTTTAAGACCCAAGGATCACATACTAAAATATACCAATTGACCATGCAAAGAGACAGAAATCAAACAGCAGTGTATTTCTAATGTCATCTGGTCTGCATTTATCTTGCTTTGACCTATAAATCCTCATTAAACCCTCTACACGGTTAGATCTGTTCAAGCGAGCGTTCCAGAAGTCAGCATCTGTGAGGAACATACTAAAACCAGTCGGAGGGAAACGGGTCGACTCGGCTGAGGTCCAAAAGGTGTGCAGTATATGTGTGCTGTATCAGACGGCGCTCACCACACTTACGCAGATCCGCCTGCAGATTCTCACAGGTACTTTTCAGTTATGTCAGTCGTGTGTGCACACTGTTGAATGCTCATAAAAATAGGCGAATAGAGTAATGTTTCATCTATTTTGTATTAATGTTATATCCTAGTGGAACTCTGGTAGTCATTTTGACTCAGTTATCCAAGTTTAAGACTACTGTAGTGTTGTACTATAGCTACTGTAGCCAGTGAAACAAATGACAAAACTTAAATATTGTATTAAAAGACATTCATATGCATTTTTTTAATCTTTATAAAAAAGTTCAACATTATTTTTATGATGTTTTTCAGGATTGACATATTTGGATGAGCTGCTGCCCAAGCTGTGGGCATTCATTTGTGAACTCGGACCCCAGGGTGGTCTCAGACTGTTTTTGGAGTGTCTCAGTAATGACACAGAGGAATCTAAACAGCTCCTGGCCATGCTGATGCTCTTCTGTGATTGCTCCAGACATCTCATTACGTAAGTGTTATATGTGACCCTGAACCACAAAACCATCATAAAAAAGTGATAAGTCGCACAGGTATATTTATAGCAATAGCCAACAATACATTGTATGAGTCAAAATGATAATTTTTAATGTGAAAAATCAGTAGGATATTCAGTAAAAATCATGTTCCATGAAGATATTTTGAAAACGTCCTACCATAAATATATCAAAAAATTATTTATTGTTACTAATATGTGTTAGTAAGGACTTCATTTGGACAACTTTAAAGGCAATTTTTTCAATATTTAGATTTTTTTGCACCCTCAGATTCCAGATTTTCTAAATAATTTTATTTTGGCCTATCCTAACAAACCATACATTAATGGAAAGCTTATTTATTCAGCTTTCAGATAATATATTATCTCTCTATTAAAAATATCCTTATGAACAGTTCCAGGATCAAATACACATAAATAAATGCATATAAACTTTATATAATACCCATTTTTACATCTATGTTTATGCATTTGGGAGATGCTTTTTTATCAGTATGTGTGTTCCTTGGGTTCAAACACATGACCTTTTGCCTTGGTAACACAATTTTTACCACCAAGCTATACATTAGCTTATAAACCTTATTAATTTGTATTTATTTTAGCTAATACATTTTGTGATTTTATTTGTGATGTGTTACAGGATACTGGATGACATAGAGGTGTATGAGGAACAGATTTCTTTTAAAATGGAGGAGCTTGTCACCATCTCCTCGTTCCTCAACACATTTGTGTACAAGATGGTCTGGGATGGTATTTTAGGTAAGCATACATGAGATAGTCTGTGGCCTTTTTTGATATTTTTTTTTCTAAATTCAATTAAATTCAAAATTATTTCTACAATGTAAAGTAAATACAAAATATAGTGCATTACAGTAAATAAATTAATGAATAGAGACTTAAAGAAAACAGAAGCTAATAAAATAAAAATTATACATGGTATTTTTCCATAAGATTAGCGATACTTACTGAAAATGTCTATAGGATAATAATCGGAATGTTCACATATTCGTAGTACTGTTAAGCAAATATGCATATAAAACTTTTCATTATCCATGCTAGCAAAACTAACTGTAAAAATAATTGTCTGTAAGATTGTATTCATTTTTTAAATAAAAAATTACTAAATTGATTCAATAGGACAATATATCACAAAACATTTGCATGTAAATCCAAAGAGGAGGTTCTTATTGTGTATGGACATTGATGTTTTGCAGAGAATGCCAAAGGTGAGAAGTTGGATTTGTTTCACAGTGTTCATGGTTGGTTGATGGTTCTGTATGAGCGAGACTGCCGCAGGAGATTCACACCTGAAGATCACTGGCTTCGCAAGTACGTCAGTCTCTCATATCACTAACATTATTTTTTGTAGCTTAAATCCATGGCGCTAGCAACACCAAGGTCAAAATGTAAATGCAACTTAAAAGTTTTTTTAAATAGGCATTTTCCAGCTCCCCTAGAGTTTAACATTTGATTTTTATATATATGCAGTGCCCGAAAATAGTCCCCTGCTATTGATAGTTACCAAGGGGACTATTTTCGGACACTGCGTAATATCATTGCGCCTCCTGCAGCCATGGTACTGCAGCAAAGTCCTTGATTATTATGCCGGATTGAGAATATAGTTCCTAGCCATATCGGCCTAGAAAATCACAACTTTTAATTTTCCGTCGGTCTTAGTACACGATGTAGCTACAGAAGAGTCAAGTTTTAAATAGGAAAAATATTAAAAACTCTTTGGTCATTTTTGAGTGAGATGCTAATGGTCTAATCAGATTCAATGGATTATGCTAAGCTATGCTAAAAGTGGTACTGCCAGACCCGGAGATCGGCTGAATGGATTACAAAACGGTGAAAATCAAATGTTTAACTCTAGGGGAGCTGGAAAATGAGCATATTTTCAAAAAAGTGAAGTGCCCCTTCGAGTTATCAATATCTGATATCATTGCCTTAATGTTTTGTCTCATGCAGAGACCTGAAGCCCAGTCTTTTATTTCAAGAGTTGGAGAAGGGAAAAAAGAGAGCACAGCTGCTACTTCAGTACATTCCTCATGTCATCCCTCATAAAAATGTAAGTCATTGCTCAGGGCATTGCTGTTTTCTTACTATGTCAATAGTCAAGCTTATGATACTTCAGTAGCTCCTTCATTTATATCTGCTAAGTGTTATGTATGGACCATAATGCCTTTCTCTCATCCCAGAGGGTGCTGCTGTTCCGGAACATTGTGACAAAAGAGAAAGAGGGTTTAGGATTGGTAGAGACAAGCTCCGCCTCTCCTCATGTTACTCACATAACTATTCGTCGTTCACGCATGCTGGAGGCAAGTTTTTATAAATACTAGCACAAAAATTACAAAGGCTTATAAAGATTTCAGTAAAATATTGTTTTTATATCGCTTTCTTTTTCTATGTCCATCATTTATCCTAGGACGGTTATGATCAACTGCGCCGCCTGCCTGTAAACTCCATCAAGGGAGTGATCAGAGTGAAATTTGTAAATGATTTAGGAGTGGACGAGGCTGGAATTGACCAGGATGGCGTATTTAAAGAGTTTTTAGAGGAGATCATCAAGAAGGTTTTTAACCCGGCACTCAACCTCTTTAAGGTATAAACAAGGATAAGAATATTAACATGATGATCCAGAAACGAGTGCTGGTCCTAGAAGAATTTCAGTACCTTTTTTCTTCCTATTTCAGACCACCAGTGGGAATGAGAGATTATACCCCTCTCCAACCTCCAGCATCCATGAGAATCACCTTCAGCTGTTCGAATTTGTGGGAAAGATGCTGGGAAAGGCCATGTACGAGGGCATCGTGGTGGACGTGCCGTTCGCCTCCTTTTTTCTCAGTCAGGTTCTGGGTCACCATCACAGCACCTTCTACAGCTCCATAGACGAGCTGCCCTCCCTCGACTCAGAGTTTTACAAGAACCTCACTTCCATAAAGGTCAGTGTCAAGGCAATGTGAATCATTTCTAAATATTAATCCGCCACCTTCACCTCTGTAATAGCTAAGGCCGCATTAGGACTAGGCGATTTGGACCAGCATATGATTAAAATAAAATTTGAAGACAGGGTTTTCCTCCCTGTTTAAAAAATATATAGCTGCACAACATTCAAGCCAGAAAATGTATTTCTTTGTACTGTATTATTTATTGCAAAGTCAATGTTTTAGATGTATTTGGCACTGTAAGTACAGCAGTCATGACTGTGTGATGATTTGATTTTTCAGCGTTATGATGGAGATGTCAGTGACCTGGGTCTGACTTTATCTTACGATGAAGAAGTGATGGGCCAGGTAAATGTCTTTAGACCTGAAGCAAGTATCTTAAAAGTCTCGTGGCTCACCCGTTAAAATCCTTATTTCCCTTTTTTCTCCTTTACTCCCTTTATCACTTCCCAGTTAGTCTGTCATGAGCTCATTCCTGGGGGAAAGACCATGCCTGTCACTAATGAAAACAAGTGAGTCCATTTTGTTCCCTTTGATCAAGCGTAAATACAATTTTCATGGCGGTACTGGCTCCTCTCTCGTTCGATACCACATGAAGAAAAGTCTTGATGAAAGAACGCTTTAGGAGAGGAAGCCGAGTGGTTTAAAAAGCAATCAAGAATTAGAAACCAAAGACAAATGCATTAGGCCAACATCATTATCCATTAAAATCCTTTAGTTTGATCACAATTAGATTCACTGACATCAGCAGGCTTAAAGAATTAGATGAAACCGTGTACGTTTTTTAGATTTCACATCATGTTAATAGGCCAAGTAAGTCTCTCCCCTCTCTCTCTCTCCTCTTTCCAGGATCAGCTACATCCACCTGATGGCTCACTTTCGCATGCACACCCAAATCAAAGACCAGACCGCCGCCTTCATCAGAGGCTTTCGAAGCATCATCAACCCCGAGTGGCTGCACATGTTTTCCACCCCTGAGGTTCAGAGACTCATCTCTGGAGACAATGCTGAGATAGACCTGGATGATCTCAAGTGAGCCTACACTTCTAAACATGGGCCTGTAGGGCTTTGCATATCAGTTTGTTTACGAAAACAAAGCTGATGATGTAAATGAGAACATTTTATTACATATTTATGCATACCAGATGGTATTTGATGTATGATATCCTGCCTGTTTGCAGAGCTGTATATTTTGAGCTTTTATTTACACTGAATTCAACTAAAATAATAATAGTCCTGGAAATGTTACTGATAATGCCTTATACCCTCAGAAAACACACTGTTTACTATGGAGGTTTCCATAGCAGTCACCGGGTTATTCTTTGGCTTTGGGACATCCTCTCCAGTGATTTCACCCCCGAGGAGAGAGCCATGTTCCTGAAGGTAATGATCATCAGATCTTTGTCTGAAGACTTTATTAGGGTCACCTTAAAGTTTATTGGACCTCAACAGTTCACAGATTCAGCGCATCTCAAACGAGGCATAAGGGTCTTATCTAGTGAAGCGATAGTCATTTTCAGCAAGAAAAATATAAAATATGCACTTTTAACTCTTTCCCCGCCATTGACGACTTATCTCGTCAATCCGCAATGCCGCTATTATACACCAGGTATGCAACTTATAAAACTGCAACTTATAAAGGCCAGAAGTTATCGCCCTAGGGCAAACAGCTCTATGCACGTTTTAATTTTTCAGGATCGCTCTTCATCTGATCTTTATCAAAAGTGGAATTATCTCAGCTTTTTGCTCAGAATTTGGTGTTTTTGATGAAACCTACCCATATATGAGAGGTGATAAAAAGAGAACAAATGAAGGTAGGATGAAACTTTATTTATTTTATTTTTTTTTTGAATGCAGAGGGTCTGTTCTTTCATTTAATATATTGTGTGTTTATTTTTTTAAAGAAGAGCATTTTCTGGGAGGCATTAAACTTTTATGAAAATCATGAAAAATGCTGGTGGGGAAAGAGTTAAAGGCGGGTTAAAGGCATGATCTCTGAAAGCCAATGTCGATGTTTGAAATCACCTAAACAAACACGCCCCTTCCCCAATAGAATCTGGACCTTCTTTTGATAGACCCACCCCACACATACGCAACCCAGGCAATGATGTCGGTTAGTAGACATGCCCCTTACTGCTGATTGGCTACAAGTGTGTTTTGGTACTCGGCCCGACTCCCTTTTTCAAAGTGTTTTTCAAAAATCATGCACCCCGCCTTTAAACCACAACTTCTCGTCCTGCACTAGCCAGTCGACATTACGTATTGCGTCGAAAGGTCACACGTTACATATATGAAACGCACATTTGCAGACCATTTTAAACAGTAAACTGACACAAAGACATTAACTTCTATCATTCGACATACAACAACGTCAGAACGTTCCTCTTTCTACACACTTGTAAACACTGGAGCGGTAGATTCGGATATGTCATGCGTGACCTTTCGACGTGACTGCATAATACTTAAGGTTGTGCTGACGCATCACACGGCTAGTGCAAGACGAAAAACTTTTTTCTTGGTGATAAAGACGATAGTTTTGCTAGAAAAGACCCTTGTGCCTTGTTTAGGGATCGTTTGGAGCCAATAAAGGGGACATATCAGGAAAATCTGACTTTTTTCATGTCTAAGTGCTATAATTGGGTCCCCAGTGCTTCTATAAACCTAGAAAATGTGAAAAAAATCAACCCAGTAACTTAGTTTTGGTAAACTAGTCTCTGCAAACATGTGAAAAAATAGGTCATTGAAATTTGTCTCTCATTGTGATGTCAGAAGGGGAACTTCCTGCCCCTTAATCTGTACTATCCAACCACGGCACTGCCGGGTGTGCCTCATAAGCCTTGAAAAGTGAAGCCTCTGGCTCTTTTATCGGCCCCTGGTGGCTGGCTGTAGTACAAGTCATAAACCCCGCCCTCTCCATTCAAACGAATGGCACTCTGCTCTAAATAAAAAAATATTTACACTTCCAATAAAAGTTTCCGATAGATGGTTTTGGTCCTTTCAAGTAGTTTTTATCATGCTGGTATATGTACAAGTCTTCATTATTGTGGAAAGTTTCATTTTAGCATGTAATTTGATGCAATAGAAGCGGGGCGTGACGTTATGATTGGCGTGGTTGAATTGGTCGCGCGGGCGTTTGGGCGGAAGTTTGATACCGCAGCTCCGTCTCCACGGACGATTCCTTCTGCGCATGCCTTGGATCCAAACTGACGTTTTTATGTAACATGGCGGCGACCGTTGTCGGACATTTTTGGCTTCAATTCATTACAATGGTGGGAGGCGACGTCGCGCCGTCCATCTTTTTTACAGTCTATGGGCACTGCCATGTAGTGCAGAGATCAGCTCATTTGCATTTGCACACCCAAAACGGCACATTTTTGCTTACACCTACAAAGCGGACATTTTAACATGCTGTAATATATTATCTATGGGGTATTTTGAACTAAAACTTCACATATGTACTCTGGGGACACCAAATTTTTATTTTACATTTTTAAAAAGTCTTGTGAAATGTCCCCAACTTAAATTTTAAACCGCATTAAAACTGTTCATGTGTTGAGGTCTAATAAATCGAGAAAAATCCTGTTTTTATCAAAAAACGTAATTTGTTCCCGACTGAACAAAGAAAGACCTAAACATCTTTTTCTACTGCAGTTTGTCACCAGCTGTTCAAGACCTCCTCTGCTTGGATTTGCCTACCTCAAACCCCCCTTCTCCATCCGCTGTGTGGAAGTGTCAGATGACCAGGTGAAACATCATTTTTTGTTAATTAATTTACCAACGAGACACTCAACAACTTATTCCAAACTCCCGCTTGTGTGTTTGCAGGACACGGGCGATACTTTAGGCAGCGTCCTGCGTGGCTTCTTCACCATTCGAAAGAAGGAGCCAGGCGGGCGTCTCCCGACTTCATCCACTTGCTTCAACCTTCTCAAGCTCCCCAACTACAGCAAGAAGAGCATTCTCAGAGATAAACTCCGCTACGCGATCAGCATGAACACAGGCTTTGAGCTTTCATAACCCATGATGCACTCTTTTGTGCTGGTTTATCACACGCACGCACGCACGCACGCACAGACAGACAGACGTGCAAACACATACGTGTGAAGGACTGGCAGTAACCTAACTGTAAAGGTGCCCACACATTGGTTGAAGGTTCAGGTAGGAGTCGCAAGAACTGTGTATTGACTAACACTGCAATCCTACATCTACATTGTGACCTTCAATAAAGGCACTTTATCTAAAATTGCTCAAGAGGAACCTTAGCATCAATAAGTGTGCTCTGTCTTGTCTACTAAACGGCAATGAAGTAACTACCTAGCTAATATAGTGAAACAGAGCTGATTGTATCCATTCACAGACTAACACTTGTTGAAGTGCTTGACCACAGACGACATATGATAGAGAACTCACATTAGGCGGAGTCAAATTTTAGTCCATAGAGGGGATTTCGAACCATGTGAAGATCACTGTATTTAAGTCAAGCTTCTTTTGAACCCTTATCGCCAAGAAACCTGTCAAGCGGAGGCTGAGAAAACCAACGTGAATCTAATAGTTTTTTAGGGGGAACACTCCCAAACACTCCCAAACCTTTTCTTGATGCTAAAGTGGAGTCAACAGTGGATGTACGTAACAGTAGATGTAGTTGTAGGATCTGCAGAAACATGTTCAGCACCATTTCTCAGGTCTGCATGTCTCACTCCCCAGGAAAGCAATACTAATGCAACACAAGCCATGCAACTCGAGACACAAATGAGACTTTGCCTGTTAGTATGGCAGATGCTTTCAATCCCATATTGCGTATTGTTAAACTTCTGCCGATGAGATGCTTGAGGTCAGACGTCAGAGTCAGGCGTATGATGGATAAAAGATGTCCAGCAAGAATACACATCTTCTTTAATGCTTTCTCATCACCTTGACCTGGTCAGACTGTTACATTGCTACAAGAACAACCACTGCTAAACCGATGTTGCGGTGAAATTTCTTTTTGCTCATTTGACGTGATTGTAATTCTTTTAAATTCAGTGTTCGGTTCAGGAAGGAAAGCGGAGCAATTTTAATTTCGTCCCCTACATTGACTTCATGACACTAATGCAGGCACTGAAATCATATATCCGTTACTTTAAATTCATTTAAACTTGAAGTATTGAACAGGCTACGGACTAAACCAATGCATGGAAATGATAATTTACGATCATCACATGAACTCCCTCTCATCTCCTGATAACTTTATGGCCATCGTGTGTGGGATTAAGCCATACTAAGAAGATGACTAGGTCACAAACCGGCTATCATAAAGATATTTGCTTTAAGGGAGAGTATTGTGATGACTGCCCTGCAAGTTTCATTATAGTGTACTTTGCATGATGTCACTGGATGATGTAACCTGTGTTACGGTTGTGGATTTAGAGATTGCTATTGTCAATCAATTTAAGGCATTCTTTAGTCTTTCTTAAAGGTATAGTTCACCCAAAAACAAACATTTTTGTCACACAATCATCATGTCGTGTGAACCCCAAGTGTTTTTCAGAATCCAAATGCAGATTTTAAAAAAAGTGTCGCCTCTCTTTTCAGTGCACGTGTCTGTATCTGAACTGTTGTTTAGGCAGTTTGTTTTCTTTTAAATAATGTGTAACAACTGAAATTACATTGATATATACAACAAGAAAGTAGAGGAGTAAATGTTTTCAGGACATTAATATATGACACGCCGGGTGGAGTTATTTATCTACT
The DNA here is from genome assembly GCF_030506205.2 of Paramisgurnus dabryanus. Classification (NCBI taxonomy): domain Eukaryota; kingdom Metazoa; phylum Chordata; class Actinopteri; order Cypriniformes; family Cobitidae; genus Paramisgurnus; species Paramisgurnus dabryanus. The sequence goes on along the minus strand of NC_133341.1, from coordinate 27,214,017 downwards.
TAGGGTGATCATACGTGCCATTCTTTCGGGACGCGTCCTGGCCAGGATTTCGTGCGTCTTCCGGAAGTTGTATTTGTTGACCGCATACGCCATTCAGTTAAAAACACAATTGTAGTTTCATTCTTTCCTTAATATGTAACGGTTGCTTTTCTGTAATAATAATAATAATATTCCTCTATGACGTATGCGGTCGACAAATAAGACTTAGACGGAAAACTAACCCGAAATCCTGGCCAGGGAATAATGGCACGTATGGTCACCCTAATTTACTACCTTTGAGTCATTTTAAAGATTTTTCTGGTTACTATGGGTGTGGATTGTGACTGAGGTGGTCACCATCCACTTTCATGATAACCAAAAAACACTTAATAAAAACTCTGTTTGGTTTTTCAAGAACGCCGACAGACATTCAGGGTTTAAATGACATGAGGGGTGAGAAATTGATGATAGTTTTCATTTTAAGCTGAACTATACCTTTAAGGCATTTTTCACTTTTTTTATTATTTTTATAGCTCCAAGTCAAATTTCAACCTGAAATCAATAGGAATAATATATTTTGAATAAAAAAAGTTTATTTCCCAAAATATTTAGATAATACAATTTTAATATATAATGTTAATGCAGATTGCAAAAATATACAGCAATTGGGGTTAAAATTAGGATGATTTTTATTATGTTATTTTAACAAGTGAAATGTCCTGACATTTTACAATCCCTCCTTGAATTTCGGAATGAATTTGACTTTTTTGACATTTCTTAGAGATATTAAATCATCATGCATTCATTTAACCAAGGCCAAGTAAACAGCAGTAGATTACTCCAAAATGTTTCTTGTATGCAAACCCTCTACCTTGTGTATTCAGTATATGCAATATAATGCTCCAAAAAACATTTTCTGTCCTCATCTCTTTAACTGTCTTCACCTTTGTTTGTTTAAAATAAGGTGTAAAAGTATTCTTTGATGCGTAGACATTGTAGAAGGAAGTTGAAAGAACTGTGGCTTAATGCTCATGTTACATTTTTGTACGCATCTTTCTTCATGTTAAATGATAAATGTATTGTCTTTCAAAGCACAAGGGCTTGGACTGTGTCCCACAGCAGAGTTTTGTATTTAAATGAACTGATATTCGCACGCTCTCGAAAGATGCTGAAACACTCTCTCTGTTTGTGAATGAGGAAGACATTGGGCTGGAAATGCAAAAACATTCACATTAATTTTTAAAGAGTCTATTTAACTCCTGATGTGATGTCATAGCTGAATTTCATGATGTCACAGGATCTTGTTCTCTTTCTCTCTTCATGTGATGATCCTTGGAGGAGGTGGCAACAACCTTTAAAGTATCCAATCATCTCTCTTTCTTTGCCTGATGAAGAAGTGTCTTTTGAATTTGGTTGCACTACGTGAACTGCAGGTTGTTATATACGCAGTATATTACAAAAGCAATGTCATTGTAAAGTTATTCTTGTGTACAGTAATATTTCCCCTGTAAAATGTAATTGTCGATCAAATATGTAAACATTTAAATATCCAAATCTAAAAAAAATACTAAACAACAAAGAATGTGCACTGTCATTTATTAAGCAGGAAATGATTCTAGGGTCATATTGGACCTATAAGGTGTTCTGGTTAAAGTTGTGGATGTGACTATATCACAAATATGAAAATTGTAAGTGAAAATGTTTATATAAATAGCCATAGAAATAATAGGGTTAGGGTTATATTTTTATTGAAATCTTAATCATTTTTTCTAAATATTTGCTTATTAGCATTATATCATTGTCATTAGACATCATTATCAACAGTTATAATTCAAGTCATTAGTTAATACAATTCAAATAACATCTGGACATAAGAATATCTTTAAAATAACTTTACAAAATACATTAAAATATTAATGATAATATAATTAAAATTGGCCTTAAATCAATCTGGAAATGCACTGCAGCCAAAGCCACACCTTTGACCATGTTCTGTTTCAAATCTGAAGACGATGTCAGACTCACTGCCCCCCATTTAGTAAGAAAAAATAATGCATTTATTTGCATGTTTTTAGCAGCAGGGTTACTATGCCCTTAAGGCTGGGGGTACCACGAATTTTGGACAGTCTCTGCATGAGGGCGCCCTCATTATGATTGCAACGAAACAGACTAGTAAATGCAACCTCGGTGGCTCATATAGCAGCGTTTGGAATAAAAATGTATTAAATATTTCTTCTCTCTATAGAAATGTCAAGTAAACATATTTAAAAAGCAATCAATATTTCTCCAAATATGCACGCCTTTGAACCAAAAGTTCTTAAGGGATGTTGTTTTGTGAAGTGCTTTCATGACAACCATGCATGAGATTTTTCACAATGACTGCGACTGAGGGTCATATTTAATTTGACATGTATGGACTCCGGTTTTCATTTTCAGATCTTGTGACACAAATTAAGACATTACTGTCACTATAAGATTTTTATTTGAGTCTTAAGACCTTTCTAATGATGTATTGTTTCTGTTAAGTTCAAATTTTTTACATTAAGCCAGATTACAATCGCGAAGCCGTCCATGATCTTTGGCTTGTAAGTTTCTTGTAAGTGTTTTCGTGTTAAAATTGCATGCAAAGCTGTTTTGGAATAATGAACAGATGTGAAAAGCAAAAAAAAATAATTGATATTGCAGATGCCAAAGAAACCATCCTTTCCTGTCCAGAAGATCTATGGCACATAACAGATTTACAGTTTCTTTTTTGATACACAGTATTTTTTACCATAAAATCAATATGTACAGATGGTACTATAAAAAAATACAATAAATACTCAAAACCACAAATCTTATTTAATTTATACTGACATACTAATTATTAAACTTTCCATGTTGATATGGTATAGCTTGAGATGCCAGTAGGACAAGCAGGTTTGGGTAATGGATGGATGAAGACTTGTTACTCTATCTGTCTCTGTCTGCCAACCAAATAGCAGAAGTTGTCAGAACACATTTAAAACATGCAATCAGACAAAAGGGTCTGTGTTCCTTTAATTTTATATATGCAACGAAAAAAGTAAAAAGGTGCCATGTGTCTTAAAACCAGATGTTTCAGTCCAATGTCCAACGTATTGTAGTGACAATTTGCTAGAGCAAATGTTTTTGGATTTAAGTCCATAATTTAAATATTAGTTAAGACATTGAGCTGTGTTCCTCTTCTACCCAGGTCTTTTGTAGATTGTTTCTACATTTCCCTCTTTCATTGCAGCATATCTAGCCGCTGTGAACAAGTAGTCGCTCAATCTGTGAAACCAAAAACAATGGAATCAAAATGAATGATCTTTGAATAATAAAAAAAAAATGCTATAGTGACGAACAATAGGTGAGAAATAATAGACGAATACCTGTTAAGATATTTGGCAACTTCAGGATCTGCCTCTCCAGAACGGACAACAGGGGCCACACTGAAATCAAAAACAAGGTTTACAAACGTCATTTGAAACTGAGAAACTTTTGTGTATATTTTGAATGAATTAGTAACGTGTGTCATACTGACCAGCGTTCTGCCCGTCGACAAACCGCTCTGGCCACATGTAAAGCTGCGCTGCTTTTACCTCCTGACTAAAAAATAAACAGCAGGTAAACCCATTTTTTATTTCCAAATATTAAATCAGTATTACATATCATGTCAGCCAAAGGTTGACACCTGGAAAAATTACAATCAAAAATTTTTACTAAATTATACATACAGGTAGTATGAAGTTTGTGAGTGGAGGCAGCTCTTCTGTAAATGAATCAATCCATCTCTCCAATTCAGTCACAGGCTGGGAGCTGAACTTTGTTTTAGCTGTTTAAAATGGGACCATTATAATAAGGCTCATGCAACTCTCTATCCAATGCAATAATTGAAAACTTGCTTACTGATGTGACTGTCTCTGGCTGATGATAGAGGAGTAGCAATGTTTGATCCCACATCCTGTAGGACACATTGAATCTGTACAAAAAAGAGATTCAATTAAAATTGCCGTAGATCAAGTCAGATAGCTAATAAAAGAGTGACGAACCTTATCCAACTGATCTGTAAATGAATGACCTTTGTCGATACAAAATTCTCTTGCCAACCTGAAAGGGGAAAACAGTTTTAGCAGTTTTAATAGAAAAGGTAACGTGCTTCGTAGACTATGCTTATTGTTGGCTTTTGAGATAAAATGTTAAAGGTGGGGTGCATGAGCTCTGAAAGCCAATGTTGACATTTGAAATTCACCTAAACAAACACGCCCCTACCCCATTAGAATCTGGACCTTTTTTTGATAGACCCACCCCACACATACGCAACCCAGGCAGCGATGTCGGTTAGTAGACATTCCCTTACCGCTGATTGGCTACAAGTGTGTTTTGGTACTTGGCCCGACTCCCTTTTCCAAAAATCATGCACCACGCCTTTAAATGCTCTCTTATTTTTAAGTCGTTTTAGATTGTAGCATCTGCTAAATTAATAAATATGCTGGAAACCTAATTAAAAAATCAACAAACACACTAAACACAGCATTTTAGAGTCCACATTATGCAAATGTCAATTACCCTATTACAGATGATAATTCGTCTGTTGTTCCCAAAGCATCAAATATTTGATCCTCCTTTGGTCTCCTCTCACCTGTGAAAGTACTGGAAAAGCCTAAACAGGTTAAGACAATGAAAAGGCAAAATTTACAAAAATTAGACACTTTCAGTTTTTTCTATTGCAAATCTAGCAATATCACTAATCATATTGTATAAGAAGGGATTACAGCACACAAGTGTAAGATTTGAAACAACCTTTATCTCCAGTTTTTGTGTATATTTTCGGTGCTCTTCTGTCTTCCTCTGATGTGTGGACGTGCCTTGCAAAGGTGAGAGAACATCAGCATACAAGGTATCCTAACATGGCTACATTAGCATTTAAGCTACACGGGACATTGGGTTATTTCTCAACGCTTTTAAGTGTTTACCTTCTTTGATCGTAAAACACAGACTGGATCTGATTTATTTTCACGCATGTAACGTTGGCCAAACGAATGACACGGTGAAGACTCGTGGATCTTGACACAAACGATGCCATTCCAAACGCGTTTCTGTGTTTATTATTTACAAATTGACCTTTTTGACCACTTTTGCTACCGGTAGTCGACCGGTCCGGGGCATGCTCATCACGCAACCGATGACGCGAGGGTGGTGCGCATTCCGATTGGTGTGCTGAGAGTGCGTTCCTTTGAGAGATTTGTTCTGATTGGATATTCGGGAGACAGCGATGTGACAGCTTGAACTTGATTGGTCTAAGAAGAGCCTTCACGTGTGAACAGAAATCTCTTCAGTGAAGGGAACAACAGTCAGTTTTGGACAGTTTTTGGAGTGTTGAGGTGTTTAAAGACTATTTTTTCGTCTGTGTTATTTTTAAGATGATACATTATTTTAAAACTTTTCAGGAAATGTAAGCTGAATTTGCCGTTGCGGATGAATGAACCTAAATATAAGTTTGGGATATACACTAGAACTAAGTTAGCGACTTTTTATCTTAAATATTTGTCGTGCAAATATTTTGGTAAATCTTTAAATTCATAATGCATACGAGGGAATGCTTGGTTTCAGCACCGGGTAAAGCGATTCTGCACGGCGAGCATGCTGTGGTGCACGGAAAGGTAGGTAATATAAAAGATGTACATATTTAGTCAGTCAAGTTTCAAGCTTTATTTGTCACGTAATCATACACAGTATGTTATAGTGTAAACTCCTGCAGTTCAGGTAGAAGTCGAGCATTGTGTTAGCAAAACAAATGTCATTGGTTCGATCCCTGAAATGTTTAACTTTTTTTAATCAATTGTAAGTTGCGTTGGATAAAAGCATCTTCCAAGTAATCATAAATGTAAGAAATGCAAAAAGCGTGACAGTAAGGAAACTAAGATATAAGAAATTGCATAATTTGAGGAATTTACAACAAAAATAAAAGTCTGTCAGTCAGTGGGTGATATAATTCATATAATTCATTGCAATCACAATTCACTGTTTAGTAAAAAAGCGTGTTCATATATATATATATATATATATATATATATATATATATATATATATATATATATATATATATATATATATATATATATATATATATATATTACAATTAAACACACCCAGTTTTGCACTTTTACAGGTTGCTCTGGCTGTAAGTTTAAACCTGCGCACATACCTGCGCCTGCAGTCAACATCAGCTGCTAAAGTCTGCATCAATCTTCCCAATATTGACACCTTTCTGTCCTGGAAAATAACTTCATTACAGCCTCTTCTGACTGGATGTGAAGGTAAGAACAGTTTATGATACGATGTGATGTTTTTGATAAAATGTTCTAAGTTCTAAAAGTAATAGTCCACTCTTTTTTTTCTTTTTTCAAGTTATATGAGTTTGTAGTGACATGAGGTAATAATGGTTTATAAATGTTAATGCATTTCATTGGCTCTGTAATTGCAGTCTGCAAAATCTAATTAAATCAAAAGTAATGCATTGTTAGAGAATATGTTTGTTTGTTTGTTCATTGTTCCATCAGCACAAGGTGACCTGAAGCAGGAACTTGATGCAGATTTTTTGAAGAGGCTTCGTGCATTCACCGGCATTTCAGATGATTCCACGGACACAAGAAGCATGGCTGTTTTGGCATTCCTGTATATGTACCTGTCTGTTTTTGCTGAGGCAGAGTATGAACACCATAAACTCAATGCATCATTTATTATAACGCCATATACAGTATGCACATGTTGCATAAGTATATTGTTTTAATGGGGCCTTTGATTTGCCATTCATTCAGGTCTCTGGCCAGTATCACAGTGTCTGTTTGGTCAGAGTTGCCCACAGGAGCTGGGTTGGGTTCAAGTGCCGCCTATAATGTTTGCCTGGCTGCTGCCCTGCTCTCTGCCAAAGGGATCATATCCTCTCCTCTCACAACCCAACAGGAGTCAGCTAGGTAACAAAGCTGAAATTGAAAGTAATTAGTGTGTATTTATTAAAGATGTATTTTTTCTATTTAAATATGTGACCCTGGATCACAAAACTACTCATATGGTTCAATGACATTTTTTTAAAGATTTATACATCATCTTAAAGCTGAATAAATAAGATTTCTATTGATGTATGGTTTGAGAGAGAGAGAGAGAGGGAGAGAGAGAGAGAAAATTTACAAAATATCTTAATGGGACATGATCTTTACTTAATATCCTGATGATTTTGGGTGGGGGGAATATGCTAATTGTAAAAGTTAAACATTAGATTTTTACTGTTTTGGAATCCATTCCGCTGATCAATGGGTCTGGGGCTACCACTTTTAGCACAGCTTAGCACAATCCATTGAATCTGATTAGTCCATTAGCATCTCGTACAAAATAACCAAAAAGTTTCAATATTTTTCCTATTTAAAACTTGACTCTTCTATTCTGGCGTAATAATCGAGGACTTTGCTGCCGTAACATGGCTGCAGAAAGCGCAATGATATTGCGCACTGCCTAATAGTTCCCTTGGTAACTTTCAATAGCAGGGGACTATTTTTGGGAACTTGTAGGGCTATACCTTACACCGGGCGCAATGCAGCGCAATGCGCGACGCAAGTGTCTTTTGCTAGTTTCCCCCCTGCGCAAGTATCATTTTCACGTTTAGCGCCACATTGTTTAAATAGCAAATGCATTTGCGCCCCCTTTTGTGCCCATGGGCGTTCTGGTCTGAAAACGAGGTGTGTTCAGGCGCATTGTTGGCGCGTTGATATTTTGAGGCAACTAAAATAGACTACGCCATTGACAACAAAAACCTGGTCTAAAAACCTGGCCTATATGTTTTTTGTTATTTAAAGATGGCATTAGTAATATGTGCCTATAAACGGGACGACAATGCGGGTTTGCTTATCACGTACATGAATGCGCAGCAGCACAAAAATGCTTTTAAATATGAAAGATTAAAGGATTGAATGTAAACAATTATTATTGAATCTCTTGGACATAAATGAGGACCGATTATGAGACGTTAGAAGGCGTAAAGAGCTGCTTGACCTGCAGCCTGGTAAGTAAATAAACTTTGCTTTAAACAAATGCATATGTTTTTTTTTTTTTTAAATGCTACCTCACGGATTTATTGTACATGATGACTCTGTACCTGTGGATATGGTGAGATGAGAAACATTTTTAAGTAATGGTTTAAAAAGTGCTGAAACGTGCTTAAAGCCGTTTGTAAATTCTTTATCTCCTGTTTGTTACAAATAAAGTATTTTTACAGTACAAAGCTTTTCTTACATACTTGTAAATAATTTTTTGATGATATTGGATAGCCATATATTTACAGCAGTTAAACGCCTGCTTTTTTACTTCCATGACTAAAAGAAAACGGGTTTTAAAGGTTTTAATAAAAAAATAACAATTTCAATACAAGTGAAAAACAACAAAATTATTTAACATTAATCTTAAACTGGGGATCTTCTTCCTCCGCTTAGTTTTTCAGTCTACAAAGTCCGTCATCTAAATAGGGATTAGACATAGCCCCAGCGCAACTGGCTTTTAAAGGGGATGAGAGCTGAGACTCTCATTGGTTTATTGCACGTTACCCCCAAAATACTCCCATTACTCATTAAAAAAAAGAGCCAACCCTTTTCGACCATGCGCTCGGCGCACAAACCATTTTTCACGTCGTTAAATTAGCAAAAGTGGATTCTGACTTGTGCTCTTTAGACAATGCGCTTAGCTCGCTAAAATAGGTCCCGTAATGTTAAAAGTGGTCCAGCCAGACCCAGAGATCAGCTGAATGGATTCCAAAATGGTAAAAATCAAATGTTCAACTCTATGGGAGCTTGAAAAAGGGCATATTTTCAAAAAAAGTGGAGTGTCCCTTTAAGTAATAAAACATTTGAGTTAGGTCCTTGGTTTTAATCTGCCTGTATTTTATCCTCTTGTGACCTGTATTGAGGTAAATATTTTTTTTCTTGTGTCTGTGTTTTAGGTGGAGTACAGAAGAGATGGAGCTGATTAACAGGTGGGCGTTTATGGGCGAGAAGATTATCCATGGTAACCCTTCAGGTGTTGATAATGCTGTTGGCACATGGGGTGAGACTCTTACCCTCTGACTCCTGTCAAATGCAGTCATTACTGGACTTTATTTGATTTGGGTGCAATTATTGTTTTATATGACTTCCTCGTTTCCATAACAGGTTGCTTTTTGAGGTACCACGAGGGTAATATAACGCCACTAAACAGGTAAACAACCCCAAAATGTAAATAAATCCATATCCATCTATAATCATCCTATAAAATAATTCTATATGCGTCATGTTTTCTACATAAAATCATCTTGGATATGTAAAGAACACTGTGAAAAAATATATTTTTAAAATTGACTGAGTAAGATCATATCAAAGATTAAAATGTAAGTTTTATTTGTTTATTATTTAATGTGTGTATCCTGGGTTTATTTAAAAAAAAATTGAAAACCCCAGAATTTTGTTAAGTGTTTTTGTGCTCTGATTGTTGGATTTGCTTGCTTCCCAGGGTCCCTGTTCTGAGAATCCTTCTGACTAACACCAAAGTACCACGCAGTACCAAAGTGCTTGTTTCTGGAGTTAAGGACAAAATTAACAAGGTAGTAATGGCTTCCCCCCTTCATTTTTTTTTATTCCGGTTCCCTTCAATTAGCATAATGGCTGGTGTGTGTGTGAGGGAGGAACACTCTAGGGGCCCGGTGCTGAGTGCCTTTTATAAGAGCTCCGAATGAAACACTCTGGTGACGTTCCGGTGCCCCGTTACCCTGACAACCCGCTGCTGGCGTATCCTGATTGGTAAAGGGGAATTCTGTGATGATAAGGGAAAAAAAGCAAAGAGTCAGGACAGGCTTCAAAGGACCGTACTGCACTCTGTCCATTTGTAATGTTTCTTGGACATGAAAGCTTTTTTGCCATCAGCTTTTTTTAACCTGTTCATGGTTGTGACATCATATTCATAACATTTCAAGTCATTTTGGCAGCTTACCAAACTCTTTCATTTTAAATTAGCAATAAACAATACTGTTTTCTATTGCCATGTGGCCTCTTTAGAGCCTGAAGCAGGTATTTTAGTCACAGTTGCATGGGTACATCCTGTTTGACTTTAAAATAAGTACAATAATTATCTTTTAATGTGGCATGCTTTATAAGCCAATCATTTTTCTTGGTGAGTAATTATGAATAATTATGTTTTCTCTGCAAACTGTTATTTGCACTTTAAAGTCATTATGTCTTTGCACAGTTTCCTTCTGTTATGAAGCCGGTGTTGGAGTCTGTGGATGCTGTGTCCCGCACCTGTGAACAGATTTTAACAGAGATGTCTACACATGGACCTTCAAGTGAGCACTACGACATACTAGAGGTACAATCACATTTAAATTACATTTTACATTTACTTTTTTTATTAGTATGTGTGTTCCCTGGGATCGAAACCATGACCTTTGGCGCTGTTTATACAATGCTATACTGAAGGAGACCTGTTCCTATAAAATCCGATAGCAATTTGCATTTCTTCAAGTAATGTTTTAACTAAAAATGAAAACTGCTGTAGACGTGTAAGTAAGCTATATATTTTATAACATTTTACATGCCGTTTTGTTGTCCTAGCCGTGGACCTGTGGTACTCATAGGGGAAATCTAAGTTTGAATTTGGCTCACTGGCTCATAAGATGATAAGTGGATAAATAAGTGTTTTTAGTCCCATTCTTGTGTGTTGGTCATCAGGAGCTGATTGATATAAACCAGCATCATCTTAACGTAATGGGCGTGGGTCACTCATCTCTGGACACACTGTGTAGGATCACTTTGGCCAGGGGTCTGCACAGTAAACTGACAGGGGCAGGAGGTGGAGGCTGTGGAATCACTCTGCTACGACCAGGTACCTTCACATATACTGATCATTACGCATGTAATGATTTAAAAAAAATTGAAGAGTGAGATCATTTTCTGTGCAAACCAACACAAATTAATGAATATGTAGAGCTGGGAAAAAAACGCTTTGATTCTAAATCGCCATCACTTGCTTTCAGATGGAGCGGCATTTACTACACAGAGCTGAATTTCACAGAGAAGATCGCAAAACCGCATTCATAATCGTGGGAAATCGCCTCTGACAATTGTATGTGATTTTGCCTAGCTTCTCAGTGAAATACGACTCTGTGTACTAAATGCCGCTCCGTCTGAAAGCAGGTTATGATGATTTGCTACTAATCACCGAACCGGCTTTACTGATAAGAAACGCACGAGATTTGCGATGTTGTTGTTTTTTTGCCCAGGTCTATGATTATGTCAATATTTGATGCTATGCACTTGCAAAGGTTTTTTCATTGGTTTTGGTGTATCGCTGTGTAGTGTCAAAGGTTTACTGACCCAAGTAAAATAAGCCCCTAACCAAGCCTTCTGTAATAATTTGATTCTTTGACAGTCCTTCAATGTCAGTCTAATGCTGCGTTAAGACCAGCTACGGTAGAGCTGCCAAGCGTGAGTGATTTCAATGTTAAGTCAATGTTAAGATTTGTTGACGCGCGTCTGGAGGTCTCGCGGCACGAATGAGGCGTGTAGCGCAGCGCGGTAGACGCGATTCCGCCTCATTCGCGCGTCTAGCTCAAACGCGGCTGGTGTGAACCCATGGTTACACCCCCTACCCCTTACCCTCTACCGCGTCTAGTTTGCCGCTTGAACATTTTGAGCATGAAAGCTGCACGTGAAATTCTAGTCTTCTGCGACTCCGCTAACTTTCTGTAATCACGTCACTACTAGAGCAAGCTCCTGATTGTTTAACGCGGGGCATTTTTCCGCCAAAGTTCACATTTTTCAACTCGCGCGTATGCTGCGGTAACGCTCAATTCGTGCCATTCGCGTGAACTAGAATGGGCGAATGAGGCGGAATCACCTCATTTGCGCCGCAAAACCTCAAGACGCGCGTCAACGCGTCTTCACATTGACTTACATTGAAATCACTTGCGCTTGACGCCTCTACCGTGGCTGGTCTGAATGTAGCATTAGAAAATGTTGGTACGTGTAAATATCATGGTATTTTGTTGGACAAGAAAAGAGTTTACATTCCTACCACTAGATAGCATTCTTCTTATCTCTGAACTTAAAGGGACACTCCAATTTTCTGAAAATAGTCTTATTTTTCTCCCCTAGAGTTAAACATTAGATTTTTACCATTTTGGAATCCATTCAGCCGATCTCCAGGTCTAGTGGTACCACTTTTAGCGTAACTTAGCATAATCCATTGAATCTGATTAGACCATTAGCATCACACTAAAAAAATAACCAAAGAGTTTTAATATTTTTTTCCTATTTAAAACTTGACTCGTCTGTAGTTACATGGTGTACTAAGATCGAAAGAAAATTAAAAGTAGTGATTTTTCTAGTCTGATATGGCTAGGAACTATACTTTCATTCCCGCGTAATAATCAGACCTTTGCTGCCGTACCATGGACTATTTTCGGGCGCTGCATAATATCATTGCGATCCGGAGATCAGCTGAATGGATTCTAAAACCATAAGAATCAAGTGTTTAACTCTAGAGGAGCTGAATGGATTCTAAAACCATAAGAATCAAGTGTTTAACTCTAGAGGAGCTGGAAAATGAGCCTATTTTCAAATTATTCCCCTTTAAACAGTGACAAAAAGAACTAACATAGGGTCACCCCACAAATTTTTGGAATATGGTGGTGTTTTCTCAATGACAGCTTTCCTAAAATTATATCCTATTATATTCCTAAAAGAGTAAATATCCCCAAATATCACCCCGCTTTATATCAGCGCAATGTAGCGCAATATTCCGCATATCAACCCACGTATACGCACGTAACGCACCATATTGCGAGATTCTTGCTGATACACAGCCTTACTAAGGGACTACCACTATTTTATTGCCCGCCTGTAAAAAAGGTTAAGTACAGGTAATAGCATCTCTCCTTAACAAGCTTGTTATTTTGTATGTGGTACATACATTATGCATGATTAAAATTTGCATATATCCACAAAGTTCAATGCATAGGATAAGAAGGATTGAAAATCCTAAGCAAGCACCATTAACATTAACATGATTTTTTGTAATTTTACCAATCTTTGCTATTTTTGTATTCACATGGACCCCTAGAGCATACGTCTTAAGTGTGCAACCTGTCGCTAATCAGTCTGATTTCTACACATTGTTTAAAACATTTCGGGTTGCACCTGCAGAGCGTCATACTGTTCGGCACCACAAGTTTTCGTGAGGTGAATCTGACCTGTCACTCTTGTCTGACGAAAGCTAACAATGTGACACCGCGACTGTCAGACTGGGCCAGACTCTTTGTTTATGCCCCAAGCCAATAACGCATTGAATATTAATCTGGATCTTAGAACTGAATCTCAGTTACAGCCTCGGATAATGAGAAGACGCAAAGCAGAAGGAACTCAAAGCTTAAATATTGTCATTTTTAAGGCACGCATTGTTAAAGCTGCATTAAGATTTCAGAAGTTTCCTCTGTCTGTGAAACACAAACAGGATTGGGCTTGCTTATCTTTCTAGTCTTTCATAACTGGGCATTAAATAGCTTTTACACTTGACACATCAGGGGATCTTTTTTAGAGTAGAATTACACCCATTTTCATTCTCTTAAACCTCAAGAGAGGTGTTATTAACCACCTGGTGATTCTCATAATGATTCTTAGAGGGTTTGGCAGACTTTCAGACTACCTCCTGCATGTGGTCAGTGGTCCAACAAATGGGACCCTTTTTCTGCTTTCAGCACGTTGAGCTGTTGGTGGTCATGTGGGTGATACACTTACAGACAGATTCAATTCCACTCTTACTTTAACTGTTAACTCACAGAGCTTTTGTTTGATTGTACGTTATCCCTTTTTATACCAAAAGCTAAATATATTTTAACTTTCATTTTACAGAAACAGATGCTTCAGTGATCCAGAGCACCGCTGAGGAGCTGCAAGCCTGCGGCTTTGACTGCTGGGAGACCAGTATCGGAGCTCCAGGCGTACAGCAGCATTCATCTGATTCGCTCAAACAGGACATACTAAGGGTACTTAACAGCTACTGAGACTCAAAGAAAATACATCCCCATGAACATGAGCACAGGTGCCCATTACTGCTGTTACTCTGGATCAGATGAGATTTTAGGAAGCTCATTTGGTATTCCTGGTTTGACACAACGTCAATTCAGATTGCACCGTAATAGTTTCTTTCTTCTCGGATGGAAATGAGTTCAAATTAGACAGATATCATCACTGAAATATACATATTGGTTATTTAATTTTTTAATGCGTTCTATGGCATTAGAAATCTTTAGGAGTATTTTTGATCTTTGTAAACCTTTGCCTCCACTACATTTTGGGGAAAACATGGTTTTACTTATTATTTTGAAGTAAGGAAATAAATAACCACCCACCAATAAGCAAGAACAGAAAAAATTACTTTATCTGGGTTTTCACAGGCATGGTCACATTTGTGTACTTTGTCCACGACTGAATGTTATTTTCGCATATCAAATTCAATGAAGTTCTTTATTGCCAGTAGAGGGCAGCAGAGTGTAGCAGATGAAACAAATGCTATCAAGCTTCCACACAATATATATATATATATGTACAAAAAACAAATTAGTCTATAAAATAATATTGAATACATTTTCCTCTTGTACAAAAGCCATGTTGTACAAACTGAATTTTTTTTAATTGTCTATGTGTGTATTGTTAGTAAATGTAATACGAGCATCTCATTTGTCAAGCGCAATGACAAGTAGTAGTTTCTGACCAGAACAACTACAGTTGGCAGTATTTTGGCAGAAGAGCACTATTGTATTATTGTCACTAAATCCATTTGAGCTCCTTTGCCTTTGTTTAAATATTTTACAGCAGAACAGTTTTGAATCCAAAGTTTGGACGTGGGGATCCATTTGGCTGTCGACCAGAAGCAGTTCAAGTTGATCTGTGAAGTGCAGTGATGTAATAAACGCCTGCACTTAGCACGGAGCAAATTTCCTCGCAGTCCCTAAAGAGGGGTGTAATTTTAGAGGGGTGGAAGTCATTGAAATATACTTTTGTGCAACAAACATCCTTATTCTGCAAAACAGTTCACACCACTATCGGTTTAGGTCTTTTGCATGTAGTTTATTAAAAATAGAGATGTTTAACTCAAAATGGCTTCAAAGAAGCTACAAAAGAGACACTCTAAAAAACACTGGGTTATTTTCAACACAGCATTGGGTCAAAAAAGGACATTGACTTGTCTGTCCCATGGTTGGGTCAAATATAAACATTTTCTGGGGTAATTTCAACCATCTGCCGGGCTTGTCCCTTTTTGATTCATTCCCAGCATTTTTTAGAATGTAAACGTAACCAATGTCTATCACATATACTACAGATTGATATTTTAAAGTTTGATTCGTTTTCTTTTTCTCACTGACATTTGGATACTATAGCAGAATAAATGTAACAAATAAAAATAACTAGCTAGGTTAGCTGAATAACTTAAAAGTTTATTATTTTCAGTTCATACTGCTTTAATTTTCTTGACAAGCAGAAGAGCCTCTTTTTACAGTTTGTTCATGTGACGTTTGCAAAAAGTCTATTGCATTATTGAAAATGTGAAGGCAGCTTTATTTTTAAATTGCAGTCTGTCTTAAGGGTGAAGTGTGCCGTTTTTTTAATGGTAAAAGTTTTTAAGCATAATAAGCAGAGATAATACAGTATATACAAGATATGATTTCCTGAGAAGCTTTAATGTCTTTGCCGCTTTTATAACTTTATAAATTATAATTTGTCTAAGGACTTCTCAAACTAGGGGGCGCTAGATGGTGCCAGGGGGCCCGAGTTTTTTGACATTTTATGAAATACATTCATTTATCATAAATTCTGTGTTAATAAACCTCAGAATAATACGGTTACTAAGCAACAACACTACGTTGAATCATTTTATATGTTTTGGGTAATTCACATTCTTAAGTTTAAGATTGTTTTATGTCATGAATGGGGTTTTTTTTTGGGGGGGGGGGGGTTGAAGGGATGCATGCTGAATGTTTAGTTACCACTGGATTAGTCAATGGCGTGAGTTTAGGGCAACTGAGGAAGTATATTTGTGGACACTTAGAGGTAGTTTCCTAAGGCTTATCCTAATCCCAGACTAAAATGCATGTTTGAGCTGCCTTATAAACATCTTGCATTGACATACATATCTTAACGTAGATCAGTGTTTCCAATAATATTTTTCCAATATAATATTTTTTGGAATTGATATTATAATATAGTTATTCCAATATAATTCAGCAAGTTCATTAAACTTAATTTTAAGTTAATTTAACTTGAAATAATTTGTAATATCAATTGCTCTGTTCATCATATCCAGTTAATTAACGGAGTTCAGTGTTTTCATTTTTAAATAATTTATAATTATATTAGTTATATTAATTATATTAGTTATATTAGTGTATATTTACTTTTAGTAATAGTATAACAGAAAATTAAATGCACTTGATTCTCAACAGAAACACACACTAAATGCATTTTTGATTTGCATTGTCAGTACTGTAGAGAGAAATGTGCTGAACAGTGTTCATGCAGTTAAACACTGATCACCTGAACGGTGACGTCACAAAATAATAATTTACGATAAAACATAAAAAATCTATGACTTTTTATTAACAAATATTTAAGTAGTTAAAGTTTTTATCAGTTCTTATTCTGTGAAAAAGCATGAAAAGTCAAAATATTCAGGCACAAAGGATTATGGGTATTCCTTGCAACATGTACTAATAATTTTAAGTTCATTTCACTTGAATGTTTTAGTTTAACCTCCTAAGACATCAAATTTTTTTGTTGTTTGCACCATAATACTTAATTCTGTGTAACGGGAAAATTACACTGCTTTATGCTTAACGAAAAATAGGCTATACCTGTATGCTTTTCTTCCTAATCCCAAAATAGCTGGAAGTAATCTGAAAAAAAGACAAATCAAAGCTCAGGTCTTAGGAGGTTAATGAGTTTATATGCTTAAAAGTAAAAAAATGTAAGTGTTAGTCCAAAACTCAAAATATTAAGTGATAATTACGTCATTGTTTAAGTAAAAATAATATCTAGGTTATCAGTGTACGTTATTTTGCAATTCTGTTTTTTGATAATAATAATGCACACATTACTTGGTTAAAATAGTAAGATGTGCAAAATACCACCTGAAACTGCTAGTATGTTCACATCTTTAATTGGTGAAGACTGAAATAAATCGCATAGTGGTCTGTGAAATCCATGCTAAAGTCTCATAATCGTATTATGAGATAGGACCATCAAAGTTTAATTTCATGCATTGATTTCACTTTAATTTCAATCTTTGACATGACCTTACTTAGTCAATATTAAACACATCAAGGGTATTTTTCACAGAATGTTCTTGTCATTATGTCGGATGATTTTATGTAGAAATCAGTAAATCATTAAAAAAATGACGAGTTGTGTTTTTTACAGGCAGGGTCAGAAATGTGCACTAGAAATACAGACTGCATAGAAGTCTGAGGCTTTGTATGCTTATTGATGATGGCAGGTGGCATTTATTTATGAGCTGGCCACCTACCTATAAATAAACAGATTGATTATTGCTTTTTCCTGATTCCATCAGCTCTAAAGGGTAAACATGAGTCGCATCATCTTCCTTTCTGATTTTAGCTACCGCCATTATCCGCTTTAGCCAGATCCAATTTGGATCTCCATCCTCTGACAGATTGAGGAATCGCCTTTCAATCTCTGATCTGCCATAATGAAAAGAAAGAGGGTACTGCCTGTGAATGCGGTAACCGGATTAGCGGAGGGAGAAGAGGGCAGAATCAAACGTTTGCGAGAGAACAGATGAATGAGTAAAGCTGGCTTTAACCAGAGGAGGGGCCCAGGATCCTGCGTCCCGGCTCTTGCCCCCGCAAACAAATCCCGTCGACCTGCTGCTAGTCAAGCACCCGCGTGTTTGTGCTGACAAACAATTTTTCAAAAATGGCTCGCCGAATCGTTATTGACTTTTCCGCCGTCTTTCAAACACGAGAGTGCAGGCAATGAGTTAAACACTATTGGCAGTTTTGAAGTCTGTCCAACAAACTGGCAGTGGTTGTTGAAGAGAAAAGGTCAGTTTGTGGGGGAAATCTGGAATGATAGATTTTTTCCTGCTTCCCTCTTTCAGTTGTTTTTATTCATTTCCAAAAATGTCAGAAGGCTTTTGTGGGGTCCTGAATGGCCGGGCTGCCTCTTCTGAACCTTGACCCTTTGTGTGGCGTCCTCCGTTCAGTCAAATCCATGTCGTCACCCCCTCGTAACCCCAGCTTGAATTTAATTACCACTGAGCTCTTCAATTTAAATGCTTTGATGAAGAGGAATGAGGATGAGGAGGGGCGAGCTGTACCTCTCCGTCTCTCCTCCCTGCGAGGCACAGATGGTATTTTTTATCAATGTCACAGGCAGCTTCTTTTTGCACTGCTGAATAGATTGTAAGGATGCCCTGATGATAACAGGCAGCCATGAAACGGGGTCAAGGATGGAATGAAAAGGCAACGCTATTGAAATCTAATAAATAAACAAGCATTCAGGCCTTAAATTCTGTTTGTCTCTTGCATGTTGGTTTGCATAGAGGAGTGTCAGTCTAAATGATTTCTCCTGGTCTGCATACATTCGCTTAATCCAAGTTCAAGAGCCATAGTTTAAGCAATGGATAAATGTGAGGACGTTTCACATTTTTCCTCTTTTTCTGTGTGTTGTTGTTACTCATTCTCTGCAGGGATGTGACATTGTGCATGATAGATATGAACTCTGCAAACAGAGTTGTAAACAGATCATAACAGAAGTGCATGATGGCAGAGCGGGGCTTTCGGAGAGAGTCGTGAAGATAAAAATTGATGTCTGACCCACCGTGAGTGTCTGTGTTTCAAATATCTCCACAGCAAGTATGCTGTTTGTTTTTCATACTGAGGTCTGGAAAACCATGGACACTTTGAATGACCATGGGCTGGCCAAGAGGCCATATGACTGACACGTAAAGCAACTAATCACTTTCGATTGTGCCGTGACAATTTAAAGGGATAGTTCGGCCAAAAACGATATTAAACCCATGATTTACTCACCCCCAAGCTGTCCGAGTTGCATATGTCCATCGTTTTTCAGACAAACACATTTTCGGGTATTTTAGAACATGTTTTAGATCTTTCAGTTGATTAAATGTAATGTTACGGGGTCCACCCATAGTCCACGACCTTCAAGTCCCAAAAAAGTGCTTCCATCCTTCACAAAATAAACCAAACGGCTCCAGGATGATAAACAAAGGTCTTCTGAGGGTAATCCGCGCGGTGTTGTTGTAGAAATATCCATATTTAAAACTTTATTAACGAAAATAAATACCTTCCGGTAGCGCCACCATCTTAGACTCCTCTGTATTCAGGAGAGAGTATTAGCGTAGTGTACGCACTTTTCATAGTGACGTATGACAAATTCGGAGGGCGGGGGCACAGAGCAGCAGCAGAGTAGCCTCCGTAGGCTGCGTAAGCTCTCATCCTGAATGTGGACGCGACTAAGATGCCGACGCTACCGGAAGGTAGTTATTTTAGTTTATAAAGTTTTAAATATGGATATTTCTACAACAACACCGCGCGGATTACCCTCAGAAGACCTTTGTTTATCATCCTGGAGCTGTTTGGATTTAATTTGTGAAGGATGGACGCACTTTTTTTGGACTTGAAGGTTGTGGACTATGGGTGGACCCCGTAACATTACATTTAATCAACTGAAAGATCTAAAACATTTTCTAAAATACCCGAAAATGTGTTTGTCTGAAAAACGTGGACATATGCAACTCGGACAGCTTGGGGGTGAGTAAATCATGGGTTTAATATCATTTTTGGCCGAACTATCCCTTTAAGGGAGGTGGAAATGTCTTCACAGTAACAGGCAAGTGTGTCTCTAAAGTTTATAACAACAGTGGAAAACAAGTTATAATATCTCTTTTAGATTCCACTAATTGCTTCTAGCAAAACTCTTGAACGTCTTTTAAAGACTTTATGTCGTTAACCTTGCATACTTACAGCGTTTATTTTTGATGAAGCATTGTCACCGATAACAATCATTTTCTTCTATGATCACGTGACTTTGTGTTGTTTCCAGAAGGATTGTTAAAGAAAGCAACACACATGTCTCCGGGAAATCCTGTGTAATAAACCAATCAAAGGACAGCTTTGAATCTGCTGAAGTTAGGGCTGGACAGTAATTTAATATCAATATATTTTGCTGTATATTTTTTTTCAATAACACTGATATGGTTTCTACACACATTTCCAATATTCCACGCTCCCGTGGCGTCTTTCATAGCTGAGCAACCGCTAGCCGCACTCTCCGGAATGGTGAGGAAAATGGAATGCCTGATCGGATTTAAATCGCTCATCTGTACCTCGCATCAAATCATATCATTGTCACCATGCGATCAATTAATCTGGTTGAGACTTTGCCTAGAGAGAAGCTGTCACTCAGATGTACAAGAATGAGGTGCAGGGTTAGTTTGCATCATGTCATAGCTTCCAATTGTGACACCATATAGAGATGGTTAATGGGAGATGTAGTTGCAGATGAGAAAATAGGCTTAAGCCATCAGGTGATGAAAAGAGGAAAGATGAGCAACGTGCAATAGATAAAAGTATACAGCTATGACATATTATATACATATAACATACATACTATGTAAGGAATAATCGACAAGCCATTAAATTATAAGAAAATAATCCATACTTAAGGTGAATTGGGTTAATTACTCCTCTTATACCACAGTTACCACAAACATTGCTCTGGTGCCTATTTTAAGGCATTTGACAGGTTAGGCGTGCAGTTTACAGAAAATAATCAACACCTATGGAACATTTCTCAGCCAATAAGAATACAGCATTCAACAGGCTCGTGGTATAATAATGTAATATGTTATGAGCTATTATAAAACGGTTACATGTAGTTCCAATCCTTGATTCTAATTGGTCAATAGGTGTTCTTTATTCACGATAAAACACTGCTATGACCGCTTCACCCAACGGTTCTGTTTATCACTGCGCCCTTAGAATCCATACGTATCGGTTTGTTGTTTTTATTTGAGCTTTCATGCATATTACACATTGGAACACATTTTTGTTCATGGTCAGGGACTATTTTTTCTAGCGGAAGGAATGCTTTTTATTGATTTAACTTCATGAAAGTTGCACTAATATTTTTTTTACTTTAATATTGTGTGGTAACCGTTTTATAAAAGCAATAAGGTACTTGAGGCAAGCGCTGTATCGTGAATAAGTAATGGCTGAAGGGCGTTGTAAGGCACGACGCGTTACTTACAAATAGAGGTTTAATATGAATTTTTCTGTCCAACTATCTTATGTAACATTAAATGGCCTACTACCATTAAAAAAATTTAGGGTCACTTTTACTTAGGCTATTTATATATTTTTTTCACATACTATAATAGCAAATTGATCAAATTATAGAACTATTAATAATAAAGGTGAGCCCTTAAAGTGGTATGTTTATTTGACAGTGGGTTACATTTAATTTTGTATGAATGCTTAATACAAATTAAAGGTGAACATTAATTTATTTATACAATGTCTTTATATATATATATATATATATATATATATATATATATATATATATATATATATATAATAATTATTATATATATATAAAATGTATACTAAATGTAACCCACTGTCAAATAAACATAAGACTTTAAGGGCTCACCTTTATTATTAATAGTTCTATAATTTGATCAATTTGCTATTATAGTAATAAGTGAAAAATGTTAATAAATAGCCTAAGTAAAAGTGATATATATATATTGTTTTATAGGAGTAGGCTTCATAGACTTGGCAAATTAATTTGTTCAGAAGTTTGTTGGTACAGACATTTTTTGCAGTTTATCCCAAAGCTTTTTGAAAATGTTAACATTTTTTTGAAATTTTGGCCATATCGAGCCCTAGCTGAAGTGTTTCCAGTTAAATGTGCCGTTTGCATCAGATGTCACGTCTGAATCTGAGACTACTCAAATAAATCTTTGGTGTTCCCAGAGTACGTATGTGAAGCTCACAATACCATGTAGATAATTTATTGTAACATGTTAAAATTGCACTTTCTATGTGTGAGCAAAAATGTGCCGTTTTTGAGTGCGTCCTTTTAAATGCAAATAAGCTGATCTCTGCACTAAATGGTTGGATAGTGCGGATTAAGGGGTGGCATTACCCCCTTCTGACGTCACAAGGGGAGCAAAATTTCAATGACCTATTTTTCTCATGCTTGCAGAGAAAGCTAAGTTACTGGCTTGTTTTTTTTTCAGGTTGATACAAGCACCCGGGACCCAATTATTGCACTTAAACACAGAAAAAGTCAGATTTTCATGATATGTCCCCCTGGGACTCTGATTGGTTTATGGCATGTTACACCCAAAACACACCCATGACTCATTAAGAGAACGGGTACAACCCTTTTGGACCATGCGATTGGCACGCCAACCATTTTTTCCGTCGTTAAATTAGCAAAAGTGGATTTGGACATGCTTTAAGTGCACATGCACCATGCACTTCAGACCGTGTGCTCATTAAAATAGGGCCCTATAAGTGTACAAAGAACCTTTTGTGCAACAGAAATTTCTTCAGATTTGTGCAACCATACAGCCAAACAATCTTCAGTATACTCTATCATTTCAAACTGCGGTGATGCTTCTGGTCCAAATCCTGGTGCTGTTCCAACTGGAGTGAAAGATTTTTGTCTTGCCCACCCGTGACCCCTCTCCCCTTCCTTCAAGAGCTCGTGGCCCTGCAGCTGAGCAGGGCTCTCTTCTCCGCTCCTCTTGAGAAGATGCTGCACGGGGTCGGGGTCAAGGTGGTGTAAAATAAGAGCGTGTGTGGGAGTTTGTGTGCCTTTCAGACTGGAGAAAGGCATTCCCTTCTGCCTGGCCCTGGTGAAAAGTGAGA
Organism: Paramisgurnus dabryanus; assembly: GCF_030506205.2. Lineage (NCBI taxonomy): Eukaryota > Metazoa > Chordata > Actinopteri > Cypriniformes > Cobitidae > Paramisgurnus > Paramisgurnus dabryanus. The sequence continues at coordinate 27,191,039 of NC_133341.1, read as the reverse complement.
GCAGAGGTCAGGCGACCCCATTAAGAGTGTCGGCTGCGGAAGAATCCTGCACATGTCGAGAGGCTGAGACGCGCGCGCATGTGCGTGTGTGGGAGAGAGAGGAAGACTTTGCGTGAGCGATGAATCAATGAGCAGACTGAAGCTTATATGTTCTTCGGGTTGATGAATTCACTTAAGATCCTGTTTTGATTAATGAGGGCATTTGATCTGATATAACTCAATGCATTGCAGAAGCTTATCAGTTTAGTGATAAATATTACTATAAAAAATAATATTTCATATGTATGTGTGTATAATTTTGGCATGGACACAAAACTCTTGCTTAATTTTCAAAGAATCTACTTAGATGAAGGGCACCTTTATTTATTTAAACACACATGCGCAAAAAAGAAGGTCCACAAAATATCAGTATATTTTACCCTCCATTAGCCTAGCGGCTCACACTTATTGCAATGTCAAAGCGAATTTACCGAGCTTTCATAACTTTACTGTGAATGACGGCTGATTGCATGGTGGATTTTCAGGTGTCTGAATGCAGCCTTTGTGAAAGGACTGGACATGGTTGCATGTCGAAAATTAATTAGCGTTCAGTTAATTCCTTCATCCGACATTTCCCTCAATTCTTTCTCTCCTTTTTAAAATGCAGATGTTCGATTGATAAGAGACCGTCCTCTGCCCACGGAGATAAGTGTAATTTAATCCAATGCAAATGCGATTGCCTAACCGCTTAATGGAGAATATAACATCCCACTTTGATTTCAGCTGCATTTAAATAAAAATTGAAACAAGCAGTTGGCATCCATGCGAGTTCAAACCGAAACTCAACCAATTTGATCTGCATTTGAATACATTAATATTAAACAGCTACAAAACCAAGTAAGCTAAGCTACCTTTCTACATAGGCAGCAACATTCAAAGATAGCAAATAAACTTTTATGAGGTGGCTGATTGGAAACATTGTACGTAGGAGAGAAGCTTTATTGTCATTACAGCCATATACATCTTGTACATAATGAAACAAACAATGTTCCTGGAATGTAAGACAACAGGACAGTGCTACATAAAAAAGATACAACAGACAAAACAATGAACTGTACAAAACGTAAGACAAGAGTACATACCTATCATGGGTGATATAATTAAAGGTACATTTAGTGTCCAAGTCATTATTTTTTTCAAATCCTTATATTTTTTATCGGATGTATCACGATTAATCACATTTAATCTAGAGCAGAATAAAAGTTTTTGTGTAAACTGTGTATAATAACTTTGTATAGATAAATGCACACACATGCATGCATATATTTAAAGGTGACATAGAATGATTGAACGGGGTATTTATTCTTGTTCTGTGATGTGACATGTAGACAGCAACATTTTGGTTGGGGCTGTAATGCAGAAGCTTCCTAAAAACCTCTCTCAGAAATAGGGCTGGGACAACGCGTCGACGTAATCGACAACGTCGACGCAAAAAATACGTCGACGCAAAATATGCGCGTCGATTCGTCAGACCCAAAAAGGCGGCGCAGTAGTAGCAACGCAATTGGCTTCAGTCCACGCCGGTTTCACACAGTAAGGGTGAGCAGTGCCTGCGGCCGCGCGGCGCGTGGTTTTTTCAGCGCCCATGTTAACAAGCATGCACCCCGCCGCATGAGCAGCGCGAGCTCGCGGCTCGAAACGGATATAAACGGAGGTCGGAGCCAGCTGCAAATACTTGGGCGGCTCTGTAGCAACAGTGCTGCAATCGTTTCTGCTTGGTTCTGCTGCGCTGCTCACGCTCAATTAAAGTGAAAGTGCTTTGTTTATGGTTTAAATGCTCGTGGATTTACGCGAAAAAGTGTCATTTTACCATAAAATCATGAATGTGATGCCAAGTGTTTTAAACAGTCATTTGAGCAATTTAACAGAAAGCAATGAAATATGTCACTGTTGCCAGAAGACTGCGCTTTCATTCACTCTCTGTCCAGCAGTAAATGAGTCCTCATCTATCTTAACAAACTTAAGAGAAAGAGATTTAATAATATATGTGCTTCTTAAAATAATTGTGTTTATATCTGTCATTAAATGGACAGAAAAACAATGTGGATTAAACAAATCTAGTTATAAAAATTACACAGACCATCAAAAGGCACATTGAAGAGGTTTTGCTCATAAATGCATGTAAAATAAAGTAATTTGAACTTGAGATTTTTATACGGTTACTTAACTGCACAGTATGTACAGGACAAATGCTTTTTTGAATGCTACCTCTGTCTAAGAATGCATTATTTTGCACTTGTATAGTCTTTTTTTATTTTAAAATTTTAAGAGCAATAAAGATATATTGAAATGTTTACATTCAGATATGTAAATCAACATGTATAACTTGCTATTAGTTAATTAATGGGGAGATAATCGAGAATCGAGTCGAATCGAAGTCGAATCGGACTGACAAAATGAATCGTTAGATTAATCGATGCATCGAAAAAATAATCGCTAGATTAATCGTTAAAAAAATAATCGTTTATCCCAGCCCTACTCAGAAAGCTATATTAGGGTGGGGGATTTTAAAACGCGTGGTTTGGCACCTATTTAGCGTCCCTTCGGCCTTAACTGGCAACCTCAATATGAAATGCTAGCACTTGATGCTGATTGGCTGCCTTTGCTGCCACTCAAAAGAATGTACATTTTGCCGTCTTCAGAACACGGACAGACCAAAATTTACAGACTCGCCATTTCACCTTGAACTTCGCAAACACTGCTGCAATTTACTTCCTGTTGGAGGCGAGAGGCCGGATGTATGCAAATTGTTTTCAAGGGGAGGGAATTGAATGAGAGTTGGGGGGAGTGAGATGCTTTTATGTAACCGTTGTTCAGATTGGGCCATTTTCTGGCGGACATTTCTAAAGGAGGATTTTCTATGAAACAGAGATGTTCAGAATGTCTACCACTTTTCATATATTCATGAATGCGAGTAAAGTACCATTATTCAACTAAGACAAGGTAAAAACTTATTATCATTCTCTGTCCCCTTTAAAGCTCTCGTTCTTTCTGTGTTTTTGAAGCTTTGATTGTGTTTATAGTGGGCAATATAACATGTGTTCATGTTTCACGTGTAAAAAAATCTCTGTAACTTATCTGTATAGTGCTGTTTTCACTGTCCTCAAAACAGGCTGATGTCTTCCTTGTTCTGTGAAGTCCCTCCTTCAGAAATACGTAACGAGTTCTGATTGTGTAGTTTGTTTAGTGTGCTGTGATTCGATTGCAGCTTAGCTTAGCAGAGCCGTTTGAGCCAAATCTGGGGCACGTTCAATCTCACACCGGTGCACAACGTTTTGCTACGGTTTCCGGGTTGAACGACATGTTTCCTTGAAACGGTGTGCAACGGAACGCAACAGGTTTTAGAAGCGTTTTCTCTTGTTTGGTGGGTGTGTCAGAAATGTCAGCCCAATCAGCGGCAAGATGTATAAAACCACGCGATAGTAAAGAGACAGCTCTCTCAATGGGTTCAAGTTGGAATGTTGTCTTTCATTCTGGACGGCAAGGTCAGTGACTGTAACATCGAGGGTATTTTTCAGTATTAAACACACATTTATAACGATTTCATTAGGCTTCAGAAACATTTAAAAAAGAACACAAAGCATGGCCTCTCAGCTACCGTAGTTGCAACTCTTGCGTCATCACAACAGGGTGTTCAATGCATCACCGTTTCAGTTTAATAAACGTTGTGCAACGTTTTGTCGGGGCTGAACGCAGCCCTGGTGACTGATGTATTGCTGTGGGCGGAGTTTAGTCAACAAACTGTTTTACAGACGTCATTAAAGCAGGAAGTAGAGGGCTGTAGTCCAAACCGGCCATTTGTTGTAGGCTTTTAAAGAGGAATTCTGTTAAAGAAAATATATCGCCTTGCAGTGAACTTTGAGCTTAATCATTTTACAGGTATTATTTATGCTTCCACAGCAACATAACACACTAACTAGGGTTTAAAAAATGGGATCAGGAAGAACGTGACCTTTAAGAAATGTTTACATCTGTATAAATTTGTGTATATATATATATATATATATATATATATATATATATATATATATATATATATATATATATATATATATATATATATATATATATATATATATATATAATTCTGATTGGCTGAGAAATGTTCCGTTGGTATGCATTAGTGCTGCACAATTAATCGCATCGCAATCGCGATGTCAGCCTGTGTGATTATATGACAGCAAAATGTTGCAATTATATTAAATAAATAAATGTGTGGACTTGTTAACACAAACTTTCTGATAACAGTTGATGATTTTCTTTGCTGTTTTTAAAAAAAAAAGAAAAACAAACAAAAACGGCAGTGCACGTGTGGCATGCACGTGTGTGGCATGCGTCGTCAATGGTGTGTGCGCACCGCAGAAATACCAGAGCGAAGATGGATGTAGAGGAGATTGACAGTGATCTGGTAGCTAAAAAAAAACACTACATCTGTTGTATGGCGGTATTTTGGATTTAGGATTACTGCCACTGAGCAGTTGGTACATCACGTGGCAATACGAAAACATTTCTAGTTTTACAAATACACATTTTAGCATTATCACTAAACTGTGTGTGGATTTTCCTTAAAACCCATCAAGTTGACTCATGATACCATTAATTATAATCGCAACCTCACACCGCAATATTAGCATCAATAACCGCAATGGGAAAAATTACCCAAATCGTGCAGCCCTAGTATGCATTAATTTCTGGTAACCGCACACCTAACTTGTCAAACGTCTTAAAAATAGGCACCAGAGCGATGTTTGTGGTAACCGTGGTATAAGAGGATTAATTGACTCTGAATTATTTGTGGTGTAAACCTTGGGTGTGCATTATTTTCTTATAATTCAATGGCCATACGTTAATCATTCCTTACATATATATATATGTAATATATATCTTAATATTATACATGCATGTGTGCATATTTATATATACATAATTATTATACACATATATGATATAAACAAAAACTTTTATTCTGCTGTAGATTAATCACAATTAATCGTTATGCATCCCTAATTTTAATAATTTGGTATATATAAATTTTTTTAATTGTCAAAAAACACTGTTTTTGCAATATATTGGAGTTTTTGCTAAATTGTTGTTTCTCCATTGTGCACATTTTTTTATTTACCATTTTATTTTTCGCAACTTGAAGAGTAATGGAAACGCAGCTACTGACTAATTCTAATAAACAGGACAATCATAATTTTAATGTATATAAGACAATATTATTTTTTAATCGTCTAAAAAACGACCTCACCCGAGCGTAAAAACTTTTTGATATAAAACTGCAATGGAAATGTTTTTTGCATTTACAGGTCACCTGACATGCGTAAATGTCACATGACCATTCTTTTAAAATAGTGTGACATGTTTAAATGCTTAAATGGAGGAAGACTGAAGAGGTGTGTTTGACTTCATGTGGCTTCACTAGAATTACACGAAACAATTTTACTGATGATGCTTTTTATTAATGTTAAACTTTCGTACAATACACGTTACAAATTGATACAAAATTGCCAGCGAAATTGTAAAGTTGTCATGCTTTCTTGTGGGAACAGGTTAAAATAAATAAAAATAAAACATTTTCATTACACTAAACTATTTTATAAATACTTTTTGTTTCATCTTTACTGATAGTCAAGGTTTCTTCTGCCACTGTGGCCATTTTGAATGTTTTAAATGTTGTCTCCTCAGACAGCTCACTTGGTTTAGCATATCAAATTATATTCTCTGTCATCGCACCATTTCATTTGCAGCAATCAGTTTCACCCGTAGAGATACATACTCATTCCGCGGCTTCATTCTCAGTGACTCGGACTGCGAGTAGGGATTTGGCCTGCGGTCACCTTGCCTTCAAATTATGTGTGCAAATGACCTGCGGTGGGGCCTGACGGTGCCAGCCCTTCTCTTTTCCCGTCTGCCCACTCGGCTGCCTGTAATTAGAGCCGTGCAGGTAGGAGTGTTCAGATTTCATCTGCTGAATTCCTGATAATATCTAATAATCTGAAAGCGTTTTCAAATTGGTCTCTTGTGCTCATGCATTATGCATAAGCCACTGATTGCTTCTTTGCATAGATTAGCAATCATTTTACAGATATGTTTTAAGAGGCAAAAACGCGCTGTGAGATCCTTCTGACGTTTATAAGGACGTGAAGGCTTTAGCTTTCGCAGTGGCTTCCATTTAGGATGCTAGTTATAGGTAATTTAGGCCTCGCTCCCTGTCTCACTCTCCTGATTTCTACCATCGTGCGCATCATCAATGAGGGAATGTCTCTAATTTCTCCTCCTCTATTCTTCTGATTGCTTACTTGTTGAGTATCCAGGCATCCGCACAGCTTCTTGTGTCCTGCGCCGTTTCCCAGAAATCTCTAGTGCTGTTGAGCAATCAGCACACGGATGTCATGAGGCACCGTCATCTGCATATACTATAAGTGAGGCTGGCTTCACTGTCAAATACCTATTCGGAGTGACCCCTCCCTGCCCCTTGCGGCCACCGCAGATTGGCATGAAACAGAAGGTGTGGGTATGGTCTAATGAGCGGGAAACAGAAGCCGTAACCCGAACGTCCCAGGTGAGCCGTACCGCCTCCATCTCCTCGGCAGCCAGTTGACCTGCGTTCATTTATATTAATGCTCGTGGTGTAAAATGCTCCGAGTCACCTTGGACTTCAACTGTTGTCAGGAGGAAGTGTGCTGAGGCTTGACAGTGATATTTAGTAATAAGAAATATACTCTTTGGAGTTTTCGACTGGATTCATATAGCGTTTCTTAAGCTTGCCACATGGGACAATACAGACCCTTAAAGGTACTTAAAGAAATCGATAGTATGTTTGAAAAACATGCACGTTTGTATAAGACGACGACTCCAGGCATCAGCAGAGGTTTGAAAAGCTTTTTTATTTAATATGAGATATTTGTGAAGATTGTGATGGTGTTATGTCTCATGAGACCTTGGCCATAAAATTTCTATATCTGACAACCCTCTTATTATCAGACACTTTGGTTTGCAGAATAAATTAAAGGTAGCAAATATGCTTTTGTATAAGGTATTCTGAAAGCCATCTGTTAAAAGAATATTCCATTTTGTTAAAAGAAAAATCCAGATAATTTACTCACCACCATGTCATCCAAAATGTTGATGTCTTTCTTTGTTCAGTCCAGAAGAAATTATGTTTTTTGAGGAAAACATTGCAGGATTTTTCTCATTTTAATGGACTTTAATAGAGCCCAACATTTAATACTCAACTCAACACTTAACAGTTTTTTTCAACGGAGTTTCAAAGGTCTATAAACGATCCCAAACGAGGCATAAGGGTCTTATCTAGCAATACGATTGTCATTTTTGACAAGAAAAATAAAAAATATGTACTTTTAAACCACAACTTTTCGTCTAAGTCCGGTCCAGCGCGACCTAACGTAAACGCGTAGTGACGTAGGGAGGTCACGTGTTACATATATAAAACGCACATTTGCGGACCATTGTAAACAATAAACTGACACAAAGACATTAATTAGTATCAGTTGACATACAACAACGTAGGAACGGTCCTCTTTCAAGACGCTTGTAAACACTTCACGCTTGTTTCACGTTCGTCCGCTGTGACCTCTTGACGTCATGACGTATTGCGTGGGGTCACACTGACGCATCACGACCGGATCTGGACGAGAAGTTGTGCTTTAAAATTGTATATTTGTTATTTTTATTGTCAAAAATGACAATCGTTTTGCTAGATAAGACCCTTATGCCTCGTTTGGGATCGTTTATAGTCTTTTGAAACTCCGTTAAAAAAAAACTGTTAAGTGTTCAGTTAAGTATTAAAAGTTGGGCTCTATTAAAGTCCATTAAAATTAGAAAAATCCTGCAATGTTTTCCTCAAAAAACATAATTTCTTTTCGACTGAACAAAGAAAGACATCAACATTTTGGATGACTTGGTGGTGAGTAAATTATCTGGATTTTTCTTTTAAGAAAATGGACTAATCCTTTAAGGAAAATGTACTGCATGCATGAGTGTTAGTACTGGGTGTGCCTGATACATCTTGAAAAGTGAAGCCGCAGGCTCTTTGATCGCCCCATGGTGGCTGACGAACCGGACTTGGCTCTAAATAAAAAATTATTTACACTTGGAAAGATGGTTTTGGTCCTTTAAGGTAGTAGTTTTCACGCTGATATATGTTCAATTGTTCATCTTTGATCTAAGTTTCATTTTAGCTTGTAATTTGATGCTATAGAAATGGGGCGTGTCGTTATGATTGGCATGGTTGAATTGGGCGCGCGAGCGTTTGGGCTGAAGTTTGATACCGTTGCTCCGCCTCTGGCTCCAAGGACAATACCTTCTGCGCATGCCCTGGCTCCAAACTGACGTTTTTACGTAACATGGCAACGCCCATGGTCGGACATTTTTGGCTTCAATTCATTACAACGGAAGGAAGCGACGTCGTCCATCTTTTTTTACAGTCTATGATTAGTACACTGTCAGTAGGAAAGGTACACATACAGAAGCTGTCAAAGAGGCGCCATGCCCATTGAAAATGACGGGGCAGGTGCCCGCTCAGATTTTTGAGCCATGTGGATTTTGCATACAACCTCAAAATCTATTAAGCATCTTTATGTCTTGTCACTTTATTTTATTGGCAAAATATGATCAGTTCTTCACTTTTTTGAGCTCAAATATGATTCAAAAATGTGTTCCTATAATAATTTTATATAATTATGTTGGTAAAACTTTACAATAAAATTAATGCATTAGCTAAAATGAACAAACAATGTTGAATACTTCTACAGCATTTAGTCATTTTAATTAATTTCGCCATTTACTTATACATTTATAAAATCAAGCGTTGTATAACTGTTAACATTCATTAATGCACCATGAACTAAATGAATAACTGTATTGAAATTAAGTAAAATTAACACGTAAATGAATACATGCTGAGAAACTATATTGTTCACTGTTTGTTTATGTTAGATAATTCATTTACAAATGTTTACTAATACAACCTTATTGTTACAAACATGTTAAAAAGCTAATGTTAAAATATGTGCTTTTAATGCAATTAAATAAATAATAAATAAGAAAATGTAGACTACAACATAACATTTAGATCTGCTTATGCTGCATCAGGGTTTTTTTTAATCAGTGTTGATCATTGGGGGTCTGTATACCAAAGCATTTAAACATGACTGAAAACGTCCAATGGAGTCCGACTGTAGAAGTTTGCCCGCTTTTTTCAGCGGGAGTGCTTTGGTTGCTTTGATACCTCTGCTTTGTTTATCAGTCGTTGAACGATGCACTGATTGGTTGTTGTGATATTTGTCCCACCCGTCCTCCACTGTGATTGGACGGCCGAGAAAATTGTTCAACTTTTGCCGTTTAGTGCTGAGTGCAGATAAACTGCAGAGTGCCGGCGCTCAGCACAGACAAAACCCCGCCAGCTGATAGCGTTTTTGAAAAGTGCAGCGCTTCCATTGGAAACAATTAAAAACATATGCCACAGACGCCACCTTACAGCCAGTCACAAACGTCACGTGATTGTTGAGCAGGTTTTTCATTAATGTGTAAAACGGCAGTAAAATTATAAATAAATGCTTCTTTTTTGTCTGTATAGTCTATTAGAATATGGCGTATAAATGTTAAGCTGACATTTTGATGTTTAATTGATGTTTAAAATTATGATTACAATATGAAGGGTCTACCCTATCTCAAGTCGTGTTATAGTCACAAAATATTTGATTAATTTATTCGTGTTCAGGACACGATTTTCCACCAAAATCTAACCCCAAGCGACAATGGTAAAAAAAAAGAAAAAACAATGAGAAAACAATACCTAAAATTACATGGAAAAGAAAGTCGTGCCACGGACACGAAAAACTATTTCTAGAAATTTGTGCTGAGTGACACAAAAAGACATTCGTGCTCATGGCACGAAAAAAAAAGCGCAAAAACGTGTCCTGTGTACACGAATAAATTAATCAAATATTTCGTGAATATAACACGACTTGCCGTGACACTGGGTTGGAAGAGTTGGTGTGCCGTACACACTGTGCATCCTTAAAAAAGGTCCATTTAGGTACAGATGTATATCTTTGATGTACCAGTATGTACCTTGAAGTACTTTTATGCAGTGTTTGGGTACAAAAGTGTACTTTTTCCAAAGGGTATACCATCCAGCTTTTGTATCTTTATTTCCGAGTGTATACAAATGTAAAATCACTGTCTTTAACATTAAAGGGGACACATTACACTTTTTTTGAAAATATGCTCATTTTCCAGCCCGAATATAGTCCCCTTGGTTACTTTCAATAGCACGGGACTATTTTCGGGCCATGCGTAATATCACTACACCTGCTGCGGTCATGTTAAAGCAGCAAAGTCCTTGATTATTACGCCAGAATGAGACTATAGTTCCTAGCCATATCTGCCTATAACTTTTAATTTTCCGTTGGTCTTAGTAGACAATGTAACTACAGAGTCAAGTTTTAAAATAGGAAAAATATTGAAACTTTTTGGTTATTTTTTAGCGCGATGCTAATGGTCTAATCAGAATGGATTGTGCTAAGCTATGCTAAAAGTGCTAGCGCCAGACCCGGAGATCAGCTGAATGGATTCCAAAATGGTAAAAATCAAATGTTGAACTCTAGGGGAGGTGGAAAATGAGTATTTTCAAATAAAAAAGTGGAGTGTCCCATTAAATATTATTCACTTTTTAGGTGTTCACCCTATGCCCTAATACAAATGTATATACTTGATTGGATTAAGTAGGCCTATATAGAAAAAGCAGCAGTATTGAGAGCATACCACTACACATAAAATTGTGTGTCTGGCTAAATTGATTACCTTAAAAGTTAGCATTACTTTCCTTTTAGGTTCATACATTTAAAACCTGGAAAAGCTTTTAGACTTACATTTGTGGATTTGGTAGACGCTCTAATTCAAAGTGAATTACAGTACATTCAAGCTATACATTTAATGTGCTTGAATTCCCCTAGGTATCGAACCCATGATGACCTTGGCAAGCACGCTCTACCACTTGAGCTACAGGGTTGTCTTTTGCTGTAATTCACTTCCAATCACGAGTCGCCACATGATCTCCACTGCCTCACCTTACTCCCGGAAATTACCGGATCATAAATCTATTGCATATTCTGTGTCCTATCTTGCTCCATCTGACTGTCTGGGCTACAGCCCTGCGGAAGTCACTGCCCTCTTACTGACAGTCCATCAACTGCATGTGGCCGCCAGAGCAGGATTTTACCCATCGGAGACAGAGTGTGATTGGGAGCTGTGTGTGAATGGCCCTGTCACACTCGATAAGCCGGCAAGACGCCCTGAGATGGGGACATATGGCATGTTTGACAGGGAAAGAGAGGGTGTGAATGGCACAGAATGATAAAATGCTGTTTTCCCCCCCTTTGGCAATGTCATGCTTTCAGGGAAGAGAAGCGTGTAGAGGGGCTGACCGCTATTCAGCCAGGCGCAAGACCGTCTCAAGCCCTGAACTGACATCTCCTTCAAAGTCCTGAGGTTGTTCTCTCTCTCTCTCTCTCTCTCTCTCTCTCTCTCTCTCTCTCACACACACACACACACACACACACACACACACACACACACACACACACACACACACACACACACATCACAAGATTGACAACATTAGATCTTTCTTCAGGCTACTGCCATGTACGTTTCTTTGAATAATCTGCTATTTGTGTTAAAACAAAATTTAGCATCATACTGTATACATATACATAAGCTACAGTATTAGTGACCCAGTGTGATATGATCTGTTGTCTCACGCACGTCTTATGTCTCCAGATGCTAAATCCGATGACCTTCCAGTAAACCTTTGACCTGAAGGCATGTACTGTAAATAAAATCCAACTGCACATTTAATCATTCTGCCATAGGTCCTGCTGTCAGTGGGGTCTTGGTTTTTACTCAGGCAGTGACTTGGACCACTATCCTTGTAACATGTCAGAGTATACAAAGTGCTACTGCTCCTTTAGCTTTCCTTTAGATCTCTGTTCTCAAGGCCTTCAGTCGGAGTCATCACACAGTGGGTTCATACAGTAGTAATACAGTAAAGAAAATAACTAGGGGACTTTTTGAGGACAACGCTATATACAAGCAACATGTAGATTTTCCGTCATTGGTTGGATGGTATGTGAGAAACAACTTTGTTATAATTTGTGTGGTGTCCTTGTGCACCAAGTTATGTGCAAATGAGAGTTGAAGTCATTTTAATAGATAATAACAGGCAGTTAAATAGACTATTCGCTTCGAGACAGCTCAGTTGAAATACGTGAACCTGAATTTAAAGTGTGAAGTTGAATTTGTGAACCTGAATCTAAAGTGTGTGAGAGTTTGAAAAAGCAGAAGTTTCAAGGCCATATAAATGGTTTTCAAGTTAAAATAAAGTACCTAAATCCTTTTCATATTTTACGTATAGTTAAGAGCTTAGAAATAAAAAAAGCAGTTTGAAAGCTTAGAATGTCTACTTTTTTGCAGATATGAATCACTTTGACATATATTTTACTGTAAGAAAGTTATTTACACTTAATTTACACTACCCCCTCAAAATGTGTATATTATTTTATATTTATATATTTCATATTTTTCAAAAAGGACAAACATGTGCAAGTCTTATATCTAATGAAACGTCTCATTCCCAGGAATAAGGTCCAATCATTTTTTTTTTTGTTCTATTATTAACACATCTTCGAATGAGTAATGAGGTAAGAAATTGTTTTTTTGTAAACTTACGTGAAACTTGATAACAGAGAAACATTTTTTTCCTTTATAAACTGACGTTAGCTGGAATCAAACAAAACTGACTGCAGGTTTCTGGAGCACTCAGCCCCAGAGTTATACACTTTTAATACAGACTTTAGAAAAAAAATCAAAAAGAGCCTATTTATTTTTGTGTTTATAAGAGGACTTAAAACACATACAACCATGTTTAGCCCTTTTAACAGTGTTTTATAAAATTTGGAGGGGTATTCCTGTAAAACAACATAAAAATTTTACATTTACTCCACTGTATGTGATTACGATGGATTTTTAAATTTGTGTATGCCACATTCAGGCAGAAATTTAAGACATCGCTCAGAGCTTAACAATCAGATTCGTTCTCAAACTCAATGAAAAGGACACACTTTTATTATGTTTTTTTTTCTGATTTATTTTGATCAGAGCAGGGACGGATTGGCAATCTGTGCGTTCTGGAAAAGTCCAGAACGGCCGTTCAACGGAGGGCCGTCGCCCGGCCGATGGCAAAAAAAGTCTAATAACGCAATATGAACAGCCAACAGCAGAGGCACTAATACGATCACTTATATGCTGCTACGTGTAAAAAAAAAGAAGAAGAGTCGGCCTACTAGCCGTGATTGGTCCACGGATTCCCGGAATTCGCGAGCGTCTATGTTTGCGAGCCTGAGCATCCACAGCCTGGTCATGATGAGGGACAGACCGAGTTAACTTCACATCAGCAAGAGCTAAGTGCCAGTAGTAGCAGGACACGTGACATTATAATATAATATACACGATATAAAAATAAATAAAACTCGCGTGAAAATTAACGTAATGCGCAACTAGTGTTAGAGAAAGACGTGATGTGAGTGTGTGCGCACGCGCGTGTGTGAGAGAGAGAGGCGCGATTGAACAGTGGAAACATAATCTGACAGTATTGTGGCATAGTATCAGGACATCCTTGTGTCTGTTGCGCACGGCTAGGGGTGAATGGCCGGATGATGGGCCTATTTGGGAAAAAGTCCAGGGCTGTTTTTTAGCCCCAGTCCGTCCCTGGAGAGCGTCAAGTGCCAAGTAAATGTTTTTAACAAAATTGTACTAAACCTATTGTACTGTACTGTATACTGTAAAAAATAAGATTTTTGGTTGAACTAATAAAAGTAAGTTACTTGGTTCCCTTAACATTTTTAGTTAATTCAACTTAAAAATATCAGTTAACTAAAAAATTTCTAAAAATTACAATCAAATTTTTTAGTTTTTTTATGTATGTGTCAACTAATATTTTAAAGTAGAATTACCTTTTTTTTTGGAATTTTAAAGGCACACCGCGGAACTTTTTGGCCACTAGGGGGCGCTATACATGTATTTTTCACGCCTAGCGCCCCTAGAGGCCACAAGCGCCGCAGCACTGTCGCAAAGGAAAAGAACTGGCCGACCTTAAAACTAAACTTAAAACTAAACCTTTAAAAACTAAACGCTAAACGATCAACATTTTGAGGCATCAGGGAGAAACGCAGTCATGTTATAACTTTCTCATGAGGAACTCGTGGCAGAAGCCATTTCTCAATCTGAAGGTTGCAGCGTCTGGATGTCGTATTTCTAAGCTGCATATGTCATCAAGACTGTCTTATTTCAGAATATTAACAATTATAAAGTTGACTGTTATACTTAGTTCATCGTAAATTGTTGCAGTATGCTTATGATTTGCGAATGTAATGCTCAGTTTACCTTAATAAACCAGGCTTGATGACGTATGCAGTATGCCGCTTTGTAATACGTCACGCGAGTGACAGCGGAACGCAGCAAATGAGGAAGAGAGAAATGCTCGGATCTGATTGGTGAATGAATAGGGTTTGGTTTTACACTGTGTGAGTTTGAGCAAGTTTGACTGCTATAGCATCCTGGATTGTAATGTAAATACCATAGACAGTAAAAGAAAAAGTAAAAGATAGGTAAATAAGTGAACACGTGAATGCAGCATCTGAATACAGGGAACTATATGCAAGATAATTGTTTATAAAGAAGATCGCATTTATGTATGAATCATTTATATAAAAAATTGCCTTAAAGGGGAATCAAACCCAGGTCGCCTGGGTCATAGGTCCGTGACACTAACACGGTATTACAGAGTTACATAATAGAAGTTGCCCCCCACACTCCTGAAGTAGCCTCCAGCAAAATTCACGTAAAAAAAAGGAAGTGTTGAGGAAGTGTGGTATGCCATAAAGCAATCAAATTTTTTTGTTTTTTTTCGTGCTTTGGTTACTACCCGAAACCCTAAGTTTTAAAGTACGAGTAAAAGCGATACAGACCCCGTCAGGCTATGGTAGACATGTCATTCAACCTATTTAAAGTTGACGTACTATCACAAGGGTCTTGAAAATTTATTAAGAAGGTTGAAAAATTACATGGTGTCGCTTTAAGGCAACCAAATAACTTACTTTTTTAAGTTGAACCAACTTTTGTACAGTGTAGTATATACAGTATGTTTGTATTCTATTCCAAACAGAGCCGCATGTCACCTCTCTCCTCACCTCTGATAAAATGTAAAAAAGTTGCTGTTCATTTAAGATGGAATAACATCCCAGAGGTCATCCGACCCGCAGGAGACCGTGTGCTCACCATGTGTAACTCTCCTACATCAAAACGTCGAACGCTTTGCAATTTACCTGACAACAGTGCCTTTGCAAAAGAGCAGAGTCTGCTCAGTGTCCATGTCGGACGTAACAAAAAGTTGAAAAAAAAGAGAAACCTCTAGTTTTTGACAGACAGGCCTTCTGCTTTTTATAACCAACGGCTCTAGAAACCCAGTCAAAGCTTTCCATGACAGAGCGGCCTCATGGATAAGACGCTAGTGAGCGCTGCTGTTCTGAGATGTACTCACAAAGTCTGTCTCTCACCGAGCACAAAACATGAAAGAGTATGCCTGATATTCCTCTCACTAAGAAAAACATCATCTTAACTGTGAGTGTCATTCGGAGACCTGGGAAATGAAAGAAGCCTCTTTTATCTGTGTTCGCTTGTGAACAGCCTAAAGCCAGTAAGACACATTACTATACTCAGTCATAATGCTTATATTTCCTCTCAATGTTCGACGTGATATAGATGGATGAGATGTGATAGAATTGAACATTTGTGTGAGAGATTATAAATGGAAAGTAGCAGAGATGTTTTCCCGTCCCTAATTGCTTGGCCCTATGGGTGCTGCTCCTTCTGCTTGCCTTGGGCAATTACAGCAAGCTGTTTTGCATCCAGATTCTCAAACATGTTTTCTCACATGACCAGGGTATGAATTATGGGATGGTTTGACTGAGTCTGGTCCTACTAATTAGGGCTAACCATAGCAACAATATGGTGCCCAAGAGCCTTCATTTAGAATTGTATGGGACAGTACACTTTATGGTCATTATCACTTTATTAAACAGTTTTATATTACATATTTATATAATAAACAATGGTTATGTTTTAAAAGATGAAAATAACATGTTCTTATGGAACCAAATCTATGTCCTTAAGTATATTACAGTAATATATAAAGAGTTCAAATGCAATTCCCTTAGTACGTCATGTGATATGTTTTCTTGTAAATGAGCATTTTTTATTAGCCTCCTACATTTAGTTCAGTAATTTCACTTTAATGGCAATGAAAAGGTTATTAGTCTGTAATTGAAATGCCTTATTTTCACAAATGTCACTTTGTTTGTCTTTTGTTGCAAAACCCTCTAAGTGCATGCAAGCTTTTTCATTTAGCAGCTTTTTCATTGAAACTCTTTATATATTACATCTAAATAAATCATTTTATGTACATCTTATATGGGTCATTCCACCGAATCTGTGCCATTTTTGTCCCCAAGTCATTATGTGTATAAAAATACATTTATTATTTAGCAAAGTGTTCTGCCTGTTAAAGGGACACTCTTTTTCACCTCCCCTAGAGTTAAACATTTGATTTTTACTGTTTTGGAATTCATTCGGCAGATCTTCGGGTCTGGCGGTACCACTTTTAGCATAGCTTAGCACAATCCATTGAATCTGATTGGACCATTAGCATCGCGCTAAAAAATAACCAAAGAGTTTTGATATTTTACCTATTTAAAGCTTTCAGTCACGTTATTAAAATGCCTCCATTAAGAAACCATGTTAAAAAATAAACTAGTTAGTTACCTGAGATTAACCAATACTAATTTTGAAAGTAAAACGTTTGTGTTATTAGATTTAGAGTTAAAAAAGGAAAAGTATAAACTTCAATTTTGACGACTAACCGCAAATGGCGCACCGATTTGGTGGAATGACCCATATAGTCTTAGTTTTTTTTTGTATTTGGGTGCCGTGTGCACAAGTTTGTGAGTTTACATCCATGTCTGTATGCATAAGTAAACTTCAGATGATTTGTTATGAGAGCTGCAGCTGCACAAACCAATGAATTTAACGTAGACGTCGGCACGTGCCGTAAATCCACATTGACAGGCACGTCGTGCAGTACACCTCCACTGCATCTTCCTTCCATCTCTGTAATTAAGAGAAACATTTGGTATAGTAGATTACAGAGAGGCCAAGTAAGCCTTTGTGCAGCTCTGTCTGATTAATAAAAGGCCACTAATTTCAGCCGGGGAAGGCTGTGCGCTCCACAGCCCCTCCTAATTACACATTAGGGGTGTAAAAGGCCTCAGCGCTCGTGATCGGTGGCGTGCACACACCCACCCACACTAATGCCTGAACGGCCAATTGCAACCAGCCCATCGCCGTCTCCACAGCTGTCAGGACACAGAAGATATGAGTGTTTACAGAAACAGGGATAGATAGCGAGATATAGAAAATACATGCGATGCCAATGACCATGTTTTCATTTTCCCTTAACCGATGGAGCAAAGGAGGGATGGGCGGACAAATCAATCACCATTTGAATGCAACCATGCAAGACTTCATCTGTTTCTGAAGCCATCATTATCTGCCCAAGGGTGATTTGAATGTCGAGTGCTGGACTTAATGTTACGTTAATGTACGTAAATGTATCGACGCAGGCCATTTGACTTCTTTAATGGATCTTCTGTCCTGGATGTTCAATGAGAAAAATGTGGTGTGAAGTATACTCAAGTTGTCACTGGGATGGTACCTTTTGAAAAGGGCCTAATATGGACCATTTATAGAGATATGTATGCACCTTTAGGTACAAGGTTGTGATTTTTTCTTAAAGGGTACTGCCCCAATGACAACTTTTGTATCGTTATTTATGAGAGTGTATTGGATTATATTATTGATTAGAAATCAATGTGACAAATGGATGTTATAGGCTACTGGGATGGTAAGAACACTGTAAAAAATGTGCACTTACATTTTAAAGGATAATCAACTTGTCATTTCAACTAAGATTTTATATCTTAAGTGATGATGTGTTGTAACTTAAAGGCGGGGTGCATGATTTCTGAAAGCCGATGTTGACATTTGAAATCACCTAAACAAACACGCCCCTACCCTAATAGAATCTGGACTTTCTTTTAAAAGACCCGCCCCACACATACGCAACCCAGGCAAAGCCGTTGGTTAGTAGACACGCCCCTTGTATTGCTGATTGGCTACAAGTGTGTTTTGGTATTCAGCCCGACTCTCTTTTCCAAAGTGTTTTTTAAAAATTATTCACCCGCCTTTAATAAATAATTCAACTTTATTTTATAAGTTGCAGCAACTTATCACTAGTCAAAAATCTAATTGATTATATAAAAAATGTTAAATGCTAATTTTTTTACAGTGAAGGTAAATAGTATCACATGAAAAACAGATGTTTAACATTTTCAATTTAGTAATTTAGCAAGTACTCTGTGTGCTCTAAACTCCACAGCATCCTATGTTTGGGAAAGTTGCACATTTGCATCCGAGCATTATTGCGTTTGATAGGCGGGGGCGATGGCAACAGCTGCAGACGAGAGACGAGTCCACTAAATTACACCGATCCGAAGCTGCCGGCTAACAGGCTGTTAAGGTGACGGGAAAAAGCAGGTTTTTCTGGAAAGCTGCCGCCATTAGTGGAATCAAGCTGGCTCTGTTCAGACTTCAGTCCTTTCTGCTCCGCATCAGCGGCTTGTGTGTCCTGCATGTGTCTGTAGCGTATTGCATTAAAAGAAACTATTTACTCAACCTCATGTTACAGTATTTTTACTGAGAAAAATTACCAAGTTATTGTTTATTGGTACTGTTCCACTACAGTGAGTTGTGTACTTGAGAACTGCGGCTACTGGATTATTAAGTCGGAGAATTGAGCTTGAAAACTGGACGAAAACAACATTCAATATGAAGAATTGTTATTGTCACGAATCAGACTGACCCAGTGCTGAAGTTCAACTTGATCTGGTCAGGAATAAACAGCTCAGCTGAGAACAGCAGATTGTAAGTGAATAACAACCCGTCTCTAAAATCTTAGGCTAAAGTGTCATAATTATGTTGGCTTCTTCTTCTTCTTCTTCTTCTAAGACTAAAATTCCACGGACATTCTGACTGGTCTGAAGAAGTGTGCTATATCTTTTTGACGGGATCCGACTTACAGAATTCCTAAAACTTCCGAAAAGTCCCATTTACTTAACATTGCGAGTCGCGACAAACTTTGAAGGTCATAGCTGCGAGCGAGAAATTTGTATTTTTTTTAAGCTTTTGAAGAAGCTGGCAGGCACTGTAGGAATACCTCACATTGGGGTGTAAGTTTCACCCCTGGGCCTTAAGAGGAACCCAAAATTCCCCATTAACTTATAACGGGACGGGAAACATGCCCATATAAGGGAATAAAAATGTTCCTCAGTCTCTTAGGATCCTCATTGAGGTATTTACTCATGCCCCTATAACCCAATATGAGTACCCTAGCAACAAAATAAACAAAGCCTTATATCTCTACATCTGAACATCGTGGGTTGGGTTGGGTCATGGGGGTTGGGTCTTTTAATTATGCTAGCTTCAGGTTAGCTCTATGCTAAATCATGCTAGCTTCATGCTAAATCATGCTAGGTTTATGTGAAAATTATGTTAGCTTCATGTTAAATCATGTTAGCTTTAAGTTAAATCATGCTAGCTTCATGTTACATCATTCTAGGTTCATGTTAAATCATGCTAATTTCATGCTAACTTCATGCTAAGTCATGTTAGCATCATGCTAAATCATGCTAAATCATGTTAGCATCATGCTAGCTTTATGCTAAATCATGTTAGCATCATGCTAAATCATGTTAGCATCATGCTAACTTCATGCTAAATCATGTTTACATCATGCTTACTTCATGCTAGCTTCATGTTACATCATGCTAACTTCATGATAACTTCATGCTAAATCATGTAAGCATCATGTTAACTTTACGCTACATCATGCTAGCTTCGTGCTAAATTCATGCTAAATCATGTTAAATCATGTTAGCATCATGCTAGCTTTATGCTAAATCATGCTAGTTTCATGCGAAATCATGTTAGCATCATGCTAACTTCATGCTAAATCATGTTTACATCATGCTTACTTCATGCTAGCTTCATGTAACATCATGCTAGCTTCGTGCTAAATTCATGCTAAATCATGTTAAATCATGTTAGCATCATGCTAGCTTTATGCTAAATCATGCTAGTTTCATGCGAAATCATGTTAGCATCATGCTAACTTCATGTTAAATCATGCTAGCATCATGCTTAATCATGCTAACTCCATTCTAAATCATGTTAAATCTTCATGGGGTGAGGATGGCGCAGTGAATACACGCCTTTGGTGTGAGAGACTTGGGTTCGAATCCACTTTGACACACCATTGTGTCCCTGAGCAAGACACTTAGGCCCTGTCCCAAATGGCGCACTTCATGTGGACTTTCGGTCTCGTAGCCTTAAATTGCGCGTTCTCGCTTAGTCTACGAGTCCGTAGGGTGTCCCATCTGTCATTTTTACGCTTTGAAGTGTGCTCATCAGCGCCTCCTTTGCCCCCTTGATGCGGTCTTCAGCGAAGCCCGCACTGCAGCAGGCTTCGTGCACTTTGCCAACCCAGAAGTCCTTGCGAAAGGGCAATCAGACCAATCAGACGACGGAAGGGAGGAGTTCACACTGACGGGCAACTTCTCTACCTATTTCCGGTGTGATGCTCGAGTCTGTCCCAAAATACGACTCCGGTGCACCCACGTGGACTCGCATCAAGGGTCCCTAAAGTCTGGACTACGTGATGTCATCAAAGTGTGGACTCTGAGGAGGACCACAAGTCCGGAGTGTGCCATTTGGGACAGGGCGTTAACCCCTAGTTGCTCCAAAGGCTTGCGACCTCTGACATATATGGCAATTGTAAGTCGCTTTGGATAAAAGCATCGGCTAAATCAATAAATGTAAATGTAAATGTTTAATCTTGCTAACATCATGTTAAATCATGTTAGCATCATGTTAGCTTCATGCTAAATCATGTTTACAGCAAGGTAGAGTACTAAACTATACTTATTTTAAGTTTCTGTCAATCTGTTTTAAACGTTCAGGCCAGACTTTGTCAAGCCAACATAAAGTTTGTCTACAAACTTTTCTATCTAGTGTTATTTTGAGATTTGGAGCATCAAAGTTTGATTTTAATCATTGAGCTGGGTTTTCACATGCACGGTCGCATATTGTCTATATAGTGCATGGACATATGACCTGTATTAAGGGCTTTTTTTGTCTCTCTAGGAGTCTTCACGTCTATGTATGGATAAAAAAAAATTGCAATGTCTTGTATACTGTATGCAAGCATTTGGGATAGGAGTTTTTGAACTATTCTTCTAATGCCTATATTGAATTTTTTTGTTAAGTACAAAAAAGTATTACACCTTATGGTGCTGTATTGTGTCTTTGTGCATCTGGCAGTGCGTTCTGTTCCAGGTGGATAAGGGAGATTTAGTAGGGTTGACTGGCTCAGTGCTCGGACTATACCAGATGTGATGATTGAATCAGACACGCTGTCAAAGCTGATGCCAAGCCTGTGATGTCGTCTGGTCCTCGGGCAGCAGGTGTATCTCGGCACACCTGGAGACCTCCGGGTCACGTGAAGGGTAAGGAAGGATATACGAGTGAAGAAAGAGGGAAGAATTGTGAAGTGTGAAAGAAAAATGAGAAACGGTGGGGGTCACAAGGGTCTAAAAAGAGCTGGATCTCTTTCTCTCTCGCTTCCCCCCTCTCTTCCTTTCATCCATCACAAAGACATGACAGCAAAAAAGTCATTCTCCAAAGAGAGAGCAGAATACAGAAGATAATCCCTTTTTTCCCAGACGCTGATAGACTGCGTGTTGAGGGTCTCTGGTCGCTGGGAAATTAGGTTAAAACTGTAGGGGGAGAGCAGATAATTGGCCCTGTCTGTCACTGGGACCGACCTCTCTGCAGTCACTCATGCAACCAATGACATTTGTTTCCTCTTCTTATCCACTGCAGTTCCTCTGAAACCTCACGGTTTCCGGAGGCAGTATTACAGATAATGTTAAAGCCTACATATTTCAAGGACTCTCGCAATTTACTGGATATTTTTACTGAGGAGCAAACGGTTGATATTTTACTTCAATTACTGTGGACTTTGCACACTTATGTAGTACAAATAACTATTAAGTAATGCTTGGTAAGTGTGTTGTTAGCCTCTATGTGATCAGACTCAAGGATTTCTTACACTTGAAAAAAATGCAGGGTTATTTTCAACTCAGTGTTGGTTTTGAAAAAGGACAAACCCAGCTGTAACCTAGAAAATTTTTATATTTTACCCAACAATGGGTTCAAACAATGCAGCATAGGTTAAAGGGATAATTTACCCCAAAATAAAAACTCTGTAAACATTTACTCACTCTCATGTTGTTACAAATTTGCATACATTTCTTTGTTTTGATGAACATAAAGGAAGATATTTTGAGAAATGTTTGTAAGCAAACTGTTTGGGGACCCTATTCACTTCCATGGTAGGAAAAAAGAATACTATGGAAGTAAATGGGGTCCACGAATGGTTTGGTTACAAACTTTTATTCAAATATCTTCCTTTGTGTTCAGCAGAACAAAGAAATTTATACAGGTTTGTAACAACATGAGAGTGAGTAAACAATGACAGAATTTTCATTTTTGGGTGAACTATCTCTTTAAATAACAACCCAATGCTTTTTGCAATTTCTTTTTGACCCAATGCTGAGTTGAAAATCACCTAGTATTTTTGGTGTATGGATGTGTGCTAAATTGTGTTAAAAAAAAGCGCTTAATAAGCATAAAACAGCCTAATGTGGTGGTAATCTGGTTTTGAATGGTTTAAACTGGTCTACGTGAGTCTAGCCAAGCTGGTTTTTAGCCTAATCAGATGAAAAAAGTCCCAAACATCGGCCCAATATGCGACCATCTACTGAAGCAAGAGTAGGGTTGCAAGACATATGGAAAATATTGAAAATATGCATATCACAATAACCATAAAAAAATTACCTTAGTTCAACTCAAACTTAAAAGGTATCACACTAAGCTATCATAACTATGTCAAATAAATTTATACAAATATATAAATGAATTTTTAAATTAATACAAATATATAAATTAATGACTTCTGTTTTTTTTTGGAAAACAGAAGTCAGTTTAGCCACTAGCCTGACCGATAAATAAATACAGACCAGGGGTCTCATTTATAAAACTGTGCATAGGATCCTTACTAAAAGTCTATGTTTGCACAAAAGCCAAAAATGGCATATGGCAAAAAATATTAAGACATATATTAAAACAAAGCAATTTTCCCTTTAAAAATAACAGATCACAGGCAAGTGTGCGTACATGAATCATCCTCAGATCCCACCCTGCAAGCCCATTCTCCCGTCAGGTATGTTTTTTTTATAGATCACCACCTTTGCGTGGGAACTGGCAAACGCACGTTTCCAGACCCATTTTGTGCGTATGCACACTTTATAAATGAGACTCCTTGACTTTGGGCCAGGCATGTAACGGTGGCAACATGTGTGTCCGATAAAACTGTCAATAAAACTTAGGGAACATTATATATAGCTAGTTTTAGGTTGATGCAGATAGCAGAATTTAAATTGATTTAACAACTTTAATGCATTTTTATTACCCTGTTATTGCATGTGGCTTTTTTTTATCAATATCGTGCAAGAACAATGCAGTGTTTTGCACAGTCAAGCAGCACTCTGGTTACATTTTTTATTATATGAGCATATATATATATTTTAATGCATTTACAAGCAGTTCTGCAAAACAATTATGCATGAAGTACACAATGAGCCTTTTTCTTTCTATCATCATTTACTTGTTCTCTAGGGTTGATGGTCCGGGATGATTTTGTACTTTTCACACTCGTCTTTTGTTTCAGTTCGCTACACTTTTGTTCCAAGAGGCTTGTTAGTCCTAACGCCCACTTGTGTTTGCATAAAGAGCTTGGTCAGCAGAAAGTGCAGCCCACCACGCACAATTCAGCAAAATCCTCTTCAAAAAGAGCTCTCATCAACATATTGTCCTTTAATTACATCTGATTGTGAGATTGAATCTCATGGCAGTTCAAAGTGAGTCATTACACTGATGAATCCATTAAAGCAAAACCTTTTAAACTTTACTAAACTCCTCTCACACGAGCTTTGTTCTCCAAAAAAAGCGACATATAGCCTGTAAAAATAAAAAGATGTTATTCTAATTTGTCAAGTAGTCAGTTTACTTCCCTTAAAATGCACATTTTGTGTTTGTATATGCAGATAGAGCATGCATCATAACATGAACAAGATGAACGATTATCAATGCATGACTCAACCTCCAGAATGCCAATGATTTCTGACATGCTTTTCCATGCATCATTTTTTATTATATCCCTGCAGGTTGGCATCATACATAAATCATAAAGAACAGAAATCGCTCTGATTAAAATTAACTTATCCTCTATTTTGCTGACACTCCAATACAGGATCTCACAGGAGATGGGTCACGTGTCCTCCAGGCTTTTTATATCTGTTGGAAGTCGTCACATTGAGTTACAGCTTATCTTAAATTTGTTGCTGGACATTGATTCTTGTAAGTCTTAGATATGATGCATTATGCACTTGTGTAATTAATACGCAAAATGTTTCCTCTAAAATGCTCATTTTACTAATTTGATGTCAATGTGAAACAGCATAGATTGACAGTGGTAATAACATTCAAATAATGGCTAAATAAATGTTACTCGGGCAACTAAAACTAGGAAATTCACTAGCGACTAGCAGTGAAAAATTGCTGATGGTGTAAACAACTGCATCTTTCTTTTGCATACTATCTATCCTAAATTTTAGTATTTTGAAACAAGTCTTCTTAAAGTACCCAGACGGTATACTTTGTTGCTATGCACTCAAATGTATATACCTTCCCATAACAGTACAGTGCTTGTGAACGCATTTGACCGTTACTGGAAGCTATTATACAGTTTTAAATATGGATATTTTTATTACAAAATTGTATCGGTTACCATCAGAAGGCCTTTATTAACCCACTGGAGCTGCGTGGATTATTTCTGTAAAGGATGAATGCACTTTTTTGTGCTTCAAAATCCATAGCACCATTTACTACCATTATAAAGCTTGGAAGAGCCAGGACATTTTTTAATACAACTAATATATAATAATCTTGGATGGCTTGAGGGTGAATAAATCAACTATCCCTTTAAATCTAAAATTGTATGTAATAAAGAGGTACAACTTAATATAACCATTATAAGTCCCTTGAGGTCAGTTTGACCCCCAAGCCACTTTTCTTTAAAAGTAAAAAAAAAATGGTTCCCTTCATCTCAGTGAAATAAGATTTTGTGACTTTTCTAGATTATTTGTCAATATTCATATAAAAAACTGGGCTTGATTCGGTCGTTATGAAGATGTGTAAAAACATTTTTACAGAAGAGGCCCTTAGGG